>NC_088358.1:26988333-27299166 GCF_036884655.1 Musa acuminata AAA Group | reverse complement strand
ATTGGAAGGGTTGCAGTAAGCCAAATCATTATAATGTGACAAGAAAATTTGTTGTCTTTGAGTCATCCTATGCAAGTTTGATTTACCATTAGGTGATATTCCAAAGCCTCATTTCTTGATTTACTTTGGTGTTCATGCAAATTTACCCTCAAGATTTTGGTCGATGTTACGACACAAGTGTTGGCAAGGAAACAACAGTGTAATGATTCTCATCAGGCAACCTAACTTCAATGCTTGCAGAAACTTGTTTTAATTCTGCTTCTGTGAATTTAGATCCTGTATGAAAGTTATTGAAGTGAAACAATTGGGAGTTTGATTATTGATCCGCAAACTATAGTTGGATGAAATGGCTATCTGACAATTGCCACTCCATAATCCTTAAAAAGGATATCATCATTATGTAGCCTTTGTAGGCAAAATATGTAGACTAAACAGAATCTTATTACATAATCAAGAAACAAATGCTTTGGCTAGTAAGGAACTGAATGTTGGAAATTTGCAGCACCAACATTTTGTACTGTGATAGAAGTCATGAAAAGCTCTATTTTTGGTCGATTATGTAACGCGCATGAGAATTCCCATCTGATATGGAATATGTTGAGAGCTTGTGTTTCTACGAGTACACTCGGCATCCCTGCTTTAAGATTCTCACATCAACCATGATTTCCTTTGTATCATTGTAGTGTGGTTTTCTGGGATTACAAAGGTGGTTCCCTTTAAAGTGCCAAGACATCCTGAGATGAAAAGGCATGCATAGAAAATAACTCTTTGGTTGTCTGATTAGTGGAAGGTTATCATCATCCAAAATGTCCCAAAGGTCTAAGCTAGATTGACTACTCATACAAGAAAGACAACAGAAAAGGTATCATGTGGTGTGATCTAAGCTCCAAAAACACAAAAGAGCCTTGTGATTCCTAGTTATCATCAAATATCATTAGTGTGATACTAAGAACAACACTAGTGATAAAAAGAGCTTCAACAATCAATATGTTGAGTTTGTGTTGTTACACTATAATCTCACAAGACAGGATGTGAAGCTATGTATGTATTCTTTTCTCATGCTACAAATAGAACAGATGCAGATGAACATGCAATTGGAAATAGGGTTGCACTGCAATTGCATTTTTTTTGTCCTTGGTATTTTACTCTAGGCACCATCAATATCCATCATATTCAGCAATGATCCTTGTATAATCATGAGGTGTTACTAACAGATGCCCAGAAACACAATCAAATTGCATACCTCTGAGCTAGTTATCACCTGCATGAGAAAAAAGTGTCATCATTCAGGACAATAAAAGAAGATAGTTGGACTCCCTGAGTAAAAGAAAGATCAATTAAAGAGATGGATTGACATGTAAAGCATGATTCTGAAAACAAAGAAGAAAAATGATTCTTCGTAAGCCTACTATTATCTAACAGAGCAACTTGCCATAAGCTCCTGATACCAGTGATGGACTGAGAATATGCACACAGTAGAGAAAAGATCAAGGATGTGCATGTCTCGTGAACTTGTTTGCTGATGGTCATCTAATCATGGCCTCACTCAACAAGACAGGGAGGAATTTGGAAATGATTAGATGACCATCAACAAAACAGATTCAAAGCTGCAATTTCTCTACAGGAGCCTAGAAAACAGATGAGGCACTGAAGGAGCCTAGAGAACTTGTCAAACAAGGCTTATATGATGCATTGAATGGATGAGGGGTATATTCCTGCAAAGATACAACAAGAAGGCATATTCCTAGAGAATAAACCTCTTGCATGATTGAAGGATGGGCAATAAGAGTCACTCCAGATCATACTCCTTGATGCAGGAAAAGATGCAATATCCACCTCCATGCATATGCTAACAAGTTACTGTGGATGGATTACTTGCAGTAGATTTGGAGAAGGAAGCCTGTGAAAGGGTTGACAAAATTTGGTTGTTAGGGTATCTTCAAAGTAATTCTTTGATGAATAGATATATCATGATCCGATTGGATGGGATAACTTATATGTTAATTTATTGAGTCTAAACCACTGATTAAAATCTTTAAGATAAATTAATATCAATAGGTTTATCTAGTTTATAAATCCATTTGGATTTAAATTAAAGCATTATAATATATTTACTTAATGCTTGATACTTTAATCAAGGATTGATATATTCATGTGTGTTTGAATATTATATGTAGGGTTCAAATTATCTCCATCAATTATATATATATATATATATATATGTGTGTGTGTGTGTGTGTGTGTGTGAGTCACGTGCTGGCGTGTGTGTGTGTGTAAATTTGTCACGTGCTGGCAAGCTATTTTAAACGAAATAATGTACAAAAGTAGTCGATTTCAGTGTTAGTGTTGCGGTGGAGAGACGAGAGGATGGCTTCGTTCGCCGCAACCGAGCTCGGCCGTCTCTTCCCATCGCTATTGGCGACGCCAAGAAACCCTCGACCGGTTCCGTCTCCCCTCGGGCGCTCTCTCGAAACCCTCGTCTCCTTCTCCTCTTCGATTCGAGGTACTCGTCTTGGCCCCTGCATCTCCGCTCTCCGTTCTTGGACGGCCCCCCCCTTTCCCCCTTTCTGATCTCCTCGTGGTGGGTTCCTCCCAGCTGCTCCAGCCGCACTGGAACTCTGCGCGAGGAATGGGCGTGCGCCCGTTGTCGCGGCGGGCACGAAGCATCTAATCGGGTCGTTGACGAAGACCGAGGGGCTGAAGTTCGCGGTGGTGAGTGCGTTCGTTCTGTTTCTGTGCTGGACTTTGTAAACGTCCTGGCGGTAGCTTCACGGCTTCATTTTATGGTTATTGGTTGGGAACTGATCGGTTGTTTTCTGAATTCCAATCCGTTAGAGTGGTGAAATTTGGTCATGTTTCGCGGCGACCAGTTGTTTGATGCTTTGTCGCATAGGAAACGTTTGACGCTTACGGATAAAAATATGATACTTTGGGGTCTTTTCCTCTTTGAAAACCAAAAAGATGTCTGTTTACCTATAATGCGTGATCATTCCGAGGTGTGGTTAGGATCAACTACAGAGATATTACCACACTTAAGTGATTGCGTTGAGATTGTAATTTTGGTTTTTAGTTCTGTTAGAGTAAGCGTGCGAAGCTATTGTATACAAAAGCTTGATGCCTAAGGTATAACTTGTGCACCGTAATGCCTGTTTTCAACAAAGTTGGTGGATTTTTGGTGTTTCAGGAATTAGTATCCAGTTACTAAGGTATGCAAGAGAATCTTGAGATAAGTAACTCCATAAATTAAGGGTTTGTTTCTATCTCCCTTTGGTCTGTATACTGCTTAGAGGATATGACTGCATCAGTTTTCCAAGTTTGGATGATAGTGAAGCATTTGGTTTTATTATCATAAAATTGCAACAGCCAACAGATAAGATAGGTTCCATTGCCTTCCTGAAAGCCTTTTAGATGAACTTATTAGTGAAATATTCTGTTTTCTTTGTCCCCAAAGAAATGAAATTTAGATGGTTTAACTGACAAGCGTTCTCTATGGATGATCTGGCCGAGAAGTTTGATCTGGTAACTTTTGTTTTTTTCATCTATAGGAACTTATAGAATTTGATCTAGTAGCTGGAACATTATCGATCTGGATCTCTTTTTTTTTCTGGAAGTTACCATAGTGGAAAGTTCTGGGAGATGATTATAAACTGTAGCTGGTAGGCATCACTTTCTCATGTTTTGTGGTGATTGGCTTGACTTCAGAAAGAAAGCCAGTAACCTGGTTGTTTCCTCCTCATATTTACAGTCCAGTGTTCCTTCAACAGGATAATGGGTTTATCTGTAAACAGAATTGCAATCCTGATGAAAATGAACCATGACAAAGCCTAGTTAATTCCCATGTTCTTAGAAAAAACCTACTGTTACACCTTGCATATACAACTGTCAGATTAAGGGTGATCACAGCATAATTGAATGATTTGTTTGTACAGTTTCACCTTTTTCCAATTAGCATACTACTTAATTCTTTTGCCTTTTTAACAATGCAGGTTGTAGCACGCTTTAATGAAATTATCACTAACTTGCTATTGGAGGGAGCTCTGGAGACTTTTCAGCGTTATTCAGTTGATGATGATGATATTACAGTATGTAGTTTTCATGAAGCTTTTAATAATTTCAAATTTCTTCAAAATATCATCTTGTTTACTGACTATATTTAGGGATGTAAATTGTAGACTTTTATTTAATGCTTTCTGAGATATTGCGTATCATCAGTTGGTTAAATGTGTGCACTTGTTTTGTTATGCTTCTGCAAGGCTTGAGGTTTGTTTCGCGGGTAACTGCTATTTTAAACTTGTTCCAACTGGAAATATATATGATTAAGTACAGTTTTGCTCTTGGCTGCTGAACAAGCTGATTTCAACTCAGATTCTTAAGGCTTAGACTACCAGAGTATCAGTAATCTCTATTTCATCTCAATATTTAGCTTGCTTAAAGCTCATCTCTTATTGTTCTTTAGACCCAAGAATCATTGTCAACAAAACTTTAGCTCGCTCACGTTCTGTGCATGTATGGCAACATAACCTTGAATGTGGGAATCATGGTACATAATTAATACAACCAAGGTCACCGTACCATACCGTACCGGCGTTTTGACCCGGGCTCGGTATGGTATGGTACATCAGGGTGTACCGGGCGGTACATCAGGGGTGTACCGAACAATTTTATACTTTTTCATACTGTAGCACTGTAGTGGTACTGGGCGGTCCGTGTACCGGTAACCTGTCGGATCGGTACGTACCGCCCAGTACGGGCGGTATGCTTCGGTATGGCAAACCTTGAATACAACAATGCAACTTTAAGGGCTTCCATATTGCGTCCGGTTTTAATTGTTTACACTAATTTACAGAATTTATTCATAGGAGTTTTCTTTATCATATTATATCTTTTCCTTCGTTCATCAGCTTCCAATTTAACAATAATTGTTAGTATTTTGCTTTGCTCCGCTGGAGATCTTACTGCCTGCTTTTGCAAGATGAATTTATGTTGATGTTCATGTTTTTGCTGACAAGGAACAATATCATCTTTCGTCTAGGTTGTTAAAGTTCCTGGCAGCTTTGAAGTTCCAGTTGTTGCACAACGCCTTGGAAAATCAGGAAAATTTGATGCAATTTTGTGCATTGGAGCTGTGGTAATGCCCATCGACATCTATCTTAGCTACTTGAATGTCATCTCAACTTACCATTATCATATTTTTGTATCTGCCTATAATGAAGACATCAGTAACCATTAATTGCAATGTTACAGGATCGTAGAATCCGTGATCTAGATCTTAAGATTTAGATCTATGGTAGAATCATAATTTTGATGATTGCTATGGATGATATAATTCTTACTCGACGAGATCCATCAAGATCACATTGGTTTATAATTAACTATATCGTGACATGCACTACATGTTTTCAATTTTTGTACACTGTGGTATTATTACCAATTATTCTAGCAGACAGTAAAGCAATCTTCTTCACATTGTATTTCCTAAGAGCAAACAAGTTGAAGTTAGAGTTGAGGCTTAGTTTCTTGTAACTTAAAATTTGAAGTATTTCTTAAAAAATATTCCAAACTTGAATTCTGGGCTTCTTGTTGCTTATAGCCTTATTGAATCAAGTAAGCTTGATATATATTCATTAGATGATGATGAATACAAGTTATTTTTCTTAGAAGTGTTCCTTTTTTTTTTTCGGGTATTCACTTGTCAGTTTTTTTTTTATTCTTTCGGTGTTTCTGTTTTTTTATATTTTCCAATACTTTGAGTCCTTTTTGGAAAATTGATAAGAATACTTCAGTCAGTGATTCCTGGCATCATTTTTTAAAATATGATGGGAAAACTATGATAATCTGTTGAACAACTATAAAATTTGGATTTTACTCATCTCTCAGCTGTTTACTTGAAATGATCATCAACTGAACTTTGTTTCTTCAGACAAGTATTTATTTGTAAAGATTCCTAAAAACTTTCAGTTCTTTACTCGATGTAAACTCAAAGAGCCTTCTTACAGTCTTGGATGATGGATGGTTAATGTGAGAAATATCCTGCCTATAAGATTATTGTACTTGAACTGGCTTCCCATAATGTTATCTTAATACCCATTCTTACTCTTTTATGAAACCCTTAAGGTTAGGCCTAATCAATTATTACCTGCAACTGTCCTGATTAAACAACACAGGTTAGGGATTAAATAAGATCCATATCTGTGATGAATCAATGACACATGTGAATTACCTATATATATGTTGATTCAGAAAAAAAAACTGCAAAAATTTAAAGTAGAGCGGATTATAGATTGGAAGTAGAAGGTGAAAAGAAAGGAAATAAAGAGATGCAAAAGAAGAAAAGAAGTATTACAGAGCTTGGCGGCTAAAATGTTTTTCTCAGTGAACCATTGATTTACAAGTGTTAAAATTGTTCCATTGTCCTCAATCAAAGGGGTATTGATTAAGGAAAGAAATCAAGGTGTGGGAGGGTGAAAAAAAAAGACAGATTGCATAGGGACAACAAAAAGTTTGAGTTGTATGTATATATCCTTTTTCCTGTGTTGGTCTAAACTGGAATACGAGATGAATATAAGTAACTTGTGTAATTATGCTAATTAAATAATTTATGACATGACATCATCTAACAATCTCTGTTATTGAAGACCCAATGATTATTCACGATTCCTTGGTTTTGCATATTCAAGCTCTATAGTAGTGTAGGGCTGCAAAGTGTACCTTTCCTTTGAAAAGATGTTATTGTTACCTTTTAGCAAATGTTTGGATTTGATGCGCTTACCGGTCTTGGTTCCTTGTTTGCTGTTTTGTAGATTAGAGGTGATACTAGTCATTATGATGCTGTTGCAAATTCGGCAGCATCTGGGGTACTTAATGCTGGATTATCTTCAGGTTGGTCAATGCCCTAAAATTCTGTGTTATTTAAAGGAGTATGTTGCTATTACTTTGCTTCCTGTACCAGCATATCCTTTTCACTTTTTGTGGTTGAACAAGGAGTAACATATCAAAATTGGTATAAATGCATGTGAAAACTAATATGTTATTTCCTTTTAATATTATTGCAGGAGTTCCATGCATATTTGGTGTTCTGACCTGTGATGACATGGATCAGGTAATCAAAATGTTATTCTTGACAAACCGATTCAGGATGTTATGATCCACTTCCAGTGACAACCAGAACTCAGGACTTCTAAATATCAACTTTCATAATAATGATGTATTTTTCTGAATATTGGAACAGTAAAAGATTTGCCAACCTATCCTGCAATACCTTTCTACTAAAGGTTTTGAACTCAGTTAATGCTTAACCTACTATTAGCTTTTTCAACCATCCTGTCCTCCTTGGGCTTTGGGTTTGAACTTGGAAGCATTCACTGAGTACTTAGTCAATAAAGTTGACTGATGTTTTCTAGTGACATTATACAACGACATAACATCTTTGTGAACATGTTAGAGGGAAAGATCATAGTGCATAAATTAGTCATTTGACGGTCAAGAACTTCTTTGAACATCATAAGTTTCTTCCGAAATATGGAGAAATAAGTTTTTTTTTTTGTAGTGTGATTCTTGCCAAAATGTGTTGAAATTGTATAGAACAGCTTGCTGTCATAGTATTTCCATCCTTATTTGCATAAGCCTTGAGCCCCTCCCTGTCAATTTCGTACAGGCCTTAAATCGAGCTGGTGGTAAATCTGGAAACAAGGGTGCAGAGGCTGCTTTGACCGCCGTAAGTCCTTATTTTTGCCCCCTTATTTTTGCCTTTTTAGGTTATGGAAATCCATTTGTCTATGATCATTTTTAATCTGACATTTAACCTTTTTTTTTTTTTTTTCTCTTTCTCATCCTTCCATATAGATCGAGATGGCTTCGCTGTTTAAACACCATCTTTTGAAGTGACCACCAGTACTGCATTCATCCTCTATTAGAGCCACCTTTTTTTTTTTCCGCTTCCTTGAGTTTGTCTTCGAAAATGTCATTCTGCTGAAAAAAAGTTTTTGTTGTCGGCCTCAATAAATTCGAAATATTATTTGCTGTCACCCTTAAAATAAAAAAAGCAGTTGGTGTTGATGTTGTGTGCTTCATCAGACATTTGCAGCACTTCTTATTGATTGCTATTTGCGAGCATTTGCTTCATTAGAGCAACAATGCTTTCAACTTCATCAAGTTGCTGTCTTGAGCAACTTCTAATGGCCATAGACAAAAAAAGGTGCCTTTTTGATGCACCCATCATCAAAAACAGCCAACAGCAGCAAATGGTGAATGGTCAAATTTCTCATGTTCCAGACCAGCTTCAGTTCATGGAGTCTGTTGTGAAGTGTGTGGCTCAAAGGTTGCCATGATCTCTGTTTATTAGTAAGTCTACTCCAGACTAAACTCAAAAAAGGATATCAGGGAAGTGTCTTTGCCAACATCTAACATTGATATGATATGGGCTTTGACAAAGTTGAGGCAAGTAGTAGATGTTGATTAGTAAGTCTACTGCATACAGTGGGACAGACTGTATGCAACATTGATCTATTTGACGTCCCAAGGCTGTATCATCTCGTTGAGTATAAACTTTTGGTCTAAGATGATTAAACTTAAGTTAACAATAATAAATTTATCTAAATAAAAAAAAATATTTAAGCTCTCCATGTCATGTCATGGTATGTGTGCATCTATCTATCGCATGATTGGTCTCTAATCATATCAATTTTATATCGATGTTTTTAACATGTCTTTTTTATTGGTACATCCATCTATCGCGATGTTTTTAACATGTCTTCTTTATTCGGATATTAACTTTTTTTTTGGATCTAACTCACTTTAAATTTAAGTTAATAATAATAAATATATTTAATTTAGATTTTTATTTTTTATATTTGATGTGAGACGAAACTAATATAGATTATATTCCACGTTATTCCACGAGTGAAGGGAGACTGTTGGAGTAGGTCATGGAGAATGGCAGCCAGCTTGAGCGGTGGTGGTGAGAAGGGTGCAGAGAGGAACTGACGATGGACAAGGAAGGCTTGGACGTCCTACTTGCGTTTGGCCCTTCGAAGCAACGAAAAGGAACGCTAGATCACAGGAGATCTCCATCAGATCCGGTCGCCGAATCCAACCCCACTCACCACAAACTCCCATTTCTTTTCGGGACCTGCACATTGTCCTCTATCGCGCCCGAGGAGGATGCAATGCATCCACCGCCAACCACATCCTCTCTCTATCCCTCTCGCGTCCTTCTTCTTCTTCTTCTTCTTCATCGCCATCAGTGACGCCAAGGCACTACTTCTCTTAGGAATTGTTTCATGCATTGATCGGTGCTCTAATATCTCTTATTTGTGTGTCAAGATATAGCCATGTGCACGAGAAGGCCAGTTTGACGAGCTTTGCTGGGTTGCTGCAATGGAAGGAAGAGCTAGGAAGGATGGGTTCACAACTGATTCGAGAACCGAGTGTAGAGGAGCTTCACCTCCAAAGTACTTCAGTGCCGAGTCTTTCTTGTTGCTGCTTTGCCTTGCTGCCTCACTGCTGCTACTTCCTGTGATGCTGCCTTCGTTGCCTCCTCCACCTCTGGTGGTGCTCCTACTTCCCTCGGGCATACTTGTTTTGCTCATGGTCTTGGCATGCATACCCTCTGATGTAAGAAAGCTTGTAACCCCTCTGTGACCGAGTCATCTCTCTCTCTCTCTCTCTCTCATCTGATATGAATGATCATCTTTCATGGAGCAACAGTTTGTTCTTGTTAACTAAAAACCATCATCAGCTCTTGCTAGAGAGGTATAATCTTGCAAAAATACACAATGGAAGCATTGGAGACTCGGTGGTGCTGATGATAATATTCATTAAACATTTTTTAAGGATAAATTGGTTCTGACTGAAAATTCTAAAAGCTGTCATATTGGTGGTTATATATATTAGCTTTTGTGGAATACTCCATAGACATAAAAGAATTAAAATTTTCGATCAAAACACTACATTCTCTTAAACATACGTTTCCAAGGAAGAAAAAGATGATAAAAGTGAAGAAATCCGTATTTTATGTATTCATATCATCGAGTTTTTTGGTTTTCAAAATATTATAACGTAAAAAAAAGTGCTTCCAATCATTACTATTTGAGGAGATAACTCTTCTCTTCTTCACTTGAAGATAGGAGATTATATTGTCGAATTCCATAGAAAGAGTTCAATTATTTTATATCGATTTCATATATATATATATATATATTTATATATTCTTTGTTGAAGATATGAATATTGGCTTGAAATATTTCCCAAAAAGATTCACAGTCCAAATACATAATCAACAGTACAAGGAAGTTCCCAACATAATTGTTTTATGTGGCCTACAATCATATGAAGACTGGCTTGGCTGATAGCGGTTTGTAAAAGCATAATGATCTGAGTCAATATCTTTTGCAAATACAAAGAAACAAGGTTGATCAAACTAAGTATTCTAGAGATGGACAAGGAATGAAACAAATCTTTGGCACATAAGAATTTAGAAGATGGTAAAGATTAGAGATTACTCAGTGGATGGTAAACAATCCATCTACAAAGGTTTTAAGGTGGAAAGTAAACCTCACTACAAGATAATGGACAAGGAATGATTCAATAATACATGTAAACAGCATAAGTAGTAATCACTCATCACCTCCTTGATTGAATTAATAATACAGGGAAGAAAAAAACATAAAACCTGTTTGAGAAATTTTATCAGTGATAAAAAACCCACTGGTCCAATCAATGACCAGATAAACCGAGGGCTTGATGGATCAACTCTTGCTCTGGAAACAAAACACTGATTACAACTGCTAAAGATGACAAGGGATTTATGAGAATGCCCAAATACTACTATTGCACTTTGGTTACAAACAGCAGATTCAACTAGGTATGATGGTGAAATACCAAGTCCTCTGCAATGGGGTCCTGAGCAAGAAATTTTGACTTTAGTTTAGGGTATATTTCGAAAACAAACTGAGTGTTTCAATCAATCGAGATGTGGTGCCGCCATATATATGCGGATAAGACCAAAACAACAATGCTCAAAACTAATCCGATGAGCACTTTTCCAAGGTAAATCCTCGCTTGGCTTACCATTAGAATGTTTCAGACGAATGTTGGGTATCCATGCAACTCTCGATGCAAAAGCATGGAACAGGAAACAAGCACGGAGTGCCCAGAGCTATAGGGGGCTGAGAAAAGACATATTTACTGTTCCATGATTCTGTGTTCTATCAATTACCTATAATAGGGTGCTACTGATGTTTGGAAGTTGCAGAAAGAAGGTAGGAAGGTGCTGCCCCAAAATTGCGAGAAGCTCTCTTGCCTGGCTATTCTTCTCCACCGGCCTTCCGCCAACCCTACTAGCTGCCTCCACAAGCTGTCCTCTCAGTTTTTGTGGCAACAACTGCCCACCCTTCTCCCGACACTCTCTGTATAGTGGCAAGTATGCTATCGCAGTCACCAGGGGTGGCGGAAGGTCCTTGAGACAGATGGGTGAACCACCCCTTCTCAGAATCCTCATAAAATTCACATAGTGATTTTGCCCATAGCTCAAGCCCTCAGCATAAGCTGCCTCGGACCAGTGCTCCTTCAGAAAAGCTCTCAGATTAGGGGCCACGGCCTCATCACTGGACCTCGCAATGCTGTCGGCCACAGCATACGTTGCTGCGGGGTCGCCAAGGAAGTTGTTGCGGAGAAGGAATGCAACGCCATCCAGAGACCCGCTGCTTCTCTCACCTGCTGCCTTTAGGACCTCGATGCTCAGGGCAGCTAGGACATGCTGCGGGATGTGTGGGAGAAGGTAAGATGCAATTCCCACCTGGCTGCTAGAGGCGGCGGCAGTAAGGGCAAGGCATAGTTCCATGTCCCTACATCCCCGGTCAACAAACCATTGAACTACCTGCATGCAGCCCCTCTCAGCTGCTCGCATCAAAGGACCCAGGAAGGCCGCAGCATTCCCTTCTTCAACCAAACACTCCATGGTTCCAATTTTACAGTAGTGAGAGGCAAAGCCTAGGGCAAGATCAACGTCGATATCCAAGCTGTTCCTCTGAGCAATCTGGGGGAAGAAACACAATGAAATTAGGAAGAGTTGCCCGGACACCTTTTTCTGTATAAAAAGTTATTGTTGTTTCTTTCAGTAGAAAGATTGCTCAAAGGAAGTTTGTTTTCTGGTAAGCATGATAAACTCACTAGAAACATGGGGCAAGATCCAAAGGCTGTTTGGGGGAAGAGAATAAACTTGCCCAATGTTTCTCTGGTAAGTATGCTAAAGTTACTCTCAAAAACCAAGATCCATCAAGTATGGTAACTAGAAAACAAACACGTATCCAGTTTAATACTAGAACACGTGTATGAAAGCAAAAGTACAAAATGAGTTTTAACTTGCTGTATGCTAAATATATACTATCTTGTTTTCATTACTAGAACACCTGTCTGAAAAGTAAAAGTACAAAATGATTTTTAACTTACTGTATGTTAAATATATACTATCTTGGTTTCATTACCTGCACAACAGCCAAAGGCTGGTTGACACAAGAATGACAGAAAGTTCATCCACCGGTGAGGGCAGATGATTTTCAGGTATGCACTATACAACCTCATTCTAGTGAACCATAATTCAGATTCTATAATGTAGATCATCAATCTTTAGTAAAAAAATCCAAAATCGTCCTTGTAGGCACAATCATGATAGGCAGCAGGTTTCGGCTTTCTATTTTCGGCCTTCTCTATTTGTCCTATTGATGGTATCTACTTGAAATTGTTTAGAGTTATTAAATAACCAACAAACATATAAATAACCAAAATGCAGCTGAAGCTTGGGTTATCATTGTACAGCCCAATTCACTGGCAACTAAACTTAATTGATAAAAAACTCGGAAATTATTATCTGCACCGTGAAACTGGAAGTAAATGAATACCTGTAGTAAAATTCGTACGAGCTCTGTACTTCCAAATCTTGAAGCTTCAAGAAAGCATTGGTTTACATTATCTGCACCGCCCTCAACTAGCATTCCCAGTAATCCTTGTATTACAGTTGCCGAGATTCCAGATGTAGAGAAGAGAGTCAAAGGGAAGCATGCTGCATCAAAAGCTTCAGTAAAATCCTTTCCTGTAAGGTTGTTGCCAGCAAGATCTAAAAAGTTCTTAAAAGCTGACAACTGAAGTTGGACTTCGAGAATTGTGCTGTGGCTCCTTCTGCCCTTATTCTCCTGGCACCGAGAGTGAACTCCGATGCACTTCAAGGCCCATTCTGTGAACTTCTGGACCTTTGCACCTGCTTCTGCCTTCAAAACCTCATCACCGTGGCATTCCTGAAGACGCTCATGCAACCTGACAAAAAAGGATGGCATGGGCAAAAGTACATTATTTATGGAACATGATGCAACTTTACCTACTATAAGAGAATGCAAAGTAGTAACCCAAGTGAAAATTTTCACTGATGCAGATGCGTGAGTTCTTTGAAGTTCCATGAGCTATCAAAGGAGATCATGCAAAGGAATCACAATTACCTATGGGCCATGATGCCCACTGTATCAGCCAAACTCATGGTTTTGCTCTGACATGCAGAAACACACGAAGCCAAAAACGAAGTCCTGAGGGCCGCCCTTGTGAAGTCATTCGCTCCATTGGCAACAATCTTCTTAATCAGGCCAGTAATACCATTCAGTTCTTGCCGAGTTGTCAGGAACCATATAGAGTCTAATGCTATGCACAGCATATCATTGAGAGTCAGTGGATCAGCCAACAGAATCAGGTTCTCAGCAAGCTCTAAATCCTGAGAACTCACTGCACCCTGAAACAAGCGACCAAGCTCAATCCTCTCCTGCCTACTGAGTTTTTTCTCCTGCTTATTTTTGTCCTTCCTTTGGATTTCAGACTCCATCAACTCAGAGGATTTCGATCTGACCTTGCTGCCACAGCAATGACCTTTGGAGATGAGAGAGCCCTTTGTCAGTATAGGGGCCTCCCTTGAGAAAACAACATTGCTTTCCTCACCCATCTCGCCCTCAAAACCGGCGCTACCATCTGCGCAACCAATGACACCGTTCTCGTTCTCATCCATTTCCATCTCCGGGCACAAGATATCCTCTGGTTGAGACTCTTTCACCAAATGCACATGATCCTTCTCATCGACCGTCACGATGGTGTTCTCTCCCTCCATCTTTCACAAAACCAAACAATTCATCGACCGCTTTTCCCAACAAGAACCCAATATTTTGCAACCAGATCCAGTTCTTTCAGTCAAATCCCCCATTCCAATAAGCAGCAGCATCGAATCAACGCCTTTCAAGACCAAAATCTAAAGGGCAATTTTTCACAACTTGTGCATCAATAAGAACCAACAATTCACAAATCCACCCCAAGAACCGGAAAATCTTAAGCTATAACAACCGATTCGACCCCCCTCCACCACGTTTCCGCCATCAAAGAAGCACAGCCACCGGAAAACATCATCAATCCTCAACGAGGTGAGGGAGCTGATCGGGCTGCGCGGGCCATTCTAAGAACCCTAATACTCTTCAACACCAAAAAGCTAGATCCACTACGGCACCTGCAAAAGAAAGAACAAAAAGCATAAAAGGCCTGAAACGAGAATCGGACACATCCCAAACACCATAATCTTCAAAATAGGGATTTTTATGACGACAGAATCCATGACCATAACAAGCGAGCAGAAAAGCCAATACAATAACCGTTCCGTGATGCAGTAACGAAGGAAAAAAGAAACGAAGAAATCAAAACCCGAAACAAGGATCCGATTCGCAATAACCACCATAAAAGCCCCAAAAAAAGATCAAAAATGGATCTTTCACGATGGCAGAACACATGATCATACCATCGAGAAGAAAAACCAACAAAAAAAAGATGCGGTTTTTAGTTTTAGTGCAGCGACGGTGGAGAAAAATGGGCAGACAGCAGCGGCAAATGAGCGCAGAGTGGCAGAGATGATCCCAGAGGGAATAAAGGAGGAAGAAAAAAACAAGAGAAAGAGAAAAGGAGGGGCTAGAGGCCAACCTTTAAGGCATGGGACTGAGAGGGGAGGAAGAGGAGGTGGGGGAAAGAGAGGGAGAGGGAGAGAGAGAGGGAGCTCGGTCCCAGCGTCCATGGAACTCTCCTCGGACAGGGAGACGCGACCCTTTTTATCGTCTTGTTTTTCCTTTTTCCCCCTTTTTCGTATTCATTTCCAGCCTCTAGAAATAAACTAAAATTTTTTTATATGTATATATAATTTTATTCATAGGTCATACATGTGAGAAATGTTTTTAATTTTCTCCCTTTTTTCTTTTATATCACCAGATGAAAACGACGGTCACCGCACGCGCACACACACACACACACGTTTCTTTTTGTGTGGTGGGACCCAATTCATCGGGTGCCGTGGGGCCCACTTCAATCATTGGAATGATTTCCAACCCCCCCCCCTCTCTCTCTCTCTCTCTCTCTCTCTCTCTAAAGAGAGTAATTTCTTTTTTCCTTTTTTTTTTTTTACCTTCTTTCTCTCTCATGAAACCCTACTTCATCCACAGCCATCAAATCCCCTGTCCACATAAACTCCCACCCCAACATAGATCTGTTTACTTGTCCCTAAAAAACAAAGGATCTCTAAGTTAAACCCCATGGACTCTATTATTAGCCAGTGTCATTATTATTGGCACTAATAAAAAATGCACATTAGCCAAGCACAACTATAATTGGAATCCCATGGGTCTCCTTAATCTCTCTCTCTCTCTCTCTCTCTCTCTCTCTCTCTCTCTATATATATATATATATATATATATATATATATATATATATATATATATATATATATATATATATATATATATAACACTAAGGAGTCCAATCATTTAAACCTACCACAATGGTATATAGGTTTAGAAAAAAAAATATTTTTAATATAAAAAATATTCTCTTAATTATTTATTATATAATAAAAATCTTTCAAGTATAATTTCTAACATTCTCAATTCAAACCTCTTATTCATTGGGTTGCAAACATTTAACCTCAAGGAACATACATGCATCAAGTATGAGTGAATGAGTCATATCGGATCAGTTTCGATATTAACGATGTATAATAATTTTTTCCTAAAAAATATTTTTTTATTTATTTATGTAGTTTGATAGACACAAATACTAGAAAAATTAACTTCAATTGAAATTGAATTCAATATGTTAAATTATTTTTTTATTAATTTTGATAAGTAATGGACGGTATATTTCAATCCGTATATTCTCAAAATTGGTATCAGATCAATATTTTAAGGTTTCAAATAATTACTGTAAAAAAATAAATACTTCTACTGGATCAGACCCCTTGTAATCAATACATAGTGAAGCCAAGTTCCATGAACAACCCTCTGAACCAAAAGCTGGAAAGAGGCAGCTCATTTCATGCAATCCTTGTTCTTCTGAGGCAGAACAGATCCATAACATGGGGATCGGATGCCTGTCTGCTAGTTTTGTTTGGCACAGCGCAAAAGATGGTTTCAAGCTTGCAGAGGTGGAAGGAAGATGATCCTAATCAGCAACCATGGAAGGGAATCTGGCATCTCAATCCTGCGTGGATTGCATGCAAACAAATACTTCCTGCTAAAGAATGTTTGGCAGAAAGAGGGATGGAATTTGATCCATCTTAACCTGAGACTGCTGCATCAGATAAAATACTATTAGCTGGCATGTAGTTGGGAACATGGAATCTGGTTTCCTCAGTCTAAGAATGATTGATTCAAGGACTGGCAAAGAGAAAAGGAGATGTCAAAGAAGCATACCTGAGAAGAGTTCCAAGGAGAAATAAGAGGAGGATCCTACTGGCAACATGAAGTAACAAGAAAACCACCACTCTCTCCCTCTCACATAATGATGAGTTCAAAGAATTCAAAAGGAAAAAACCAGTTTAGCTCCTTCTCAAAAGGTGAATTGTATTGGGTCCACTGCACACCGATAATAGGTAGGTTTACTATCGGAATCGGTTCTTGCGTGCAATGATTGAGCTTGAGACAGATTTCTCAACTAACATTGGCAGTGTCCCCATCTGAACAACCAAATGAAAGAACCTTGGCAGCACTGGCACATGCTCCTTGTGGAATTAATCCTCCATTAGCACAATCCACTAATCATATGACTTGACTGCTTCTCGCTGTACTCAACTTTTAGTGCGAAAACATAGTTTATGATGCTGTCTATGATGCTGCTGATTCGGACTAGCGTACAGAAACAAAAGTATTATGGTCCTTCAGATAGACTTTGAGTGTCACTGTGAATGAAACACGGTTTCACATTGTGCTCTTAATCCATGGTTATTGCAATATAATTCAAGAAAAGATGGAATCATGGGTTGGAAGAGTTTACAGAGTAGGTCATGACAACATAACCTTGTTTTATGTGACACTAAAGCAGGTAAGAGTACATGGCCACCATGTTGGCAAGTGCTGCTCCACTTGATATTAGATTCCATCAACATTCTGCAAGCACAATTAGCAGAAGAAAGAGATGTTGTTAATAAGAGAGATGAATCATTTTTCTGGCCCTGGAAACATGCTAATTCCTGCAGAGTCGAGTCAATGGTTGATAAAGAAATGATGCCATCCTCGAGCTACAATCAGGCAAAAAATTACTCATTTTTCTGTCAGAACATTTTACTTACTGAATGATACAAGCCAAGATAGACTGAAGAACAGTTGACAACTCATGAAGCTTCCATCATCCAGGAAGAACACAGAAAGTAATGCATGAAAGCCTTGCCTGTACTCCTTGCCCTGGGTCACTTATATCAACCGATCAAGTTTTAATTGGTTTAGTTTCATCAAGCTTCTCCTTCTTTCTCGGTTTTGTTCCTTGTTGTACCATGCATCCTCACTCCCAAGACACTTACCCTCTTGCCAGAAGAAACTAAAGGCTTCTTCTGATATACTTCGAAGCCGATAGACTGCCAATGTCTATCAACCTTTTTGAGCTCAAGTTATCGGTTTCCAACCTCTCCACTGCTCGACTGCAGCAAAGATTTTGATGTCTTAAATCATAGAATACTAATGTTCTTCTGATGTACTAGTGCTCTATGCAGCTCGACTTCTATAGAACACTAAGATTTTATGTTGCTTCGTATATTTCCCATTGTCAGGTAGTATGTAAAATCCTATTACAGTAATGTCGGCATTCCGACCTCCAGCTGCAGAAGCATCCTGGAGAACCACATTCTGAAACTTGCAGACCTGATGTTTCCTGGCACCAAGGTGTTTGATACACATTCTGATTACTTTACTGTTTGTTGTGTTCTTCCTTGCCCCCTCAGCGCAACCCAAGAGGCCTGCTTGAACATTCTCAGCAAATATAGCCTTGTCGAATGAACTCCTCATCTGGACTTTTCAAAAAAGATTCAGATCGCAATGACTCGGCTATCTAAGAGGGAAGACGGAAGTGACTGAGGCTACAGTTCACCTGACTGACAATGGCATAGAGTGCTAAGGCACTATAGCTACGCAGGAACTGTATGATCACATTAGAGACCAGCAACTAATGAATCAGAACTAATCAATCAGATATGAGAATATGAAATACTTTGGTTTCATGAGCTGAATATGTTGCAGTATACCAGATTACAAGTCTGTGAACAATGAAGACAGCTTGGATCAAAATCATACATTGTCTGCATCACCGAAAGCATTGTTTAACAAGGAATTTTCCTCAAGCCTAAAGCTACTTACTTTGTCACTGCTCGCTAGCACACATTCAAACTCTGAAAGTTTTACAGACAAAGAATTGATCCTTGTCTGAGCATACAAGCTTAAAATTCAAATGGAAGCCGTTCGCCAGTAGCTGTATGGCCTTGTGCATTACGATACCCCTATCCATCAAAATCATGTACATTGCCTATACCTTCCATCGCGAAAAATCATTGTGATTATAACCATCATCAAATACCTTACCCACAAATATGAGGCCACCTATAGAGGCACATTAAAGCTTAAGTAGGTTCCATAAAAGATTTGGAAAATGTTAATAGCAGGACTATCACACAAGTGAACCATCCAAAGTTGGTGCCAAATTCCTAACCAAGCAAAATCAGACATAAGAGGAACTTCCTTGAGGCCTAAAAGGTAAATCATGTCCGATAGAAAGCTATAACTTACAGGATGTAGTAGAAAAACACTTACATTTGGGAGAATCTAGAATGGAGGAAATGAACAAGCTATAACAGAGGGAGCTTGTTCATTTCAAAGGCACAAATAAGCAGATTAAACAAACCCCCCAGCCTAGGTTTTAGCAACAAAAGGAATCAGAATCTCTTGTGTCAAACTAAAGACCGAGGCTTAATTAGAGTTCATAGTAACAAGCACAGCCAAAAAAAAAAAAAAAGGTTAACCTAGTATTTATTATAAAGTTCTCACTCAACCTGAAGTCACAATTCAATCACGAATTTTTGGAAGAATATGAAGAATGGATTCTTTTTCTTCCACCCACCAGCATTTATTTTGGTATGCACACACCGGAAAGCTAGCCAATTAATTAATGGATCTTTATCCTAAGGCTTAGTCTGCAGCATAAAAGTATCTCAAGAACATGAATTTTCTTGGAATTAGATAAGAATCAACAGCAGTTACATCAAAGTTAAGCATTATATGTACCCATGTATTGAAATTAATCTTAAGCAGATACCTCACAACACAGGATGAAGAAATTGCAGCTGTAAATGCCAACAACATAATTAGGTAAATGAGAAGACCAAGGCCAAAGTGATAAGAAACATACAAGTCCTGTTGAATCCATCTGCAGCACCAGGCTCCCAGCATTTGAATCAGTAAATGGAGATTCCACATGCATACCACTTCTATTCCTCCTCAGCTCGTCCACGAAATGGTCCAAACGCTCAGTAGCATCCCCGACCACGGCACTGCCTTCATCACCAATTGCAGGTCCAACACGCATGCATCGAAGCATCTTCATTTGTCGCCTCTACCTACCACAAGTTATCAGATTCGACGAAGATGATTCAGGTTCTTCTCCTCGAGCAGTGGGCACGGACAGAGAAACCCTTAATCGGGTCGACATTGAAATATCAAAAAGATCGCAGCTTTAATACGATTGGTACGATTCCAGGAACCCAGACGAGGATTCAAAGATCACAAACAACAGATTTTCTTGAAACTTTGGAAGAACGAGGATCTGCAACTTCTGCCTCGACGGAGTCCGCATCTGACAACGATGAGCGACTTGCGCGCCGCGTCGGCGTCGATCAAAGCAACCGGAAGAGGATCCAAAGCTGATGTCATAACCTAAAACTTACTTGAACAATATTATATATATTAGAGACCGATTAAGAGAAAATTATTTGTGGGAATTGGTGTCGTATAGATTCGCTTTAATTGCATTGAGGTGGGATGGATGGTTTGGCTCACATTGTGCCTTCTTCTCTACGACAAAACTGTATGATATGTTCTATTGCAGATTAAATTGCTCAACAGTAAATTAAATTTCTTGTCCTCCAAATAATTTGATCTCCAAACAAGTTGTTCTCATTTAAAGAATACAAAAGGATCATCATCAATCCCAGCATATAAGCATATGATGATTACAGGAGCTCCCACTGCTCCTGTTTCCTCCTCACAGGAACATGGGCGATGTCAACAGACTATCTTGCCTATTATGAACTGTGATCTCTCCAATGGCTGTAAAGCTGAGATCCTCCCGTCCTCACAAACTTGGAGACCTTACACCTGTTATCCACTTCGGTCTCCATGATTGTCCATGTTTCTGGTGCAAGAAAGCACCTTCTTCTTTTTCCCAGACCTGGATGGTTCTTGTACTTCCAAGGAAAGGAAGCTGCAGTTAGCTTTTGGTGGAGCAGTTCCTCTTGGACCATTCTGGTCGCTGCTACCTGTTCTTATCCTCCAAAGGTGGACACCCAGTGCTCGCTGATCATGGCTTGCTCCACAGATTTCCAACATAAACAGGAAGATAATGATGGTTTCTCCTCAAAAGTAGAATCTGAGGTGATGTTTTGCAAAGCATGATGCTGAAATGTTTGGGAGGCAAGATCAGATCATGTATGTAGACATCTCCTTCTATCAGCTGTCTTTTACTGGGTTCTTAGTCATTTTAGGTAGCAGAGTGATAAGAGCAGCAGCAGCTCTAGATCTGAGTTTGACAGCTTGGGTTATGGTTTGTATATTTCATCAATCTTAAGGTATTTCCAATATTTAAAATCGTTAGTCAAGATCCAAAAGATTGGATATGTTTTACAAGCTGTGGATTCATCCTCATAATTAGCCATCTATTGCACTGGTCACAGTGTGATGGCAGATCTGCATCATCTTGATATTAAATCCTTTGAACTCGATCTTATTCAGTATGTTTGACTGGAAAACCTAGCATTAAATCCAGGTAGGATGACAGATGTTGATGGATAATATTTAATGGAAAGAAACTGAGGTGTTCTTCTTCGCTTGGCCACTTTTAAACTGATACTGCCACTAATCATCACAGAAATGATGAGACTCACTTTTCCTTGAAGCTGATGAATGTGTTTTCTTCCATGTTGAAAGCACAGTATCTTTCTTTTCTTCCTCCTAATGTTAAGTAAATCGGTAGAAAAGCATTCACTCATTCCACTGATCCGAGCATTTAGCATCACATCAAGCAGACCCATCAAATCTCAAGAGTCCATCCGCTTCAAGGCATCAACAGAGAAGACCGCATGCACCGGGGAGATGTGGGGGGGGGGCTCCGGCCCACCAGAGTGGATTTGCCCCACCAAAACTCCCCTTCCCGCAGAGCATGCGCAGAGCTCCGGAGAGCATCAATGGCGCCACTAGTTCTCGGGCTCATCTGCCCTCTATTTGCTTCCTTCCATGTCTCGCCACCAGCAGTCCATGTGCTCCGTCTTCCCCACCCTTCCCTCTCCCTGCTTTAAAGAAAAGAAGCCATCTTTACTGCACCTGCGTGGGGAGAGCACGTGCAGCTGGGGCCAATCATGGAGGTGACTGCACTGGCACTGCATGTGCCCCAATCACTACCTGCCCACTTCCATCCCTTCCCCTTGCCTCCATGGCTCCTCGCTTTAAAGCTCCCCGGATATGCCCCGCTCTCTCTCCCTCCGCACCCACCGCGACCTGACACAATGAGCAACACTTCCTCTCCAGTGACTGCTTCATCTTGTTCTCGCTCCTGGTAATCCTCGGGACCTGACACCATTACCAGCTTCTTCTGCCCACACTGATCTGCTCTGGGTTTACTGCAAGGTCTGTAAGCGAGGATTCCTTGAGGAGGTACGTGACGTACGCGAGCGAGCGATGCATTCAGGAGCTCTTGTCGGCGTCGGAGTCCAGCCGGGCCGGAGGTGGCGATGGCTGGAAGGTCTTGGCGTTTCAGAACGGCGTGGAGATATCGAAGCGGAGCGCGAGCTCTCTCCACGTCTTCAGAAGCCGTTGGCTGCTCCGCTCGGTCTCCCCGCAGCAGTTCATCGTGGTCGCCACTGCCATCGATGCCGCCAAGGTGAGCTCAAACACTCTGCTATGCTCTGTTATCTCCAAGCATCGTGAAGCGTCATCGGATCCAAGCTTTAGGAGTTCTTCAAGGATTCAACGAGAGTGGCAAGCCATCCCATGCAGCAGCATGGATAATTCCTTGGCACTAGGCGGTAGGTGGGAAGCTCGATCCGATAACTGGTTGGATCTTCCCATGAGAGTCCACATGACATGTCCTGGAATCTTAGTCAGAGTTGTCGGAAGAACTTGCACTGTTGGCTGTGCTTCGAGACGACATCAAATACAATGTTGCGTCGGATTGGCAAGAACAGTTGACCTTTGATGCGTTGAACCAGATCAGGATACTAGGAATAGACTGTATCAGATCTAGGAATACTAGGTTCTGATACATGATGCTAAGATCAACTTTGTTGTCTGCATCAAAGAATCACCTGCATGATGTCTCTTCTCTCTTCTACACCAGCAATGGGATCCGGACCTGGTGGAGGCCAAACACATCAAGGACCTCGATGACAACCTCAGCATCATCGGGCTCAGATTTGGAGACTCCTCGAAGCCGCTCTTCAAGAAGAGAGAGTTCATCGTCTACGAGCGTCGTGAGACTCTGGATGATGGAACCCTAGTAAGCTTCCTCCAAGACCCAATCAAGCTGATCGATAGAACATGGTGTTAGATAGTTTTCCCTGTGGTTGATGACACGCAGGTGGTCGCGGTGGCTTCTCTGCCGAAGGAGATCGCGGCAGGACTGCAACCGAAGAACAACAAAGCGATTCGAGGGCTGCTGCTTCAGTCGGGGTGGGTGGTGGAGAAGCTTGAAGACGACTCTTGCATGGTGACTTATGTTGTGCAGGCAATCGAACGATCCATATCTATCTACACACACAGACACCAAAACATCATTTCATACTCTTGATGTTCTATGGTTCAGCTTCTTGTGGAATTCATGTAGTGTGCTTACTTGCTCTTCTTTCTTCTCTCTTGTTCTTGGCAGTTGGATCCGGCAGGCTGGTTGCCAAAGTGTTTTGTCAACAGGCTCAACACAAAGCTGGTCATGATCATTGAAAACCTAAAGAAGTTGGCAGAGACTTCCCCAATGGGGAAAGAAATGTGAATGTAAATTCCTACAGTTTATAAGAAACACATGAGCAAATGTATTGATACCAGACATTTTACTGATCTCATGTCCTTGTTTAGCCTTAACCACATCTCCATGACATCCACCATGCCCATGAATGTCAACCATGCATGGTAAAAAAATGTTATTTTCCTTTGCATAAAAAGCAGGTGGTTGGATGAATTCTTTGGCCACACCGGTTAAACATGACCTAAACAAAAGTTACATTTTAATATTTATATCTATGATTAGAAGTGGTTTAACATGTGTTTTTTGTATGGATATTAAAGACAATAGCATCAAAAATTGAGAGACATATGTACATTTGCTATATCAAAATTTACAATGGCATGTATGCTATTCTCAACTTTTGCAAAGATAATAAATATGCAGAGAACCCCTGTTTTTTTACCGTTTAATTCAACCACACCTTAATTAAACAACCATGGTCTTATATTCCAAAATTACCTTCTACAAACTAATTAAATCTTTTGCTAAAAAAACACATGATACAATGCATATGGCAAAGAAAAGGCACATGGAAGTGCAGCTATGTACCATGTAGAGCAGTTTTCTGCCATTCCAATTACATCCCTCGACTGCAGAAAGCATTTTGTGATAGGATGCACCACCTTGGTAAAAGTCTTTGCAGATTGCTCGCAGATTTGTCGTGCACATGAAACTTTTGTGTCAAGCAGTTTCTTTTAGTCTTCCAAGTATACAACAGAAGCAGCAGTACAAACATGTACTATTTTTTTTTTCCCTTCGATCAAATATAAACATGTAATTTCAAGACAGAAAGTAGAATATCACCAATAACATCTTGGATGAAGCAAGTCCAACTTCAACATGATTGTGAAGATGAAGGAAATGCATCTGGTTGCCTGTTCGGATGGGCAGCTTGGAATGCAGGCAGTTCAGCATACGCTTCATAGATTCTGGCTAACGTAGGGTACTGAGACTGCAGAAACAACATGCTTACCTAAGGTTTTTGAATAAACTGTTATCAAATGGAAAATTTTGGCAACAGATATAAAATCCAATTTTCAGGCTCTTGGGACAAAAGCAAGCAAGATATCAAGTAATGTTAGTCGATGGTGCAAACTCAGGAACTAAGATGAGACATGATAAATTTCATAGAAAGTAGAAGTTCCATCATTATTAGTTTACAAACAACAAATTTCAAGAGGTTGGAAGATTTTATTGTTTTCAGTTCCACAGTGCTTCAATCGAATTCAAGAAAATAGCCCACAAAGTGAAAGCAGAAAAGTTACATACAACTGATTACCATATCAATCTGGAAACGTGTTACTCCGATATATATCTGAGGTGCCAGAAACACGTCTGCCTGCATGTGACAATAAACATGTAATATAAATTTTCCATTGCAGTGGGTGACACATACATCTGATAAGATACGTGACCTTCTACCAAATAAGATTCATCGGCAAGTCAGTCTTTAGTAGATATTCATCGTATGGAAAATCTTACCACCAATATATGTGCCAACTGATTCATTCATCTAGAAAAAAAATCCATATTTGACGAGCGGGTGTAGTTCCACCTTATTAATTATATTTTACTTCTGTGAATTGTGCTGTGGATGAGAAACCCACTTAACAGTGTTAACTGGATAACTTTATTTCTCTCTTCTTTAAGCATGTTCTAGCTTTAGAAAGGTTTCATTTGGTCAGATTATCTTGACAGACATAGGAAGGCATCTAATGCACTGTGCTATTGGAAAATTTCTACCGATCAAAGCTTTTAAGTTATTTTTTATGGTTAATTAGTAAATGTTCTAAGCATTGAGCAAAAGTTGACTAGGCTCAGAGAGCCATGCCAATTTGTGATTGCCAACATGGTCAGTAAACAAAAAATAGTAAAACAGAAGAGATTTCTGCCCATTGAGATGTGAAGAGGATTGATAAGTAACAAAAAATATCTTGCCACTTACTCAGAGAAAAACACATACTTAATCAACTATTTGTATACATACACATGTCATAGCAAGGAAACAACAAAAGTTTTGGCAGACAAACCAGTTGTACTTTGTCTCCTGAAGCATATTTCCCAGCAGAGCCTTCTAACAATTTTTCTATTGCTATATCACAACAACATCAAAAAATGGTCAGCTTAAATGAGAAATGTCTATCCTATGAATCAAACTCAGAAAACTTGGGCACTCAAATAAGCAGAAGACTAATATGAACATTAATTGTTTGAACAACAAGCATGATAAAATTCTTATCTATTTGCAAACGAATAAATATTTCCTTCATAAATGTATCCATTTTGGCATTGATTTTCAGCTGTTTATTGGTATTTCCCATTAATTACCAACCAAACATGTGCCTCATTTTTGTTTCATTTTAAGAGAAATCATGCACAAAAAATTTAATGTCAGATCAGATATTTTGCTTGCACTATTCTGACAAACATACCAGCAAAAGAACATTCTAGTACTGCTGCATACAAATGCATGTTGTCCTAACAGAGTTGACATAAAAGAGATTGCATGTCAATCTAAGGTGACCAGAGAACAACATAACAGTGCCCTAACAAGTTCAATCCCATCATGCAAATGAGAAGAATAAAACAAAAGCAAAAGTTGAAGAACATTTGTACTAAGGAAAACCACAGAAAATCAGAACAAAGAACAAATACTGATGAAAAGCAGGTTATCCAACACCAGAAAATTCTGGTGTTCATTAATAAATCTAGAAGATGGCTCATAAAAAATAGAAATGAAACTGGAGTTAATGGGAATCTTTCTTGGTACATTTTAAACCATAGTTTGTGGGGTTTCTTTTGTGCAATACGATGATATAAATTTATCAGAATAGGATAGTGATATAAGTTAAAGCCAACCAGTGAATCCATTGTTGATGTGACGCTGAGCCCATGCAACTTTCTCGTCAGAACTGATTTTTTCCTCAATGAAATTCTACGAAACCATTAGAAGAAAAAGTAACTTCCAATTTTTGTATTAAAATCTTGCAAAAGCAACATATAATTTCACCATAAACATAATCCAGTTGGCCCAGCTTCTGACTTACCAATACAGAAAGCATCTGAAGTGGCTGGATACTTGAACTAATGATATTTGCTACCTATGATGAAAAGACATTTTAGTTTCTTGCACTAGTAATGGATAAAGGAACTTTATTTACTTCAAACAAAAATAAAGGAAAGGTCACAAAATCATGTCCAGCTTGGTGAGGGGAAAAGAAAGATACTTTAAGCAGGCTGATTATGCCTTAGATAATAGCATTCTTTCTGATGTAATCCCAACTCAAGTTCTTTTCTTGTAAAAAAGATAACCAACTCTTTTTAGTGGATGGATGCAGATTGTGCTATTGATTTTTGTTTAACTCTCTTAATTATTATGTGCAGTGGCAGACCATTGAGTTAATTTGTATCCTTGTTCTTTGCAAGGTAACACTGTGTCGTTACATTTCACTTGTGCTGTTAGGAACTAGATAGGGATCAATGAGAATAGAGACATGGAGATGAGCACTTTATTTCTAGATTTCCTAAGCAGTTTTTAAGATAGACATAATAAGTGTGGCAGGCAATTTCCATGAGTAGTGAGAAGCTTGGTGCTTATTAAGAGGGGCAAACAGAAAATTGTTTCTTGCAATTGGGAATACAAACAAGGTCAGTAAAATAAAGTACTTGTTGTGTAACATGATTACCATTTTGTTGAGCAAACAAGGTGCTTTAACTGCATTACCGGTTTTCGGTCTTGTAGTCGCTAATTGGTTGCTTCTTTGGAACAAAAGGATGAAACATGCTATTGACATATATTGTTAAGTAGAAGCACTGTTGGAAAAAATGTTTGTTAAAATTTAAAAATTCATTAGCAAGAATATCATCAGCATGGTGGGCTCACCTGGAGATTGAGGGCTTTCTTTTTCAGATCTCGAGGCAGCAGTGGAAATTGAGGGTGCTCGTCTTCTAAATACTGTTCCAATCAACAAAAAAACACTTAATTAATCAGTAGCAAGATGTAAAACAACGTCCATTCCTCCAATATAAACATAGATGCAATTAACAGAGAACCATCACCTACTCACCAATATGATAGCAAACGAGTCTGCAACTACTACATCACCATCCACAAATACAGGCACAAACCTAACTGGATTAAGCTTCTCGAATTCTACAATAAAACCATAACAAATCACTCGAAAGAACAATAAGTAGGGGGACAAAAAGCAAGAACTCTGATCATGCAAAATAACAACCGCAGAACAGAGCCAAACGAACATCAACTGACCTGGATCGAACTGCTCGCCCTTGGATAGATCCACGGCCTTGTACTCGTAATCCAACCCTTCGCGATCAGAAGGAAGCGATTGCATAAACAAACCATCAACACCGAGAGAGTGGAACCGAGATAGGGTTTAAGGAACGACCTAACCTTTGAGATTAAGCGCGATCCGGACTCGGTGCGAGCACGAGCTCCGCCAGTAGGAGTAGAGCGTCAGCTTCTTCGGGCACGAGGCGGATTCCTGGAAGAGAAAAGGAGACGAACTTAGAAGAAATGGAGAGAAATTAGCACGAATAGAGACCGGAAGAGTCCGAAGAGCGGGGCGACGAGCTTACTACCGCCGAAACGGTCGCCATGATTCCAGAAGCGGCGGTGGCCGTGGCAGGTGGGTTGTTGTTGAAAACATTTTTCACATTAGTCCCCATTTCTTTTTATTTTACTAAAAGGTCTCTATAAAAGGAGTCAATTTTCTTTAATCCCTTAAGTTAATACAATATTTTAAGTACTTTTTATTAAAACTATTAAATCATAAATTCACTTTTTTCACACCTATAAAAAGATAATTTCTTTGCCTATAGCCAATCTTTTCCTATGATCGATTTGAGCTAAATTGATCCAAATTAGAGAAAGAAAGGGGAGGACTAACAAAAAAAAGTCATCAAAGATATATATATATATATATATATATATATATATATATATATATGAGAAATAAAATTAAAATTATTTTACTTCACAGTAATTTTTTTATAGCAACTGAGAAATAAAACATTTACAGCAATAAAATATCCGTTTTATTTATTTAAAGTATTTTGGGAGGAATGAAAGCATTGAATGAGTTCTTAAATAAATAAAGTAAATACAAACAAAGTACAAGAGTTCATGTCCAGTAATTATGAGTTGTTTTAATGGTTAATTCATAATTATTGATCACTATAATATCACCAAGTCATCCAAAAGCTTAAAATTGAAGGTGAGACATTATGTATAAAATTAGCATTTTTTGTACCTTGGAAAGTTTCAACCTTTTATAAGAATAAAAATTAATCTGAACTAGTAATGCATTACACTGATAGAGCTTATAAGAAGCATCAAGGCACATTTTGCATGGATAAAAAATTAATATTATGTTTTCAATGGAAACCTCATTCCCTACCATTCTACCACTTTTTCTTCATAGTTTTCTTGATTATTTTTGTTTTTCTATAGAGCAATAAAAAAAGTTTACATGTTTTTACTGACAATATCTTTTTACTATATATATATATATAAACAAAAATTAATATCTTAAAAATATTTAATTATATATATATATATTTATTTATTTAAGAGGATTACTAATAGTATGGAGTTGCCAACAACAAACTTATTTCCAAATACAACTTATCCCTGTTATTACTACAGGAAACTCAACTGTATATATAATTTTTTGGTTTGGATTGGAAACAACATATAGAAAAATTAAATATACAAATAGCCCTATTATCACAATAAGTTTGACATTAATATCAATTAAAATGTCTAACAAAGAATCAGATAATGTTTACTATATATGATAAAACATAAATTTGGCGAACTTAATAAACCAAAAAAAAAAACAAGATCAAATCACAGCCGTTCATTAACATGATATCTGGTCACGTGATTTTCACGTGCATGTAGTCTGCATATATTCTCATCACAGTTCATAGCTTGCCTTACGCTAATCGTGCCCCCAAATCTCATCTCCGCAAGCCCCCGACTCGAAACCCTAATCCCATGGATAGGGCGTCCGAGAGTGATCGATCGGGCCGCAAGTCCTCCAAGGATCACGATCGCGACCGCGATTCGTCCAAGAATCGCCATCGCGATCCCGAGCGGGACCGGGATCGCGACCACAAGCACCGCCACCATCACCACAGCGGCAGCAAGAACTCAGACGACAAGCGCCAGCGAGACGACGACCGGCGCCGGCGGTCGAGGGATCTGTCCCCATCTGACACAGAGGTCGACACCCGTCGGGAGCGCTCCTCTAGCCGGCCGCCGGACTCGGTGGACCGCGAGCGCTCCGAGGAGCGGCGCCACCACTCGTCTTATAAGAGGAAGGAGTATGGGGACGATGAGGGTCTGGAGAAGAGCGGGAAGAGGGCTAGGGTTTCTGATGGGGAGAGGGATGTCAAAAGGGAGCGGCGGCGTTTCGATGATCGGGCAGCCGAGGATTCAAATGGAGATCATAAGGAGGCAAGGAGGGACGAGAGGTCTTCAAGGAGTGGGAGGGAAGAAGGGTTGAAGGTTAGGGAGGAGGCGAGAGGAGAAAAGAGGGCGAAGGATGGAAATCTGAGTGATGGAGAGGATAAGAAGAAACAAAGGAAAGAGGGGAGAAGGTTTAGTGATACTGTTAAGCTCGAGAAGAAAGAAGCGGATCTTGATGATAAATTGCTTCACAAGAAAGACGTGAAGGATGAACATAGGTCTAAAGATAGGGTGAAGGAAGAGACTTTAGAGAGCGTTCAGGAGGAAAGGATGTCGGCTGTGAATTCAAAAAATAGAATTGTTCATAGTCAGGAGGAAAATGATTTCCTGGGCAATTTACATCTGGAGAAAAGAAGCTCCACTGCAAGTGTAAGCAGCTACTTTATTCCACTTCATTGATTTAATTAATCATAATCAAATTTCTATGTTTACATTAGTTCCACTTTCATGTTAAATTAATTGTCTTTAAAAAAAACATGTATAAACGGAGGTCTGATTTTTCATGTTATTATGGTTAAAGGGGTATCCTTATTCACTTTTTGCTAAATATCAGATTGGTCTTGACCCATTGCCTGGCTTGCTCTAGATAAAGTTAAAAGTAACTAAACCACTTAAGTGAGTTGTGCAGACTGAAAAGAAGTAACACATGCATAAGAATAATATCTTAACAACATCCTAAGCTATGTGAATAAACAAAAGTAATTGCTACAACAAAAAAATCCAAATGAAAATAATGTAGGTAGAAAAGATGAAAAATCTCCTTGTAATAAAGTTTGGTTCTCTCAAGTGCATACATCATCCTATGTACTGAATGCAATCAAGAAGATCTGGTGTTTATCTCACTTCAAATTCACATGTTCTCTATAGAGGATTTCATGAGCATGTTGTCACACAATAGCTGAAATGTAAGCATGCTTTTTTAGTAAGCATTAACATGGCTTACGGGTCATATGTGTGGGCTGATGTACTAAGTCTAGGGGATTGAAATGAGCATGAAGGGTGGGTGAGATTCATTGAGATTCATCAAGTTCAACCAAATGCCATGATAAATTAATCTTATTTTGTGTTGCACATTTGTGATGGTACTCGAGTAGACATTGATTTACTAGTGCTTGTGTGCTAGTGCCATCAACTGGAAGTATTTTGTTCAAGGATGGTAATTATTTGTCACACCTAGCTGACTATACCAATATCTAGTGATATAATTTATCAGAACAGTTCCCTTCCCATTTTCAGAGGCATATCATGATCAGATGTTGGTTTCTTTAAGCATGTGAGTATCTGTTGGACAGAAGATTTTTGTCTGTAAGGTCTTCAAGTTTTGAGTTTGCAATTTTGATGATTATTTGGTCAATTTGGGGATGAAGTCCCTAAATTATTTTGAGTTTCTTACTTTCAAGTATTAGTTGGGTTTTTTTGAATGGAATAGAATCCTCATACTAATATTTTGGTTGAGAAAAGTGTGTTGTTGTTGCATCGCCAGTCAGTTGTAGTTTTCATCCCTTTATATTGGCAAAAAGCTTTACAGTCTGTTTGTGGCTATGATCTGGCTTATCTTATTGATGGACTGAGATAAGGTGGAAATTGTGCAAGCTTTTCATGTTTGTGAAGAAAGGAAAAAAAAATTTGAAGGTTGTTTGCATTCAAGGTGCTTATCACGAATAGGCACATTTATTATGCCATTGAATGATTTTAACTATGTCATTCAAGTGCTTTTTCTTGTTTGAAAACTTGAAATAATTGATCCCATATTCATGTGGTCGTACTAAAAAAAGTCGCCATGCTTCTTTATATCAGTAGTTGCAGAAAACATACACAATTTCTTGTCAGTGAATTTGGATTCTTTTTAATTCTATCACTCTTTAATAGCTAGATTTTATTTTATTGCCCATGTGATAACTGTCAAATGTCTGTTGGATTTAGAACTTGTAATATTTTATAACCTTGTAATATTTTATAATATTTTAACTTTTTTTTCATTTAGTCTTGTCAACTTCTTAAATTCAATAGTTATTTGCATGCCCGGGGTGGTTGTACCATTCATGTAAACTACTGATTGGGGTCTTGCGGGTTACTGCCCAGGAATCACATACTTTGGCATCCAAGATTACTACGAACTCTGCAGCATCTCATCATCTCCTGCCTTCCAAGGTATCTTCATTTACTACCACCAATGAAAATGAGGGAGTTAGTATTAGATCTGATGAGGTTCCTGGAAAATCCAGTACAGATGGCACAGCAACTTCAGTTGCTGCCAAAAGTGGCAGCTTGTCTCTTGATGCTTTAGCAAAAGCTAAAAGAGCTCTGCAAATGCAGAAGGAATTGTCGGAGAAGCTGAAGAAGATTCCTGTGGTAATTATGTTATCATTTTTTGGTTCTTGAGACAATTTTTTCTCCCTCAGCAATTGATCTAAGTGCTCCTTTCTTGCACTTACAGCTAAATAAAGTTGTTAGCTCGAGCACTGATAACTCACAGGTAGCATCTGATAAAGATGGAGGTAAAATTTCTCTGGTGGGTGCATACCAATCTGGCCCTTCTGGTTCTATGAGCATTGCCTCTGCAACTGATGCTCAGACAATGCAAAAGGTGCCAGAGATTGCACCATCAGAAAATATATCTGCCGCAGTTGGTGTTGGTGTCCTCCCTGGGCTCACAAATATACGTAATATTGAAGCTGTAAAGCGAGCACAAGAACTTGCTGCTAAGATGGGGTTTCGTCAAGATCCAGAGTTTGCACCCCTTATCAATATGTTTCCTGGACAGTTATCAGCTGACATGGCTGTACCTCAGAAACCTGCCAAGGTTCCTGTTCTGCGGCTAGATGCACAAGGTAGAGAAATCGATGAACATGGGAATGTCATCAATATGCCTAAGCTAACAAACCTTAGTACTCTCAAGGTGACTTTAGTAACTTGTTTTTCTTTTCACCTTTTATGTGTTCAACTTGGTGATGAATGTTTCACTAATACTGTAACAACACTTCTTTTTTGCTTTTGATATTAGGTCAACATTAACAAGCAGAAGAAAGAATCATTTCAAATAATAAAACCAGATTTAGATGCCATTGCATCATCAACTTCTCATTTTGATGAACGCATGGGTATTAATAAGACGAAGCTGTTAAGGGCCAAAAGGATGTCATTTCAGTTTGTTGAAGAAGGAAAATGGTCAAAGCAGGCAGAGATCATAAAATTTAAGGTTTGATGCAATATCTTGTGTTCTGTGTATATACCTATGATGTCACAGTTTCTGTTTCACTGCCATATTTACTCGGTGCTGGTGCCTTGCTCTGCAGAGTCAATTTGGGGAAGCACAAGCTAAAGAATTAAAGATAAAGCAGAACCAGCTTGCCAAAGCAAAGGCCGAGCCTGAGAGTAATCCAAACTTAATAGCAGTAGGAGTGCGGCTTAAGAAGGAGAAGCAGAAGGATGAAATACCTGAAATTGAGTGGTGGTAAGATGCCCTCTCTTTTAATGTCTTCATTGCATTGGTCATAATTTTTTTCAGTAAGTTACAATCTAGAAATGACCTTATTAATGGAAAGTCTAATGCTTATAGATGGGGTCTAACATCCACAAAGCATGTTTTTTGTTAGAAGGAATCTATGTTTCACTGCAAAATTTCTCATCTTTTTGTTTAATTACTGATCTGATCTTTATATTTAATCAGGGACAAACCCATATTACCGACAGGGTCCTATGGTGATGATGTAGAACATAAACTTAACATGGAGAAAATTACTATTTATGTGGAACACCCACTTCCGATTGAGCCCCCTGCAGAGCCTGCCCCACCACCACCACAACCTCTCAAGTTAACAAAGAAGGAACAAAAGAAGCTTAGGACCCAGAGGCGGCTTGCAAAGGAGAGAGACAGGCAAGAGATGATCAGACAAGGCCTTTTAGAGCCTCCTAAGCCAAAGGTCAAGATGAGCAACTTGATGAAAGTTCTTTCTTCTGAAGCAACTCAAGATCCAACAAAGCTTGAAATGGAGGTTCGTAGTGCTGCTGCTGAGCGTGAGCAAGCTCATGTGGATAGAAACATTGCTCGTAAGCTTACCCCAGCTGAACGGCGTGAAAAGAAAGAGAAGAAGCTTTTTGAAGATCCAAACTCGCTGGAGACTGTTGTCTCCGTGTACAAGATCAAAGACCTATCACACCCGCAAACACGTTTCAAAGTCGATGTGAATGCTCAGGAGAACCGGCTGACAGGTTGTGCTGTGATATCAGATGGCATCAGTGTTGTGGTTGTGGAAGGAGGTAAGAAACCTATAAAAAGGTACGGAAAGTTGATGCTGAGAAGAATAAACTGGGCTGCCGCTGTGGGCAATGAAGAAGAGGGAGCCGAGGAAGCAGATGGCCCTGCTAACAGTTGTGTTTTGGTATGGCAGGGTAGTGTTGCTAAATCCAGCTTCAATAGGTTCCTTGTTCATCAATGCAGAAGTGAAGCTGCTGCTAGGAAGGTGTTTTCTGACGCTGGAGTTCCACATTACTGGGATCTGGCCATCAATTTTTCCGAGGAACTGTTGTAAGCTACGTAATGTGGCAGAGTAGATGTCAATCGAACCATCAGGGATCCCGAGGACATTGTTTTAATTGCTGCATTGTCTGTATTGGCCGTAGTACGATAGCCATCTTTCAAGCTATTATTGGCGTTTCTTGGTTTTGATGAATGACATTAGTAGGTGCTTCCCACCCAAATGGTCATCTAGTTTGGTTTGTTTGTTGTAATTGTTGGTACCAGCCACTTTCTGCTCTCGCTACTGCTAAGCATCATCCTCTAGTCATCATAATATGTAGACGTTCCATCGAAATCAGCAGAGCTATAGCATGTTGAAGAGCATGTCATTTTTGCAGCGTCTCATTCCAGTCGCTTTCTGCTGCTACTTGCAGTATCATCCTGTTGTGTGGTTAGTGTATAGAACCTGGCATGGTTTGGTCGTGCTTTTGATGAACCTCTTAACTGATCATAGTAACCCGGCACTCTAGTGAGTAACCTGTTCTGAGAGGGCTCTTAAAAGATGTGGAATGTTTTATAACATTTTTTTATTATGAAGTTTTCTTCTCAAAATAAAACGTGTGATATATAAGGTTACTCTAGTGAATAATCTGTTCGGAGAGGGCTCGTAAAAGATGTGGAATGTTTTACAAAACTTAGTTTTCATGAAGTTTTCTTATCAGAATGTGATATATAGGGTTACTCTAGTGAGTAACCTGTTCGGAGAGGGCTCCTAAAAGATGTGGAATATTTTACAATGTTTTTTTTTCATGAAGTTTTCTTCTCAGAATAAAACGTGTGATATATATATATATATATATATATATATATATATATATATAGAAATTTCTCGGAAAGCATCCTAACTTAAAAAAAAATTTAAATAGTCTTTTTTTTTTTTTTTGTTCAAAATGATCATCCGTCTATTGCCTTTCGGCTTGTTAGTCACCCCCCTTTGCCCTCTCGATCGCCCCACCATGGCCTCCTATACATCTACACGGGCAAGCCTCATCAATTGCTCCTTCCCCTTTCCCTGTGCCTTTGTGTGCAAGATGGTCTCGTTGGCTCCTCCCCCATCCCCTCCTTTGGCCACCGACACCTGCATGTGTAGTGTTACAAACAAACCTATATAAATGATATTCAATGTAATGTTCGTATATTATGTCTGGTAAACATAAATTATGTGCAATTGTCATCTAAGGATAAAGCTATCCAAATATAGATCATCCAGATAGTTATTTTGAAGGTTTTTTAGCTTCGTAGAGTGGCATGGAGTGTCAATCAACATAGCACTATGAAACTCACTATGTGGCACATGATTGGATAAGCCTTTAGAATAGTGTATAGGACTAATTCACTATCTTATTTTACAGTAGTATTATATGAGCATTTCTATAGACTTTTAACTACGGTAGATCATCTTCAATCCTTTATCGTGCGATTATTTAGAATTTACAAAATCTATACTTATAATTTATATTGTCTATCAAGTATTTAATAAAATGTCTACTTGTGAGATCTTGAGTTAAACGCTTTCTCTATCTCATCTTTTCTTTTGCAGGTTTTTAATGGACTGTAAGAGATTTTGGAGAAACTGACCCTTTGCGGACGAAACATAAGGATACCACATGACTTATGCAAAATTAGCTACGTCTATGATAGATTGTATCAGAGCGAGACAAGCACACTTAGAAAGACTTGACATGCAAACGTGGGGAACATAGCGGTGTTGTGTTGAGAGTAGCCAGCATGCATGATCATTTAAGAGAAAATAGCATAGAGATATAAGGAATGAAGTTGCTTAGAGGAGTGAGCATTTGAGATTGTCATTCAGAAGAATGAATAATCAACCATTCCCGATGACAAGTGAGCTAAGAAGAATATGTAGTATACAAAGGTTAAGATGGTTGAGTTCAAGTTATGACTCGACGTTGGAAACTAAACTTGATGGTTCTCAAGGCAAGTGGGGTGCTTAGCAAATGATAAGACCGTGCAAGAAGATATGGGTTTCTCGGTGAATAAACGAGTTATGCAAAGCTCATAGATGTGAGGAGAATTGCCAACTCAAAAATTTAATACATATACAAAGGCTTGTCTACGGATGATGGACCGTCCGTTGACATTCTAAGGCGATCGAAACTTGATGCCATGGGGCATTGAAGCTTTTACCTCGGCATGAGAATGATATGTCCACAGGAGGCTGAAGTGTATAATAAGTTCAATATGTTATTAGGTATAGTAGGTGTGTTCGCGGTGGCAAAATAGTACATAATTTGTTCAGTAAGATGGAGTAGTCTAAGGGGATGGTGATCTTCAAAACTTCCTTAGGGAATGACATGAAGAGAAAAGTTGCTCCTACTAGATAGATATCTATGAGAGATGAATTCTAATTCTTCAGAAGGAGAATTATATACAATGGACCACACATGTCAAGGGGAGTACCTCAAAAAAATAACTCCATAAAGCTTAATAGACCAAGCGAGCGATGAAGAATTATTGTATGATCTTACACAAGGTAATGTATTAATGGATACATTGTGAGATCAAATGAAGAAGCGACCCTAGGCAACACCAAACGAAGGTATATTTAGAGCTGATATGAATATCATATTCAACAAAGGGCTAACCCATGAAATGGTAGGTGCGAGAGTCATAATCAACTCAATGCAAACCAAGGAATGAACCAACTTGGGTGGAACTTAGTAAAATGCCCAGGTCACATAAAGAGAGTTGATATAGAAGATGATATATAGAGTGAAGGTGTGCAGATTTTCTTAGATAGTAGTCGAGGATATGAACTCTTATAGAGGTAAGAGCAAGATCATGTTGTTCTATAAGATTCATCGTTTTAATGAAACATACTTATCTTGCATAGTGCCAAAGTCAAAGAGAGCTTCAAGACATATTCACGTTATCTTGGTGAAGCAATTGATGGAGGAACTAAGATAATTCAACTTACGAAGATGAAGTTGGGGTCAGAAAGCCTTGGTACAGAATGATAAGAGAATATAAAAATAGGTTTTTTTGAAGTATATATCTTAGTGCTACTATTTGAGTTATTATAAAGAAAGCTATGTGCAACAGAGATTGTGTTGGGGGTAGGGCCTAGGATTAAAATAATAATGCATCAATTTCAGCAAAGTTGGTGAACTTTGATAGTTATTTGACAATGGACTATCCCAAGGCTACGCTTTATCAGTATATGACTCGAGAGCAAGTGAATAAATGTCAATTGCCAAAGGAGCAAACATAATTGAATGTGCAGGAGGTCCTGTGCTAGCAAGGTCACATATGGAGAGATCACTATCCAAATTTATCTCACAATGACCAAAATATAATGGAAATATCACTAAGAGGCGATATAGCGTAGTAGATCATGGTGGAACAGTTCGAGGAAATACGACACATACAAGAGAAGTCCTATTAGAGATTTAATCATATAGAGGTATGATTGAGAGCTACTAGGAGCTCCACTTTAGTAAGCAATATGATGGTAAGAAGAGCTATGAATTTAAGAGATGAATATCATGGTACCATAGAGGTGAGTCTTCTGTGTGTGCACCAAATTTTGTATTGAATGAAAGCCTTGGTCATCAGCATATAGGAGCTATGTACCATCAAGGGGGATTCTGAGTACAAATACCAATGAGTCACAAACAAAGACTTGATTATACAATGGTATGAGTAGAGCGAGTTGAGAGTTCGACTGCTCCAAAGCTCATATTCGGTTGAGAGAGCCCAACAAACTAGAGGATAAGATCAAACATTGCTACCAAAGATGCAAATGAGAGCAAAATCAATATGAGCCATGCTATATGATGGCGAAGGCCATGCATAAGAATTGTACTCTATCTTTTTATCGACCAAGGGGAATTACTCATAGAATACAAAGGTGTTGAAATAGGTGGTTAAAAGGGGTGAGGAAATGACGATAAGTCTTGAGGGACTTAGTTACCCAAAACCAAGTGCTAGTGAGGATGAAGGTGGACTTAAAGAAGTACCATAGTGTCATAGAGGTAGATCTATCGATTGTGAAGAAAAAAATATGGATGCAAGATAATTGATAGTAGCGACATATGCACAGCATCACCATGGTATCTTAGAGGTAGGAATTTTATGGATTCATCGATTCTTGCTCTTATGGAGGGAGAACACATAGTCGTGAAAAGGGATCGAGGAGGTCGACTCTTGAGTATTGAGACAAGGTCGAAGGGTAGAGGCCAGAGAACTTTGTAAGATCAATGTTGATGGGCTTTTCATCAAGATAGTCAAAAGTGGGTGGGACTTTGAATCAACACAGTAGTGCTCGACCAAGAATGAAATAAGCATTACGTGGTGTTATACCTTTTCTACTCAGAGGAGTAGGCTATAGAAATAATAGAGAAGATGATACAATCTCAAAGGTGATCAAAACTATCGAATACTTGTTTTAGATTGAGGTGAAAATTTACTTTTTTTTTGTCAAACTTCATGCATTTTTAGAGTTCGATGATAGTGAGGAGATGAATTATAGTAATTAACTAAATGCAAGGAATATAAACACTTCGAGTACGTTATAAGTGTGAGGAAAAAATAGGCAAAAATTAGTAACTAGTTTGATGCATGAAGTAAACTCTTGAGGAGGCAAGAGAAGTTAAAGTAATCTTTGTCTTATTAACTCCTAAGAGAATTGGTAAAACCGAGTACCTTAGTTCTCTTTATTTATCAAATAGTAGAGCTCTACACATATTCAAAGACCCTTCAAAGAATCTGAATAGAAAATAATGGTTGTCAAATTCTCACCAATGATGATGAGTTTTACTAAGAGTAGATTAATGGGCAGGAACCAATAAATATTAAACTTGATCGACCCCACACCAGAGTCAAAGTTATTAACAAAATGAATCAAAGTTCAACTATATATGTCGGAGAGGAGATGGGAGCTAAGAGGCACGTTGCAACTAGAGCAAAATATTAAATATTTAGCAAAGGCCATGAGATGCAGTATGTCATATCGCTATCGTTCGATTTTGTTCATACTCTGCACAACAACATGTAGAAAGCTTGTAATAGGTTGACAATCTTATTTTGATTGACTTTTATGGTTGTCTTGGTCCTATAAACGTAATTTGTGTGTAATTATTATATAGAGATAAAACTATTTAAAAATAAGCAATTGAGTAATTATTTTAAGGATTTTTTAGCTTTACAAAGTGGTGTAGAGTGCAAGTCAACATAACATCCTCGAGTTACCTAAGTGGTGTAGAGTGCAAGTCAACATAACATCCTAGAGTTACCTAAGTGGTACATAACAGCTTTTAGGGTAATGTTTAGTGCTGGTTCATTCCATAGCAATATCACGTGGACACTTATGGAGACTTTTTGACCGTGACAAATAACATAAGACCTTTTATCATGTGACGATTCATGTGAAGTCTATATAATTTATATTATTTATGAAATATTTACTGAAATATCTATTTATTAGATCCGAATTAAATATTTTATCTAACTCAATATTCTTTTTTTAAGTCGTTAAAGCACTATACGAGATTTTATAAAGATTAATCTTTTATAGATGAATATGCAAGAATGTTGTACAACCTAAGTAAAATCAATTAAGCCCATGATAACGGGTTATTCATGCTTGTGCCTCTTACTAGTTCTATACAAAAAATTTCAAAGTGGCATGTTTTACGAAAAAAAATTTAACTTATAATTTTTTTTAAGAATTCACCCCATATATATATATATATATATATATATATATATATATATATATATATATATATATATATCTGAAATCGTCTTGCTTAATATCGTCTACCATGTTGTGCGGCTCCTGATACCGATGGTCTCTCCCATGAGGCGGTTCGGTCAGGCCAAATAGCCGTATCAGCGAACACGATTTCCAACTCTGGGCGGGAGAGGAAGACTGGACGATACGTCTCTTTGGCGAACGACGAGGCAACCCCCGGCAGCGCCTCCCGAACAACCACAGGTACCTCCATGATCCAACCATCTTCATCTCCGGTCTTCGAATTCCTCCCCCGTCTCTTGCTATTTCTGGAAAGAGTTCTTGGGATGAAATCTTTCAAGTTGATCTGCTGCAATGCTCATGAGGTACTCGAAAGGACTTCTCCCATTGCGTTCTTCTTTGAGTCGCCGTTTCTACCCTATTGCAGCTGAATGAATTTGATCGAGCATGTACTCTATGCCATCACTGGATTTGACCTTTCTCGATCGTGCGTCATTCCAGCTTCTGTAACTTGCGTATCTCCTCCTCCTTCAACACCTTTCGACGCAGTCTCGAACAGGCATCGAACGACTGGTTTCTGGTTGAGGTACCCTTCTTCTGGTGTTCTTGTGGTCAGAACAGAAGACGTGCGCAGGGGAGTTCACTTTTGGCCTTCTCCATGAGCCCCATTGATATTGTCAAGTCTTATTCTTGGCACAACTCATTGATGGGAATTGATGTTGGCAGTGGAAATGTCGATTTCTGGATCTACTGGGAGAGTGGAGTCAACGCCACAATGCTGTTTCTTCCTCTGTAAGCTCAACCTCATTAAGGCCACACGCAAAGCACGCAATATAGTACTGTTTGAGGCGTGAACTCGTAAATATGACTCAATTATGGACCTAAATAGAAGAATAAATTTGAAAGAAACCTTCGGTCCTTTTTGGGTCTCCGCCTTGCTTCGCTTTTCTGGACGGAGGGAATCCAACGTCTCCCTCTATTTATCGGCCGGAAACCCTAACCCCAAACCCCAAAACAGTAACTTTCTTGCTTTTCCTTCTGGGTTCGCTGATTCAGGCGGGGTTTGGGAGTCCGAGGACGGTCGGCTAGGTGGGGAATGGAAGGGGGTGCGGCGGATTACAATCCTCGGACTCCTGAGGATGTCTTCAGGGATTTCAGAAGCCGGCGGGCCGGAATGATCAAGGCTCTGACCACTGGTACATAAAGTTCGATTTTTTGGGTGTTTGTGCCTTGAATTTGGTTGGTACTTGTTGATCGATGGGAGTTTCATTTGGCTTCGATTGCGTTGCAGATGTCGAGAAGTTCTACCAGCAATGTGATCCCGGTGAGGTCTCTTGTTCGTCGTGGCACCGATAGTTGTTTTGTTCAGTTTGTTGGAACGTTAGGATTTAGGTTCCTTCCCCACTTTTTTCTTTCATTCATGGAGTGTTCTCAAGAAAAGGAACGGAAAAACCCGACCTTTTCTTAAAGATTTCTAGAGGAGGCGGTACTGATGAGTCTGCTCGGTTGGCTTTGTTTGTTTCTTTAAATTTGTTTTCTCCTTCAGGTTCTTTTAGGGTTTTCAGAAATGTGGTTGCTGTTTTGCGGATTATTGTTAAAGTCTTTGACCTATGAGTTCTTTTATCATACAAGAGCGAGCACACTTCTCCCATTAGTCATGATAACTGGATTTTTCTATCTTGTAAAACGTCAACGTTGATGGAATGCTGATCTGTGGTTGTAGTTCTATCAAAAACACAATTCTTCTGTAGCTTTGAACTCACAGCAAATGCACAGTTTCAGCGTTCTTTGTCCTTTAGTGATGTAATGGACTAATAGTCTATCACTGATGATTATGGGAACTGTATTATTATGCGTGATGGCTGCATTCCTTATGTAAAGAAGTTAAAAGTGATTTGGTTTTGATGAACTTTTAGGTTATTAATTTAATTTGACTGGTTCTGCAGAAAAGGAGAATTTATGTCTATATGGGCTACCTAATGAGACTTGGGAGGTAAACTTGCCAGCTGAGGAAGTTCCAGCTGAACTTCCAGAACCAGCATTAGGAATAAACTTTGCGAGGGATGGAATGGCTGAAAAGGATTGGTTGTCACTGGTTGCAGTTCACAGTGACGCATGGTTACTGTCTGTTGCTTTCTATTTTGGGGCACGTTTTGGGTTTGATAAAGAAGCTAGGTACTTTTCCTTTTCTTTCTTTGTTCTCCTGCCTATTTTCTGCTGGTTATTGCTTTCAGTTGTTAGCTGTTTGTCTTTAAGACATTTTGTCTTTCATGGAAACTCTTTTCTGTTGCATTTCAGCTATGATAATTACTGTCCTAAGTTGTATTTCATGGATTGCTATAAATCTAATGCTGTTGTTGTCATGTTCTTTGTTAATGCATCTTTATAGTATTATAATTGTGCATGGATAGGGACCTCAGTTAATTAGAAACTAACAATATTGAATCATATGCCTTGGACTGCACTTTATTGGTGCCTTGTTGGTTACTTGTTTCATTTGATCATGTTGTGCATGTTTTGTGTTATAAGCATGCATTCAAGCACATTGTTATTAGTTACAAAGAATGTTATGTGTTATCTTATGCATGCCAGTATGTGATATACCAGTTAGTTTGCTATGTTTTTCTTCACGGTAGGCATGGAGTGTGATACACCAGTTAGTTTGCTGTGTATTGGATCATGGTACCCATGCTGGTTTGTGATACACCACTTACTTTGCTTCATGGTATGTAGGTTATGACATATCAAATTGTTATGTTTTGTGATATGTAGGTAATGGCATATCAAATCAGGTAACACAACTTGCTACATTAGATTAAATTTTTTAGTCTTACGGGTGACTGTATATCCAAGCAGGATAACACCTCAACTTGCAAACTCTTTTTCTTTTCATTATTACTTCTTTTGTTATTTTGGGATTTTCATGGGAACATATCTGCATTTATGCCTTTAATTGGTTTGTATCTACAAAATTGCTGACCATTATTAGCTTAGATCCCTGTTTTAGAGTTTTGAATTATCTACCACGGTGATTTAGGACTCAAAAGTACTGTGAATTGGAATAAGAAGCCAAATCAGACTTCCAAAAGGAGTTGTGTGATCTCAGTAATTATTTACCAGATTATATTTCAAAAGGGTATAGTGGGATCTCATTAATTATGTTAAGGTCTCAGCACGGTTCACTGCAGCTAGGCAACATATTCATTTTTCCTTCTTGCTTCATTGGAAATATTGTTGTTTTTATAATTGCCCATGTATTATCTGGATATTATTGAATAATTGTTTTATGCTTCTGAAATTTTGCATTACATGATTTGCTAATGTTATGCCTTATATGTTAACCTTGTAGAATGCTATGTTGTTATAATTATACACAATGCCATAACTTTATCATGATAGGCATCTTAAATTTTTGAATAAATCAACATTTTTTCCGGTGATTTTCAACCAGTGTTTTATTTGTAGTCCAGTGGCAAAGTTATGATCTTCTGAACTATCGCGAGCTTGCTACTAAAACGTGTATGGGAGCTGCAACAGGTGTACACAATATTGGAGTTTGATTTCCCAAACCTGCTTTATGTACTTTACAAAACCTATTTTGCAACCTGCCGAAAGCTCATAAAGATTAGAAGTGACCTTGTGTTAAACAGAAGATGATTAGGGATCTCATAGTTATCTGCTTAATGTATTTTGCTTATTCTCTTTTCACCAGCGCCGAAGATGCTGGACATTGAACTTGCTAGATCTATTCTCGGTCTGTGGGATGACTATGCTATGGATCTGCGTGGCTTCTCTCTGTTCATTTATATGCTGATGTAATAATTGCTTGTTTTTGCTTGTGTAATTGTAATTGGATATACAATTTGTGATTTGAAACCAACTTGGAAGAATGGGATGTTCCAGTGGAACTGAGAATTCCTTTTTTATGCCTTTCTTTTCCTCTTAGTTGTCATTAGTGGATAGTTCTTTTTCTTTTGTGCCTCCATTCAGAGGTCATCTTAAATTAACCATGCACCCTGAAGTCTCACCTATTGTGGATTTACAATTATATCTGGCAAAGGAAGTATAAAAATATTAGGTGTCCTTGCACTTAAGATGCTACCTCTGTAACCTTTTAAGTTTTCACAAGACTTGTTTTTTTTTTCTGACTCTTGTATTTTAAATAACAGCTATATAGCTAAATTGTGAATGTATCTTTCAAGTCCTTTTAGCTGTATTTTACGACTTCCTCTTGCATTGGTCTTTCAGCTTACATGCAATGAATAATATTTTTGGTGTGGAAAATCGTATTTGTGACTGGAAATGATATTGTCCATAATGTATATTGCCTTTCAATTGATATTAGGTTTTTCTCATCATGCCGGCTTGTAACATCATGCATGTTGTTACAATTTGTTGACCGTGATGCTATACAGTCAAAAGGGATGAGAATTACATGGTTGACATGTAGAAGATAGGTTGCCACTCTAGGAAAAGGAAATCATCTAGCATTTCTGGAAGATATCATACGTTCAATTGCTCTGTTAGGCACTTATGTAGTATATCATCTTTTGATTGTCTCTATTAGTTATTTGTCAGCCATCTCCAAGTACAGATGATGATTTATCCCAGTGTTATGCTTTGACATGTTTTTTCCCATGGCATTTTAATTGCAGGAAGAGGCTTTTCCACATGATTAATGGTCTCCCAACTATATATGAAGTTGTAACAGGAACCTCCAGAAAACAATCAAAAGAAAGAACTAACAACAGCAGCAAGAGCAACAAGTCTGGTTTGAAGGTGATATTTGCATGCATAACACTTGTGACCTCTTTTATTTTTTCTTATTATTGGTCTGTTACTTCAGAACTCACGGCAGTCTGAGTCTTATACAAAGGCCTCAAAGATGCCTCCACCAAAGGAAGGGGCAGGGAGTGAAGGAGAGGACAATGAGGACATGGAGGAACATGGAAACACTCTATGTGGTGCATGCGGGGACAACTATGCTAATGATGAATTCTGGATTTGTTGTGATGTGTGTGAAAAATGGTACCATGGGAAGTGCGTTAAGATTACTCCTGCAAGGGCTGAGCACATCAAGCAGTACAAATGCCCTGGTTGCAGTACCAAAAGGGCCAGAGCATGAAGGAATTGAGAATTTGTGGTGGTCGTTTCAGACAGGGAGCTTCAGTAATATGAAGAGGAGAACCATTTTGGATGCAGCAGCAAATTGATATGCTCGCCAAATCTCCTTGATCTCAATTTAGACATGAAATCTGTAGTCCTAATACATATTTGTCTCTGTATTTTGTGTCTGTTTAGTTTTGACAAGCTCTAATGGATGGTTTTCTTGTGATCTGAAATGTCTCATCCTTGATTGAGCACAGTTGCTGCTTCAAAACATTGTGGAATCCCATGTGTTGGACCAGCGGACTGTGTTCCACCATCTCAGGTACTTTTTATCACCTCCATAATTTGATTAGACTCAAATATAAAGACCTAATTTTTTGTTGTTTGACTTCTAAATGCCATCTCTTGATGTCCCCTTATAGGGAAAGGAAAGCAACATTCCTTGAAGCAAATTGGTCCATCATGCTTTTTGCTAGATCATGCAATAAGCATGCCAAATTTTAGTTTCCACTGATTATTATATGTGCATGAGAATTGTACTAGTGTGAGATCCTTCAACTAAGTCAAAGACAATGTGCTTTAGTTTAGTGTCAAGAGTTTATGTTCAGCCATGGTCCTTTGGATTCTAGACTCAAATATTGGAGATATCTGCAGTGGAAAATAAAAATGAAAAAACTGTAACAGGAAGCTTGCCTCATTTTTTTTTTATTTGTCCTAATACTGTAAGACCAAATCACATTGTTCAAATGAACAGGACTCAGGATTCCCAACCTTCATCCTGCCATTAAAATAAAGGCACCATGCAAGGTATGGAACATGGCTTCATATGCCCTTGACTGCCAAAAGGTTGTAGAGACCTTCACTGTTCATCATATAGTAGAGTCATTTACCCTCATATTTTTTCTGTCATCTATTAGTTAATTAGTTGGATAGATTTCTAGTCCCACCACTGTGATCTTATCAACTAGACATACCTGTACATTGAACAGTCATTCAAGGGCTTAATGTTGATTACATCTTGTATCATCTTGCTGTGGCAATTAAGCCAACTTTGCAGTCAAACACTACATTAAAATGTAAGTTAACAAAGTGTATCCAGAAAAATCAATTAATTACAGTGGAGGTAGAAACAATGATTGGAGAAGGCTCAGGATAAAGCTTTCTTGTGACAATTATCAGATCCCTATTCAAATACTAGAACTTAATCTCAAAGTGATTGCCATCCAGTCACAAAATATATGTGATGGCTGATGATTAAACAAACATAAAAAGATTAGTATTACTAGAAGGAAAGTGATTGCCATTGAACAAGCCCACCACAACCCTTCCTGCATCATCTCCTATTGGATACTTCAAAATGTGAATATTAATTTGGATAGACTGCATATAGGTCTGCTATAAAATGTCATCTGCATAGACTGAGGAGAGTAGACGAAACAAAAAAAACATTTAGATTTTACTTCAAAAAACATAATACTAATAGTCATAAAGAATTGATTACTAGATTAGAAGGATATGATGCATTATGTATGAAGGTAATGGAGAAGGTATAATAACAGTGTGTTCTCATGGAAGATGTCAAAAGGTGTAGAATGATAATGATGCCGCCTCATTAGAGCTTCCACAATAGCTGGAATAGGAGAGAAGTTGCAACCAAATAGAATATATAATCTTTTGGTCACATCAGTCAATATTTTCTTTGAACCCCCATAAGAATGCTCCTGCAACACTAGACAAGTTCTAAAAGCTTGCTATCTGTCAGAAGAGCATGGGAGAGCCTTACGGATCTCCTTTACAGGTATGCAGAGCCTCATCATGTGGAGCATTCATCTGAAAGAACAGAAGCTGAGCCAACCACAGTTTCAAGGTGATTTATATACATAGGGCACTGACCAAACTCCTTTAGTTTAGCTTGAGATGGATAGATAGCAGCAGTAATGGTGAATAGGTTGATTAATTGTTTCCATCACACTCTTGCTCAAGAAGAAGAAGAAAAATAGTTCTGATTACACCTATTGCTTATTCAATATTGTTTCTGATGTTGATTAGTATAGTCCTCTTCTCAGTTTCACATCATTCAATTGTGAACTTGTTTGTTATTTGTGTTAATAGATTTCTTAATTCAGCATGATTCTTGCCCTCCACTTGAGTTAGCTGGAGAAGACACTGATATGGAGAAACTAGTCACAGTTGGTTTGATGGCTAAGCATGTGAGATAGAAAGAGAGTTGGAAGTATAAAACCAAAGGTAAGAAAGGAAGAAAAGAGAGGGGATTTGAATATCTTAACAGAGCTAGAATAATTTGGATCTCTACCTGTAACACATCTATGTGACTGCCTTGGTTGGTCATTTATTTGATTGGAAGCTGACAAGCCATCAAGAACAAATCCATCTCTATCCACTGAAACCAAGGGTAGAATCTTTCACCATGTGCAAGAGGGTAACCCTTCTCATTGATCTGAATTGGTGCAAACTCACTAGATTCAACAAGATGGCCAACAAAAGACTGCCCAGGCAACTAATGGTGGGTGCCATTGACTGGCCCTTGCACCTTCAGAAGAAGATCTAATTCTCTTTCCATCTTTTAAAGCAGAAATAGTGTGATCAGACTTATCAGCAGACATACAAAAACAATTTGGTCATGTTGCTTCCAAGATTGTTTAGCAATAAGAAGACTAACAAGACATCCATAAGGAGATGACTGAATGAATATAAAAATAGTTATCTGTATTCTTCTTAGGTTTGCTACATCTCCCAGCACAGCTTGCATCATTAATTCATGATTAGGTGATAATCTCTCATCTAAACATTTCCTGTAACAGGATGACACAAGAAGTGGATATTTGTGCAGTCAACATTGGCTTAAAAGAATAAGAAGAAGACATCATCCCTTCATGCCACTGGATGCACATCCACCACCAACCCACTTCACATAGAATAATACTATTCTGACCAGCAGATGGAACATTCAACCAACATAAGCAGATCTAAAACAGATGTTGTAGTTTATGTGGCTTGCAATGTGCATAGATTGCATCTCCATGAACCCTACCTCTCTGTTCTTGCTTTTGTCATATGGTGGTACTTCAAAGTTTCCATCTAGGGTGGAAGGTCTCACATGCATCTACAACTGCTGCATGTTTTATATAGATTCCCAAGCTAAACAGAGGCTCTTGTGATCCTATACATATATGAGAAAGGCTAGCATAAATCCAGGTCTTGCCTTTGGAGTAGGCATGTGAAATAATTAAAGTCAAAAGGATCCAAAGAATATGATTGGCAATGGAGGACACTCTGTGACTGATAAAGCTCTAATCCCTACCTTTCTGCCATCAGGTCAATGTCACTCCATTTCATCTTGTTCTTTCCACACAAAGTTTGAAGAAAAATATCAGCAAACATGAGATTTGAGTAAGAATAAAAATGGTGGCTGAAGGAAGATTACAGAAGTAGAACTTGCTGATGGTCAATGTAGAACTTGCTGATGGTACCAGATTAGTAGCTTGACCATGCTATCAAATCAGCATTTACTTTTTTTTTTTTTTTTGGCAAGGAAGAATCCAGGAAAGCAATCCTACATGTAAGTGACTGGATTAAAATGTACCCTAGATTAGGTGATAGGTTTTCAGATCAGTAATGCAAATTGTCAGCTGCTTCTGATGCTGAAATTTTGCTTCTTCTAAGTTGACTTTCTTTTGTAAAGATTATTGTGGCACCAAACTGCACTGTTGACATATTCATAATGTCAACCCATGTAATTTCACTTTCACTTTCACTTTCACATGGAGAAACACAAAAAATGACAAGGAAAAGTATGATCTTTGTTATACATGTTTCTTGAGATGGTGCACTTGATTGTTATTAATTTAATTTCTTTGTTGCCCTCTCAGTAATCTTCTATCACCTTCAAGTAATTTTCATCAAAATTTAAAATTTTGCTATTCATTTTAATTGTTTCTTACCCTGTCTAATTTATGAAAATAAAACATCAAAAGAAATATGTCAAGGAGAATTTTTTTTTGATTAAATATTCTCAAAGCTTTCAATTACTTCTTTTTCCTAACAAAAAATAATGATTTTGAAAGGAGTTCATACACCTAATACTTTTACTTGTACTAACTTATTTCATTTTCTTTCTTTTCTACTGGTAATTTTATTTATCATGCACATTAAATGCTTTATCATATCCATATTATTATTTTTATTTTCTGAATGTCATTAACAAAAAACCTTAGCAAAATTAGTAGTCTTGTAAGACACATAAGCGACCAAAATTGGATTGGATTTCGTGCTTGTATTGATTTGGTATATTGATTACACTTTCCTGATAGGTTCATTAAGTATATAAAAAGCTTGATTTGCAATGCTTTCAGAAAATTAATAGCATTATCAGACAACATTTCATTATTATTATTATTATTATTATTATTTTGCTTTGTTAAACAAAGATACCGTACGACAAAGGAAAAAAAGGGGAGAAAAAATAATATAAAAAAGGAATAGTAGTAGAATAAGAAGGGGAAAGAGAAAAGGGAGGAGAGAGGAGGAGCCAGTTTGGCGAACACATGGCCAATGGCAGCATCGCCAAATTTTGGAATCTCGGCGGGATTGGGGGGAAATCTTTAATAGTTTCGGCGTGTCGGAAGCGAGTGAGGGTAGCCGCCAGCTCAAACCCTAAAAAAAGCGATCAAATAGAGCTAGAAATCTGGGATCGTCTCCCACTGCGGAGGAATCGTCTTTAAAGCTCCTTCACTCCCACATTTTGGAAATCTTGACTTGTTTCACTCGGTCAATCCTCGCTCTTCGTTCGTTTCTTTCACCAAGTTGAGATTTTGAGGTAACTCTTTGACTTAAAAATCCCTCCTTTGCCTTCTTTGTGAAAGTTGGCGTATACTTTTATTGTTCATCATGCTTCAGGCAGAAAAAACATGGATCCGATTTAGGGGTTTTCCGCATTTGTTCAATGCCATTTCTGCAAAAGGTGCCATTATGCAGAAAAATGATGAGGTTTTCCGTTGAATGATGGAAGGATCTTTATTTCGTGGTGCTGAAGATCGGGCGTTTTTGTGAACGTTTTGAGTTACAATTAGAATGCTGAATCTTTTTGAGGGAAATTTCTGTGATATGTGCAGCCTTTTTCCGACTAAAAGTACTGATTTTAGTTCTATTCTTTGTTTCCTTTTGGGTGCCTAATCGTTGCTTCCAAATCTTGATTCTTGTTGCTCTTCATGGGTTATGGTCGAGTTTGTTTCAGGACTAGTGCCACGCTTTTTGGCTCGTAATGTACATTTGTTTTTCTTTCTCAGGATCATTGTACTTAGCACATGCCATCAAGAATTCCACATAGCACATGACGGTATGTATGTTTTTGATGCTTCCTTTAGTGTGTCTATTTGCTTCTGTTGTCATTTTTTGGGATACGGCTGGATGGATAAAAGGCTACTAATGTTTAATTGTTGTGTGCTCTTGTGATTCATGTTTGTTTGAATTTTTTGTGGAATTTCCTTCCAATTTTTACACCTCAACTACTTTGTTGGGCTATTGCACACAACATTTTAAATGAAACATTCTCACCATTTTTAGATAATGCAAAGTTCATTGTACAAAGAGCCAATTAAGTTCCATGTGTCTTTTGGTTATTCCTTTAGAAGGGCCTTCTGAGCCTTCTTTTTCTAAATTTTGTAACCGTATAGACAAATTTGATTTATTTATTTGTTGATGTTTTTGTACTTCTCTCACTGTTAGTGATGAATTACTAGCAGATATAATCCAAGAAGAGCCAGTCAGTGAATGATAGATGTACATCCCCGTCTAGCCACTCTTCACATTCACATGCACATAGCTAGTATGGCATAACTTGAATTCTGGGTTGTAGAGTTTTAGTTAAGTTGGATCAATTTGACCATTAGTGTTATATACTTCACACTACAAGTGTGGTTCATTCGGAAGAAACATCTCATGGCCACCTGATAAGCCAATATCGTCATTTAATTCACCCTTGGTCACTATGCTCATTCACATGTATATATATATATATATTTTTTTTTTTTTCCGAGGACAGGGAACTAGGGATAACAAAGATGAATAACAAATATTACTCCAAGTGCCCCATTGGTTGATTGAATTACCAAGTATTGAATATAATTTGCTGGCATCGCCAAATCAATTAAATTATTTATCACATCATATGAGCTCAACGTTGACTTTTGAATGCCATGCAAGTGATCCATCATATAGTTTGAATGACAAAGGTAAATGAGTGTCTAATTGCCAACCTCCTTATCTGTCCATTTTTTGATGATGTCGCAACTCTACTTGACATATTGCCTCCACTTTATTCAATTATATTTAACTAAAGAAGTTCAGATCCAAATATCCTATTTGCCAACCACATGCATATTACTGATGATGATTAAGTAAACAAATCTGATGGCAACGGTCTGATGCATGCCTTTTCATTCGTTAATTAAGTTCCTTAATTTTACTTTTCTCTTCCTTTTTTTTTGGCAGAGTTATTGATTTTTCATTGCCAATATTTCATGCATGTGCATATCTGTGCATATAAACTGTTATTTTCTTGTGGCTTCATTGTTTATGAAGAGTAGGCTTGTTTGATAATTTTAAGTTCTTTTTTGTGAAACATTGTACTTCTCTTATGATGTGTCATCAGATAATTTTTTCTTGACTATATGGTGATAAATGCAAACGCCACTCTACCTGAGGTCATATTGCAAATCATACTTGTCTTGTCATCTATTCAGTTAGAAACTTTAAAGATGCATTGTGTCAGGAAATGGGCCATGTTAAAAATGGATTGAGAAATAATCCAATGCTGCTGAGTTCAGAATCTGGATAGAAAATCATTTACACTAATTTGGTTTTAGCTTAGGTTTTGTTATATTGAGAAATTTTCCTACATTGGTATGGGTTGTTTTGAGATGAAATTTTGAATTACATTCAGACCATACTGAGTGTGTCAAGATTGCCTTACATTGCTTAGGAACTGGTAAAATATCTAAAATGTCATAAATTTGTTGTCTGCATTATTTTGTGTTATTTTGCAATGGTGTTGGATACTGAAACAGAAAGGAAATCAACAATGGTATTAGATTATCTGAAACAACTAAGTGTTGGCTTCACTGCTGTTTTATCTTGTTGTGTCTTGAAAAAGTTCCAAATATCCTTCAGCCTGAACTTTAACCAAGAAAAATTAAATCATTGCATATTGAAGTCTTATTCTTGTCATATACAGATTATTGCTGTGTAAGTTTATGTTTAGTATAGTAGTTTTTTGTACAATCCACAAATTCGCTAGTAAAACTTAAATTGTTTTCAAGCAATTTTTTTTCAAATACATTATTAACATAATTTTGTACAAAATATCACATGAAGTCAAACTAGTAGCCGTTTTAGTCATCAAATAATCATGCATGAGCACATAGAGTTACTTGTAAGTAGGTGCTCAGACATCAATTGTCTTTTTAAGAAGTAAAGGGTTAGCCTACGCCATGACAAAACTACTCATCTGTGACCCAGTGACTAGGGTAAGACTATACATATTGACCTTTCCCAAATCTCCCATTGGCAGGAGCCTTATGGACTAGGTTGCCCTTTTAATTTTCTTAATGAGAAGTGTACTAAGAGTTCAAGAATGTTATGTATAGGGTAATTAAGCGAAATCCTGTTGGACATGACTATCCCTTGCCCTGTAAATTTTTGACTAAATATTCATTTGGGAGACAACTTTTTAAAGCTTGATAATTTTTTTCAGTGATTGAAAGAGGCGCTCGGGCGAGGCGAGGCGAGGCCCGAGCGACTCGCTAATGTCCCAGGCGGCGCGCTTCAAACAGGCGCCGCCTGGGCGCTCGCCCGAGCCTAGGCGCTGGGCGCTTCGGGCGAGCGCCTAGGTAAACCAAGTGACCGAACCAGGATTTTAGGTCTGGTTCGGTTGTTAGTTGGTATTGAACCGACTAAACCAATATAACCCTTACCCAACCCTAACCCGCTGCCGCTGCTCGCGCCTCCCGCGAGCCCTCCAGCTGCTCGCACCTCCCGCGAGCCCTCCCGCTACTCGCGACTCCCGCGAGCCCTCCTGCTGCTCGCGCCTCCCACGAGCCTTCCCTCTGCTCGCGACTCCCGCTGCTCGCGCCTCCCGCGAGCCCTCCCAGCTGCTCGTGCCTCCCGCGAGCCCTCCTGTTGTTCGCGACTCCTGCGAGCCCTCCCGCTGCTCGCGCCTCCCGCGAGCCCTCCTGCGAGCCTTCCCTCTGCTCGCGCCTCCCGCGAGCCCTCCTAGCTGCTCGCGCCTCCCGCGAGCCTTCCCTTTGCTCGCGACTAGAATTTTTATTTAAAATAGCATATTTTTATTTAAAATTTTAAATAATTATATTTATTAATTATATTATATATTTTTATATTTTAGCGTCTCGCTTCGCTTGGGCGAGCGCCTAGCGCCTCGGGCGTTTTTGGACCTTGGCGCCTTTTGGCGCCTAGCGCTTTTTAAATCACTGAATTTTTTTTTACTAATTCATCACTTACATGTACCCAATTTTAATTCATTTAGCTCATTAGGCAACTTATACAGCACAGCTAGATGTGGATTTGATGAATATGATCATTTGAGTTTAATCGGACGTAAGACAACTTATCTTGTGTATCATGTTTTGATGTGAAAATGATCATCAATGTTTCTCCATAAAGTCTTTGCTTATTCTTTCATGCATGTTTTATTTTTGATTTCATGATTACTGTGTGGATTAACTTGTTTTTTTCTATATGATGAGAATTATTCTATTTTGCAGGAAAGTGACAAAGCCAAGTCACTACCTAATGCATTAAGAAGAATGCATCGGGTTATGAATCGTACAATCTGTTGATCTTGAGTAATTTTTATGGTGCTAGAATGGTGGAAAATTGTGTTGGTCCGAGTGAACTTCACTTGAAGAAGGAGCTTACTGCTCTTCAAAAGGCACGATTCTTACGTGACCCTGAGACATGTTCATCTTGGAGGTCACATGTGAGTTCTAGATCATTTATTGCTACTTCCAGTCTAAACTATGGAAATGGAACAATAGGGAGCATAGCTGCAGAAAACAACAATGATGTCTCTGAAAAAAGTAGCAAGGTGTATCTTTGTAATTGGAGGCATTATTCTACTAAATCTAATGAAATTGGAGATTTAGATGATGAAGGCAAACAACTGTCAGTTATGGAAACTTCAGAAGACAACATAAGTAATCATCATTGTGTGGATTCTATGAGTGACACATATCCTGAATTTCCTTTGAGCATGTATAAACTTTCCAGAACAAATTCAGAGGCTCCATGCGGCAGAACTGATAGAAACTCAAGAAGTTCTATTTTGAAAAAAGGTGTGATTAAGCATTCAGCCATCTCGACACTGCTGGACACGGGATCCAGTTCTTTAGGTATTCTTAACTCAGGTGAGCAATCTGATGATACGGAGAACTGTATCTCTGAAGATCTACGCCAATTGAAGCACGAGCTGTCTAAAAAAAAGTGTTACCGTTCTTGCTCTGCATCACCTTTAATCAGTGAATCTGGATATGGCAATTTGTCATGTTCCTCAAAAATATTTAGAACAACCGTAAGAGAAGGGTCATCTCAATCATGTACTCCCACATCAACAAACTCTTACTACAAATATGGTGCTCAGAACCCCAGCATCATTGATTCTTGTGATGGAACTGCAGCTTCTTTTGATGGGGATGAACTGGATCAGCCAGACTTCCCGAAAGGTCAAGGATGTGGCATGACTTGCTACTGGTCAAAGGGAACTAAATATAGAGGAACTGGAGGTCTTTATTCTCCTTCACTGTCAGATACTCTAAAAAGAAAAGGCAGTAGCATTCTATGTGGAAGCCAGTCATTGCGTAATAAGAAAAGATCGTCTGGTTCCCAAAAGCAGAAGTACATCTCAACATGTTCTCAAGGTTTGCCTTTGTTGGCTAATAGTTGTGATGAAGGTAGTTCCTCCTTAGATACTGCTAGTGATGAGCTTTCAACTAAACTTGGGGAGCTTGATTTGGAGGCAGTAAGCCGGTTAGATGGAAGGAGGTGGTCTAGCTGTAAAAGCCATGATGGACTTGAGCTAGCTGCACCTGGAGATTCTGACTTGGAGATAGTGGATAAGAGAAGCTTAAGCCATAAATACCAGCCTAGGTCCTTTGATGAAGTAATAGGCCAGAATATTGTTGTTCAGTCGCTCAGTAATGCAATTTTAAGGGGAAGAGTAGCTCCAGCCTACCTGTTTCAGGGTCCTCGTGGCACAGGAAAAACATCAATTGCAAGAATATTTTCAGCAGCCTTAAATTGTTTGTCTAAAGAAGATAAGAAGCCATGTTGGTTATGTAGGGAATGCACTGCTTTTTCCTGCAGGAACAGAACAAACATGAACGAAGTGAATGCCACAAATAACAAGGGTTTGGATAAATTTAGATATTTGTTGAAGAATCTCTCGTTATCTAAAGCAACTTCACAATATAAGGTTTTTGTTATTGACGAATGCCATATGTTGTCTCCAAAAATTTGGTCATCATTCATGAAGTTTCTTGAAGAACCAATGCCTCGTGTTGTCTTCATATTTATAACAATTGACCCTGAGAACTTGCCTCATTCCATTATATCACGTTGTCAAAAATATGTCTTTTCAAAGGTCAAGGATATCGATATAATCTGCCGACTGAGAAAACTCTCTGAACAAGAGAATCTCGATGTTGAACTAGACGCTCTAGATTTAATTGCTTTGAATTCAGATGGTTCACCAAGAGATGCGGAAACAACACTTGACCAATTGAGTTTGCTGGGCAAAAGAATCACTACTTCTCTTGTAAATGATCTGGTTAGTTTGATTCTAATTTAACTTTAGTCTGAATAAAACCTGTGATTTCAGCTTGTACTTGCTTTAATAGTCAATATGGCTCACTTAGATCTTCTCTGCACTTCACCTGATGTAGATACTTTAAATGAAACGATTAATGAAAATCTAGTTTGGAACATTTACAATTTTCAAACAATCCTCAGTCAGTTTAGGTCCTTCCAGAAAGTGTAGATTTTGATGATTTTGGATGATAACTTTGAGTTCTTCAATTATCTGAATTCTACATTTAGCTCCAAATTTCTGTCTTCTGCTTTATGGCAATACAAACTTTGGATTATTTTCATATCCTTTATCATTGGATTAAAACATGGGCTAAGATTGTAGATTTCATTTCCATCTTAATTGTAATCTCCATCTGACATGTACACAATTGCAAGAAACAAGTCTTGTAGCCTGGCTTTGTGATGGTGATATTTAACTATGTAATTTGCACTTGATATAACATCATTGTTGCAATAACTTTCAGTTTAGATGATCTTACATCCATATCTTGATTTGCAACTTCACTTTCACTTGATTGTGTATATACTATTCTAATCATTCTTGGTTATATATCTCTCCTTGCCTCTAGGCATTACTAACAAAGGAGGGCTTCGCTTGTAGAAGCAAAATTTCTCGTTTAAACCACCTGGCCTTTCATCCTTGCCAAGGTGAAGTCAAATTTGAGACTTGAAGAGTTGACTGGGAAATTGAGATTCTGTCATACCAAACCAGTGCTTGTTTCTTCTAATCTAGATAAAGCTTAGGCATGTTGCTTCAGATAATTGCAAAGTAATAGAGCCTAGAATGTAGCCACATTTTAACTTAGGTTTCACAAACCATATCTATCTAAATGTTAGACCATCTCAAACAGCACTGGTTTTGATGCACAAAATATTGAATGCACCAACATCATCTGACCTCCCTCCTGTGTGGTTGAGGTCTCACAAATATGCAGAAACTCCCTGTAGTCAACTTCTCCTACTTCTACCCACTACGTGGTGCAATTGCAACCTCAATTTCAATAGATATCCCAGAAAATAGTACACTGATTAGTTATTGCTGAGTGCAAGAACAGGTATGTTGCACTGAAGAACATAAAATTGTACAATTTTGTTTTTTTCATTGAGTAAAATAAAAAGTGAGGAAAGGCAATGAATCTGTAATGTGAGCCAAAATGCTCTACCACTCATAATTAGCTATGATTGCAGTATGGCATGGAGTGGCATGCACCATATTCTCAACATCTTAGCATGAAAATATAGTTCTATATGGAGACAAACATGGCATGGTGCGGTCATCTGCTAAGCTTAAAGATAGTAACCTCAGACGACAATTTGCTTTCTATCAGGCATCATCCCTCTGTTTGTTAGGGATATATTATAATCATCTACCATCACATGCAACTTAGTTATTGCATCCTTAACCGGTTCTTCAGCAAGTATTTCATTATAACGTCCACTTTCCAATCATCTGGAGATAATACTTTAACTTTTAAGATCATATATGATAGCATCTGAAATTTAAAAGGGATGTATGGTACTTGGAAGTTTCCAGAGAGCTAATCATAATTAGGATCCTATCAATCTTTGACTCAGAACAATTTGATTATCTTCTTGAACCCATCTTTTTAGCATAGAAATTTTGTAAGTAATATAGTTACCATTATATAGGAATTAGTATATTTTGCATGAAAATAATAGAAAAATCTCAAGTTGTTTTAAAATGTTTTTTTGTTCTCAACATTGTTAGAAGTTTTGTTGCTTTTATGTTATTTATTAGTGAGAAGCTGGTTTAGGTCAAGCTGCATATGTATTTATTTGTTGGATTTAATGGAAATATTTCTTTTATCCATAAACTCTCTTGGAAATCTTCCAGGTTGGAGTTGTTTCAGATGATAAGTTGCTTGATCTACTGGAGATAGCCATGTCATCAGACAATGCCGAAACTGTTAAAAAATCTCGAGAGCTGATGGATTCTGGTGTTGATCCAATTGCCTTGATGTCCCAATTAGCCAGTCTTATAATGGACATAATTGCTGGTACTTATGAGTTAACCAACTTGCAAAGTCATGACATACCCCTTGGGAAGAGAAGTCGTGAGTACATCAAATCAAATTATATCCGTATTATAAAGATCAAGTTGATAGCATATTTTCCATATTGTTCTATTATTTGCTTTGATTGTTGTTGAAGTGTTAAATAAAATAGAGTATGTACCATCCATCATTTTCTTGAATTTCGAATGCACTATAGCTCCTTCGACTATTGTGATACTGTAGGACAATAGAGGGTTGGAATATGGAAAGCAGGTGAGTCAACATGTTGAACATGATCATTGATTTTTGCTGTATAAATTAAAAGTCAACAGAAACAAGCATGAAAAAGAAGGAAAAGGGACCAGCTTCCATAAAGTAGTGGTTACATATACAAGAGAGGGCCTAAAATCTTGATATTATTCGGTGGAAATCTAATAAGTTGAAAATTTAGAAAAAATAGATCATTTTAGATTATGTGCTCTGAGATGTTTCGTATTTCTTTTTTGTGTAGTCCAGTACCTTATGCTGGACTGATATTTAACTCGTACTACATAGAGTGTTATCCTGGGTCAACTTAGTGATCTGATGGGACAAGCATAGACAAGGAAATTGTGAATTCATGGGTTTACTTGTTGACAATGACTAACCTGTAACAAGTCATCGTCTCTTATATTTAGTTGTTCACCATCATCTCTTTTCTTGTAGACTGTAACTATAGGTAGTTCAACACAAATTTTCTTCTTGTTCTCTATTGTTGGTCTTGTTGTTTTTCTTGTTCTTTAAAAAAATGATTTTGATCCATTTATTTTAGCTGCATTGCTGTTGCTGTTTATCTAGTTTAAAGATTGCTGATGCTATTTTATTAAAAAACCAGTGAAAATGTGCAAGCTGAATATTTTGGGTCTCTAAATCATATGTGCCTAGACAAATCAACTTGGCTGAAACGTAGTTGCGCCCACCAAAATAATTTAATGTAACTAATCTAGAAAATCTAAAACAAACAGCCCAATTCTCTCCTACCAAACTAATCCTAGGCAACTTTATTATAGAATTCTGAGCAAAGGAACATAGTATTACGACTCCAACAGCAAAAGTTGGATATATTTTGTTCTCAAATCATAATTTTGCTTCTGATTAATTTTAGCACTAAAAAGTAGAATTATCCTATACATATGACTCATGAATCTGTAAGCGAACTTCATATATCACAATCTTGAATTTTGTCATGTTTTAACTGTTCAACATATTATATTTCTGAATAGTGGCTATATATCATATGCCTGCACAATCTGAATTTCCTTCCGTTCCTAGTATTGTCATCATATCAAATGTTATTCTCATTCGTTGATAATAGATCTTACATTCTAATATATCCTGCCTGTCTGACCTAAAAAATATTGAGAGGTGTTGAACTGTATTTTTGCAATTCAATATAAAGTACAAGGACACTTTATTGGTGTTTTATTTTAGTCCTTTTATTCTGCAATGAATTCCATTAGATTTTGAGCACTGACTTGCTTGATTACCTCTGATGTGTAGTGACTGAAGCTGAGTTGGAAAGACTAAGACAGGCTCTCAAGATTCTTTCTGATGCTGAAAAACAGCTAAGACATTCAAGTGAGCGCTCAACATGGTTCACAGCAGCTCTACTACAGCTTGGTGCTGGTCATAATTTAGAAAGTACTCAGTCAAGCAACAACACTAGAAGGAGCACTAGAGGAACTGATGATGTGGTGTCTGACATGGTTTGTGACTCCAGAATCTGCAAGAACAGGTTTCATTCTCTGCTCACCATCCAGGAATCAGTTCATTTTTATATGTTAGACACCAAAGTGCCCCACAACATATAGAATGAGAATGAATGATGAGTTATGTGTTGCCTGCAAACAGGACATCTCTTGATGGTACCTTGACTGAGTCTGGCCCGACAGGTGATGCGACTGATATGAAGGTATATAAATATGTAAGCCTAGATAAACTGGATGAAATCTGGAGAAGGTGCATTGATGGATGCCATTCAAGGACATTAAGGCAATTGTTATATGACCATGCAAGGGTAGCATCAATCACTGAAAATGAAGGTAAGACATTTTGTCCTAATACAAAGTTTTACTTTAAAAGTTGACTGACCTGGTAAAATTATGTTGCTTCATTAATCATATTGTCACGACCCGAGTTTGATGAATCAATTGACCAATAACTCCATTTTGGTCCGTCAATCACAGACCAAAATGAGAGTTTTTGTAGTACACTCATCAAGCCCATATAAGATAATCATACTCATTGCCCACTTCCGATGTGGGACTAATGGGATATTACAATATCCCCAACTCAATTAGCTTGACGTCCTCATCAAGGTCCAACATAACCCAGATCGAACCCTAGCATAGTGCATGTGAGGTTTAACTCAGTGGTGGCTCCACGCTGTGATGAGTTCTTGACTCCATCCACGGGTAGCCCTTTCCTACTCGAACCCTCTCACCCTGCCCAAATACTAGGTCGACTCTGATACCAAATGTCACGACCCGAGTCTGATGAGCCAATTGGCCAATAACTTCATTTTGGTCCTTCAACCACGGACCAAAATGCTTAAGCGGGAGTTTTTGTAGTACACTCATCAGGCCCATATAAGCCAATCATACTCATTGCCCACTTCCGATGTGGGACTAATGGGATGTTACATATATACTTGCTGGTAATCAGTCTCGTACATCAAAATTTTTTCTCCATGTGATGGAAGCTTTTATAGATTATTTGGTTATTCCCTTTTGCACCGTTAAACTGTGTCAGACAATATTACATCTATGAATTAAAATCTAGACAAGGTTATGCAATCATGTGTAGGTATCAGAATTCAGGGTATGAGAAATTTTTTCATTGGTATTCAAAGGCCTTTCTTAAAGAATATTTGTCATGAACAAGATAGATGGCGGAGTTGTTTTTTTAGTGTTAATTTCAAGGATTGCAATTTCGTACTATACCGAAGTTTTGATCTCAGCTCGGTACTATACCGAGTGGTATGCTTTAGCGTATCGCTTGGTGTGTGTGTTTATATATATATATATATATATATATATATATGTGTGTGTGTGTGTGTGTGTGTGTGTGTGTGTGTGTGTATATATGTGTATATATATATGTGTGTATATATATAAGTTCAAAAATAAAAAAAGAGGCGTCGTCTCGTTTCTTCTCCCCGCGTGGGGAACGGTTTCTTCTCCCCTCCAAGGCTTCTTCTCCTCATGCGGATGAGAAGTGACCGACGACGCCGAGGCCTTGTCACCTCAGATAAGGAGGCGACATCTCATATGCGGTGTCCGGCGAGGGAGGGCGGTGACAGATCGGGATCGTCGAGGGAGAGCGGCGTTGGATCTCTAGGTTCTCTCTTTTCTTCTCCCTCGGCTAATACCGCCCGCTACGGTAATGGGGCGGAAATAGCCACAATCGACGGTACCGCCCGGTAGCGGACGGTCCGTGTACCGATCTGTACGGACGGTATCATTCGTAATTAAAATCCTTCGCTAATTTTATCAATCAATAAAGGCTTTCTGTTGATGTTATTATACAAGGATGAACTTTTATTGATACTATCATAAGGAGACTTTGATCAATAGTCCTAAGTTCTTATTTCATGTAAATATGAAATAGTATTTCGTAAAAGTAGCTTTTTTCTTGAATAAGGCTTAAGTGTCATGGTGAGGTTACTTCTTTATGACTTTGATGCTCAGGGTTTTCTTTACATCAGTAATCTCTTTGCTTATATACGCTCCACAGACCTTGTATTGGTGAGAGCTTGTTCACATAGCTGCTGCATTTTTGCTTCTTTTTTGAATCAGTTAATTAGAAATGCTGGTAAGGCCAAGTATGATATTCCATGGGCAAAAAGGGTAAACCTAGTGCATGAGACTCATATAAGTATGTAGCCTTACCCCTATACTTGTGACTTCCATGACGCAAGACCTGTGCACGGAGGATTGTATTGTTTTTATGACTTCCATGACACAAAAGAACAACCTCACTGGATTAGCAAGACTGGTTCTCTAAGTGTCACATTCCATATATGTATGAACAATATGACTTTTTTTGTGGGTGGACCTCATCCATTTGCTTCACTGTTCAGTTTTTACATCAGTGTCATCATGTCATATTTGTTCTTATCCAGCCAGATTGACTGAAAAACAGATGTTCAGTTTCAGATTGATTCTTCATCAATAATGTTAAGCAATAAAAAAGAATCATTTTTGTGTTTTTCTTCTTTATTCAAATTGCACATAATTAGGTAGATGTATGCATCACGGAAAACGTTATGCAGCTCGGAGATCAATCAGATTAGCGATCTTAAGATGGAGATATCAGCAAACAATGAGTTGATACAAACTGACATATTGTCAATGACTGCAGTATTAGTCTGCCAGTAACTGCCAGTCTTAAATCTATGCCAGTAACCGTCAGTCTTGCCTGTTTTAGTCTCTTCTATTCTCTAGAATGTCTCATATTCTTGGTGTCCTTGCTGTAGCTAGTGCATCTTTTGTTGGACTTACATGGATCTCCTATTTTGACCATCCTATACTTGTTCTTTATGGTTGCTGTCAATCTCAGTATCCTCAATCAGGTTAGATGAATTTAATTGCTTGATACAATATTCTGTTAATTTTGAAAGGCTTCTTGCTATTTTGTTTTTTTAGAAATTCTATCAATGCCACACATTTTAGTATGAAAAGATGGCCACTTCATTATCAAAATTTTCCTTTAACAGTCGTGCATATTGAATCTATTTGTTGTAAGAGGACAAAATTAAATTACTGATACTGTGTTTTGTGTCAAATTGAAGTTGCTTTTCTTGACAGAGTTAATTATTTTACCCCTTCTTCAGGAACTTTGGTTGCTCTGATAGCATTTGAGGATGACAAGATCAAGACCAGAGCTGAGAGATTTTTGAGCAGCATCACAAACTCATTTGAGATCGTCTTCAGACGAAATGTGGAGGTCAGGATGATTCTTGCAACTGAAAATTCTGATGAACGAAATGCTCTTTCAAGATCTCCTGCAGGGAATTCTGTAGAAAAAGATAATCAGAATATGATAGAATTAGATACTACAAATGGCCTTTCTGGTAAAGACAGATGCAAAGGGATCTCTTACTTGCCTGGAAAAAGTATAGGTCACTCCGACAGCTCTGTAACAGCAGAAGACTTCCTGGTAGCCAGGATTCCCAGCATTTCAGTTGAAGGAAAAAATGACTCATGTCTTAGTGAAGATCAAGGGCAACTGGATTCAACACAAAGCTTTCCAAGAACAGCTGCAGATGAGCAAAAGTTAGAGAGTGCATGGCTTCAAGCTGCAGAGAAATATACACCTGAAATTATTAGTCATTCGAGGCCAGAGAAGAACCAAGTTCTGCCACAAAATGGTGTCATCTATCAGAACAATAATCAGTCATTCCTTGGACCTGCTGCAACATCAAAGAATAAGGTAGATGAATTAAAGCATGAAATCCAAGCTTTGAAAGTCAGCTATGCTGAGGGCGGCCACAAGGGACAAATAGGTGGTGCCGGTCAGTGTGTTGTTTCTCCAAGTTTATTGCACAGCAACACCACCAACGCCGACAAGAACTCGTGAGTTAATTTCTTGAGTGGAAAATCATGTGCAATCTGATTATTGTTCATCCATCTTCTTTTCTGCTTTTCTGATAGATAAGGTGAATTAATCAAAATATGGTGAATTAATCATGAACAAGTTTACTTAAATATGGTGAATTAATCAAAATCCTTACACAGTGCTTTTCTGCTTCTAGATCTATGCATAATATCACATAATCACTTGTTCAGTTCTTTGCTTCAAAGCTAATTTCTGTCTGATAAGACAAATCATGCATTATGATCAACTGTCTTCCAGGTTGTTTAACTTCAGTGCAGTTTCGTACATAAACATGGTTAATGCTTCGGTATATGTTAGTTGCACTTCTGAAATCATCAATTTATGTTGCAGGGGTTATGAATCATGGCCTGTATGCAATGGTCTCCTCTGTTGGAAGACCCACAAAAAAATCGAGGGACAAAAGGTATGAATTGAAGCTAGTAGATTTAGATATTTCATACTACATAGATATGGGAGTTTAAGCATCAACTTTCCTGTTAGTCTCAGGTAAAACAAGGAGTTCGTGTTAGATCGAAAAAGATCAGCCATATCTTCCATTGTTTGGACAGTGTGCGCAGCTGAAGTCCGCAGAAAGAAAATCCAGGAAATAAGCTTGTAAAACTTTTCGCCATGTTATCAATTTTTTCTTGTAGAAATGTCAGTTCTCTTTGGGTGGAAATCCCATATCTTGACAATGTATTCTCCTTTGTCTAATTGTACATGAGCAGAATTTTTCATGTTTCCAAGTATAAAAGTGGTATGGGTCTTTCATATTCTTGAGTCTTTTTGCAAATCTAATCAAATATCAGGATGGCGATGAAGTATCACAAATGCTTCATCAGGATCCACTTTAAGGTTTATGAACTGATCATGACTTTTATTAGAAGGAAAATATGTATCCTAACTAGATTACAGTTGATTGTACAGTCAAATTGCCATCAATCACTTCCATCTTGAGTTCATCAATGGACCCATCATCCATCATGCTGAGTGATTATGGCAGAAGATACTTTCTTTTTGGGTTGACCAACTAATTCCTAATCCGCAAATCAGTGGATTTCATGTTTCTAAGTCCACATTTCATGGTGTTCCAAAAGTTGATCTCCACCGGTTATGTTGAATTAATCTAGGCTGTTCACAAATAATGCCATCACTGGAAGATATTTCTGAACAAAATCTACCACTGCAGCAACAAAGAGAACAAAACAAAGAATCAAAGCACTCAAACAAATTCCATGAACTGTATCATTCAAGTTGCAACCTTATTTTCTTTCCTGCTTTTTTTGTAAAGATAAAAGGCCACAATTTTCTTTACAAACTGTTTTAGCTGAAAGAACCTGGATTGGACAGCCGATATCGCTGATCGAACTCCAAACTATCAAGAAGCTCATGCCAAGGCCATTGTGACTTAACACCTTCCTCCACGACCATCTTATCGGCAATTGAATCAATGGACACCGCAGATCTGAGAGTGCTGTTGCTGCTATTGCTGCAACTGCTACCGTTGTTACTATTGCTGGTAATTTTATCTTGAAGTCCAACCCTCACACCAGTGATCAGAAACCGTCGATGCGAAGACACATATGGACTGGCTGTGTGGATGGTGACATCGCACTGCCGACAGAGCATAGCACGGTCCTCCAAGCAGAAGAAGTACCCAGCTTTCTCCTGTACATCAATGGTAGGAGGATTATGAAGGCTTGTGCATTTACCAGTATAACTTGTCCAAGAACAAATTTGCAGGCTATGCAATCTAAAAGAAAACATAATGACAATCCGCATTGGCACCAAACTGCCCATGTAGTTTAAACTTTAAACCTCCTCTTGATAAAATCAACAATGATGGTGAAATGATCCAACAATTTACTCTAACCAGATGCAAAGAATATAGCATTTATGAACAGATAGAAGACGAAAGACAAAAGGCAAAAACAAAAGATCTATCTATTAACTTGAAAGATCTAAAACCACACGACACACACTATTTATGCCCAACAATCTGAATCAGGGCTGTTAACACTTTCGGTTCCTAGGTGCAGCCAATAGCTTCAAACATCTTTCCCGCCAGGTGAATTCACCGTGCTGCCCAAAGCGGATCAGGTCTCACTTTTTTTCAGAGCAAATATACAGCATTTTACATATCCAAAAGAAAAAAAGAACAATTTCTAGTGCCACTGAGGAAGAAGAACAGTGGGTTAGGAAAGATGATGCATAATTCTATCACTTGGCCGACACCAAACATAGGTAGCAACTACCAGAATGACGCAACCATGAGCATATCCAAAGATGGATCTAATTTGCATTATGTTAGCAGAAAAGAGGTTTTTGACAGTTGCTATTATTCAAGCTCAGATCTACCCACCAGCCCCCACAATAAAATGACAACTAGTTGTAATCTTGTGATGGGCAGTTGGTTCCTTTAGACAACAGAATTAATAGTGCTAAGTTAGCAAACATCTTGTTAATCCTTATCACAAATGCAATAGCAACAAAATTAAATGAGAAAGAAGTACTGTATGGCAGAGGAATTATGTTACAGGTTTCACACGCATATTTATGAAGCAACTGATTTGTGTCTGAAAGTTATATCAATGTAGGGATCATCTTTCATTCTGATGTCAATAATTAAGAGCTCATTAACCTTTTTTTTATGTACATTATGCTGAATCTAGTTTAACTGGGAATCAAAATTAGCATAATTGTTTGAAGTTTTTTATTTAAGCATCGCATCATGTTAGTTATACTACAATAAATGTCAAGTTGGATCTGCTTGCAAAATTGATTACATGATGAAAAAATCTTTTGTATAAGATGAAGTGTAGCAAGTGCAGTATTTTGGTGACAAAAGCATCTGCAACCAATCTCGAGATCTGAAAGCCTGTTCTAATTTATATGACAAGAGACCTTTAACCATGAAACAACCCCTCAACCTTTACAGAGAAAGTAAAGGAACTGCATGTCAAAATAAAGTGCAATACCTCTCTAGAGATTCAAAAAGAGGCCTCCTCTCAATCCAAGAGGACAGCCAAGGATTTTACATACATACATACACAAAAGAGAATAAGTAGGCCACCTGACGTAGGATCAAGAGCATGAAAATTATATTTCTTTGAAATTAGTATCCAGTTGTAGACTGTTCAAATGAGAAAAAAATGGTTTTTGAGTGAAAAAAGCTGCATTATGAGTTCTGCATGGGATTTGAGAGGCTAATTTCCCCACTGAATGCGTATAAAACACTGCATGGAAGCTGCAGTAAACATTGTATTCATAAAACTCCCTCGATTTTAATCTACTAAACCACTCAATAAATCCAAGAGCAAAAAAGAAGCGAAATTTCCATCTCAGATACTGTGAAGAACACATAGACGACTATGGGTCTTTGCTGAAGAACATCATTATAACCGTTAGCAGGGATTGGGTGGTAGCTACCTGACAGATATCACAGGAGGGGATATGCGAAGAAGAAGAGCTGGAATTGGCGGGGAGCAGGAGGGGGACTCGCTGGTGCATTCCGGCGAGTTTGTTGGCGGCGTGCACCTTCTCGTCACAACCCCAGCAGAGCGCGGCCTCGTCGGCGCAGCACAGCACTGCCGCCGTCGCCCTCTCGCACACGTCGCACTGTATCTTCATCCCTGTTCCTCGATCGACTAAGGAAGCACCACCTCCCCAGCAGTCAGCGCTCACTCGAGCTCACCCGTCGGTGTACCGATCCAGACAAAGGAAATCTAGAATAGATTACAATATATCTAGCGAGAAATACCCAACAAAGTCGAGGAAGCCGACTTCCGATTTCTGCATTACCACTTACATTGGGTGGGACATCTGGAGCAACAACGAGCGGATGTAAGGCTCGTAAAGGAGGGTGGAGAGCTACTTGGAGCTGTTCTTGGGCGAGCAGAGATGGACCGGGAGCTCGTAAGAGAGAGGGCAGCACTTAAATTGGTGAGTTCGGCAGGGGAAGACGAAGACGGGCAGCGAAGGAAAGAGAGGAGGAAATCAGCAAAAGCGAAAGAGATATTTTTGTTGGCAGGTGTTGACCGCACTCTGTGTTTGTGGCAGCAGTTGACAGAATCACATCAATCTTTTAACCTCCCTCTGTTCTAAGCAATAGCCAATGCTTCTGCCGCAAGTCTCACACGTTGTGTTCATAGATTTATGAAGGTTGACTTGCTGGTGACAACATGTGAGTGCACAATTTTTAGGTTCTTGCATAGGTAACCTTAGTCAAAGGTTGATGGCATCAATAATTGCTGAGATTGTAACTCACAGTTGATTGTAACATTGTACAAAAAAATCTTCTTTCATTGATGATAAGATTAGAGTTCTCCTTGTCTGAGTTAGAAGATACAAGAAGCAAGATATGCTGAGTAGGTATCATGACTTTTAGAGGATATATATATATATATATATATATATATATATATATATATATATATATAGTTAATCATATTAAGTTGGATATATTAATTATAGTTAATCATGGTCAAACTAGATAATATTAATTATAGTTAATAATGGTTAAGTCGGATATATGCAAGGTGTTATATCAAAATTTTGTGAGGACAAAGAAGCTATTTGGAAACATTGAAATGATAGATAGGAGGAGAGAGATGTTCAGTGAACATGGATGAAGAGCAGGTAATACAAGGACAGTACAAAGAAGAAAAATTAAGGGTTTGTCTAAATCATCCTTTAATGGATAGTTGGATCGTGGGAAAGCCTGTTCAAATATGGTTAGACAGAGTTAAGCAGAGACTAATCAGGAGTGGGAATCACAACTTGGTGCATAGGCAGGAAAGGTCAATGTGAGATCACATCAGTTCCTAATGGTGTGAGATTATAATAATAATAATTTTGCCTTGGGTAGGACTCATCAAGATATAGAGTGATTGCATAGGCAGGAAAAGTCCTGCTTATTGGTTGGCAAGTACAAGAGATGTTATCAAGTATTAATGGCTGGAATTATCCTGGTGTAAGAGACACCAAAACAGTGCTAATAATTCTGTACTCTATGAGGACCACTTCTTCTAGTCCGAGTCTTGGAGGAAGACAGTGAGTTCAAGGCATGGTTAACACCATGAACCCAAACGAGTGTTTCTTCAAGGAGCTCTATTCCATTGCTTTGCTGTTTTCCTCAAGCAAATGCTGTCCTTGGTTTATTTTGTGGAGATTTGGTGCTTGGTAAACAATTAATGAAGATTACATGATCTGCTTCAAGAATCCATGCAAGCAAATCTAGCTGGGGTCATGATCATCAGTGCCTGCAGTTTTATCATCTCTGGTTCATGTCTTATGATTTGGGAAATCCTACATGATTCTCCAACTCTGATATTCCCAAATAGTCTCTTAAATCACAGGGTCTTGAGGAAAACCATTGTTCCACAACTCCATGACCTGAGCTCTTGAGAACCTCATGCTTCTAATCCTATCTTCTTCCCGCTCCTTTAACTTGTTCACTCGGTTGTTCCTCACGACCAAAGAGTTCAAAGCATGCTTCCATTGCAGCCTGTTATCATATGCTTCTGATCTATATCTTATCCAACTTGAGGTCCAACCTTGGGACCATATTTTAATCGGACACAACTCGAGGTCCAACTTGAGGTCGCTTTCATGGAGATGGGCAGAAGGATAAGAAAGCACTATCACATTGCTGGAATGTTTAATTTTGTGGTTGCTAGGTTTTGCACTACAGGAATTTCTAGTATCTTTGATGGACCAGACTCTTCCATACCAACTCTTGTTTGGTATGATGGTTTGATAATGATTGTGCAACCTCGACGAATCGAGCCCGAGCTGTATATGAACTCAAGCTCGAACTGTTTCGGAACATCAAACTGTCTATCCAAAACAGAGAGAGAAACAAGACAACTTAGAGGGAGACAATTGAAGACACTGATAATGATGATCAACAAAACCATCTTAGAATAACGATTAAGGCATACAATGATATTTCCTAGAATCAGAGATAAAAAAAGTATACCACTAAACACAAGCTGGGAGTCAAAATCAGATGCTAAGAATAAGAGATTAATTGTCAATGGAGAAATTTGAAAGAACCGACCCGAACAACAACGACTCATACGACCGAGACCTGCTTTAATATCACTTCCCTCTGCATCACTTGAGGCACAAGCCAAGATTGTGTCTAACAGGTGCATGTAAAGAGCCCACTGACATTGTTGTATCAACATTTGAAGATTGAAACAATGATTAACAGCATAAATTGAGGGCTACATGGCATGCTTAAGCAGAATATCTTGGATAATCAGTAATACCAAAGAAGCAGCGGCCGATGAAAACTGGACATGGCTAAAACATGCTAATAGGACAAACAGCAACCACAAAGTTCAGATCTGGCAACGTTGAATTACTGCTCTAGAAATGAAACAACTAATCATGGGTGACAAACCTCATCTAATACTGCAATTATTTGTAATGCTACAGGATGTATTTTGTTGATGCGCTAGAACTCCAATTTCACAATGGCAGTTGATGGTGGTTCTGTCATAGTGGGTAAATACTGGAGCCAGTCTTTTGCACAAAAAAGAGCCTCTACTGTCTCGGGGCGTAAAGAACTCCGATAATCATCTAGCACTCTGCTTCCAGTCCCTGAGCCAAAAATGGAGCAGCCTGTGCCCACCATGGATACAGGGATGGCCAGGACATCTCTAGCCATCTTGGATAGAGTTGGATACTTGAGGTTGTTGAGCTTCCACCAGTTAAGGATGTCAAACCCTTGAATCCGTGGGACAAGTGACTCTTCCAAGTACTGGTCTAACTCAGATTTTGTCGACTGATTCACTGCCATCTCAGAGAGATAGACATCAAAGTCTAGAAGCCCATCTCCTGTGGAATTTGGGGTTGCAGGTGGATTGTTGTCATTGCCATTCATGTGATTGGCCTCCCCTTCATCCACATAAGCAGGCATCAATTGGAGTGGCTGGGAAACGTACTCGAGATATAACTCATGAATACTATCATTAACTACCTTAATGTATCTAGCAGAATCTTCACCATAAATTTTTGCAAAACTGAACTCAACTAGCTTCATTTTGAACCGAGGATCCATAACCACAGATATTGCCAATACAAGGCTGCAATCTTTCCAATATTTGTCAAACTTTTCATGCATCTCCTTAGCTATGCTGCTCACCATTGTGTCCTCACTCAATGTTCCATTAGCCAGCTCTAGCTGGACTTTCCATGCTTCCTGGAAAAATACATTTGCAGTTTGATCTATTGTTGTCATGATAGTGTGTGCCGAGTCATAAAGAAGTTTCAGGAATGTGCAAACAACTTCCACCTTCTTCCAGTCATCAGCGGATGGTGCTTCATTATAATTATCATCGCATGTTTCCAAGAAAGTAAATGCCTCTTTGTACTCCAGTGCAGCCTCCATCATAAGATAAGTTGTGTTCCACAGTGTTGTAACATCAAGAGAAAGGGCTTTTGTACCAGGAATTCCAATTTGTAAGGCAATCTCAGCAAATTTTTCTTCCCGTGCTGGAGAAGCTTTAACAAATTTCACACTCTCCCGGATGTTATACACAATACCATGAATTGAAGCAATAACATCCTGTGCAACTACATTCAAGATATTGGCATAGCAACGTACAACAAACAGCTGACCTTTTAGCATAAGTGTGTTCTTATTTGAAAGATGGTCTCTGAGATTAGCACTATAGATGTCATGTGATGAACAGTTGTTGTCCAAAGTAATGGTGAACAACTTAGTCTTCATATTCCATTCTGAAAGGCTAACACTAATTGCTTCACTAAGAGCATTTTCTGAGTGAGGTGAGGATACCAACATGAAATTAATCATTCTTCTATGCAACTTCCAGTCACTGTCAATGTATTGTCCACTAACGCAAATATACCCAAGAGTCTGACTAGTGGTCCACAGACCTATAGTGAGGCTGATCCTTCCCGGCATAGTTCCGAAAATCTGCATGAGGTTTTGTTTTTCCTTGTGATATACAGATAAGACTTCACCTTCCATGGCATTGACATCAATCATTTTAAATCGTGGCTGGAGACTCTGAACGAAGGACACGAAAGCAGGGTTTTCAACCATATGAAGTGGATATTCATGCACAATTATCATCTTTGCAAGATACATGTAGCTCTGTTCCTGGTCAAAAACATTCACAAAACCAGATGTTCTGTAGCGTTTTTTGGGTGGATCAGATGTATCTCCATCAATTCTTGTAGCTGAAGCAAGCGCATGTTGTTGATTTTCCAGATTCTTGATTTTAGGACAGGAACCCAGTGCAATGTGCCTCTTTAGGTGACTCGTACCTGCTACCTTTGAACCATTACTGTATGCAAAGGTTTGTTTGCACAGTTTGCAGCAAGCCCGTGTACACCCATCAGAGACAACTTCAACAGTGAAGTGTTCCCAGACCATTGACTTCTTTCTCCTGCGCCTTGTAGTTGATGGTGCTGCCTCTGTGTCCAATGGTTCTGTGTTCAATGGTTCAGAGTCACTAACTTCCATTGTGCTGCATAAATACAGATCTATCAAAGTTACTTTTGTGAAAGGAATTCTTGGTAAAGTTCAATCTTAGAGCAGACATCCAATTAGTATAGAAGGGATTTTGTGCCTAGGTTGCAACGATATAGTTTCTGACTGCTCGAGCCAAATGACAAACACTAAAAAATAGATTCCTCAAATAAAAAATTCATTATTCATATAACTATGCCTATAAAACTAAATCAAATTTGCAGTATAAAAAAGGTGCTCCATTCATATACCAGTGAACAGCATGATGACCATATGTGCTTAAAAGTCATAAATAATATCATAATCTTGAAAAATAGACATGATAATTGTGCTGTGAGGACCAATAAAACTAGACTACAAAAATCGACCGACTTACTGACTTTGACCCTTCCATGAACCTGCATTGGAAGAAGCACATTGACCAGGCTGCTCTTTTTCAGACTCACCAACCAATGAAATGAATCAATAATTTGCAATTTCTGGCCTTGGTGAATGAACAAGAAATGTAGTCTGACTTTCTTAGCAATTAATTAAAATAAATTTCCAAAGAATCATTAGCTACGAGTAGCATCTGTGCATTCCTACACAACAAATGAGCTCATTGTCATGGTGATTTCAAGAAGTTGCTCAACATATGGAGCAACAGAAAAGCCCATAATGTTTGTCGTGCAATCCAAAAATCCAGTTTATGACTTTTCAACCTCTATCGTAACATGTCAAAGGAATGCAATAGGGAGCTCTAAGATGCAGCAATCCAACTAGATCCAAGGCCACCACTTTAGAGACAAAGTGAATCTGATGGATGAGGAATTCTTACAGGGGAAAATTTGACCCTCATTCCTGAGTCATCCACCATCTGCTGCACTCAATGCCTGAGTGATTGCTAGCTTCCTCCTGAAGCGTCTCCGAATTGACTGCCACCAATCCATGATATTAGAGAGCTACCCCATCACCCGAATGATTGCTCACTTCCCATTCTTAAAGAGCCAGTGTCCAAGCTGCATTTTACACCATATCACCATGTCATATGCATGCAATCTGCTGGGCAACTGCCTCTGTGCATTGTTACAGGACCCTATTATTTACAGGAATTGGGTATGCCAAATCCTATACAGTCTCAAACATGAAATGAGACCTCTAGGAACACTTGACAACTCCTAACAGGAGCCAGATGTGGGTAAATGCCCTATCTTAATCACCAACTAAGCCTTAAAAGGTCGTCGGCCAGATGTAAAACACAGTATAGGGTATCCAGTTAGGCTAAAGAGGGAGGATACAACATCATGATAATTTTGAAGGGTAATTTTATATTATAACTTTTTAGACTTGTCAGGGTTCAGTTATTACAATTCTATAACTAAGGAAGCCACATGCCTCAAAAGAAGGTTATGACTACTGTTTAATATTCTTTATTATTTCCAGTAATTTTCTGCAAAAAAGAGTTTTAGAGTATTGGTTTTAACCTTTTGAGGAGGCTTATGTCTGCTCGAGTTAAGCAGAAAGTAAATGGTATTATATTACAGTACTGATCCGGTCCATACCACTCTGTATAATTGAATCCTATATGTTATAATATAGTAAAGATACTATATGGGCGAGAACAGTGTTAAGAAATGAGAACAACCCCGCATTGTTCTATTTCTTGTTGTTAATTTAAGATTTTCTAGAATAATTCTCAATAAGGAAAAATATCCAAATAAATCTTTGTTATAATTATTAAAACAGAAAACTGTTTTACGATAACGTTTCCAAGTAGGGTCTAACCTGTCACCCACTACCAAGACCATTATTTGTTGCATCATTGCACGGGTTCCTATTTAAAATTTTCACACCTCATATAGATCTACTGTAGCTATAAAAAGTCCACCAAAATCCATAGCAATTGTACTACAACATCAGACCATCTAAAAAAGAATGCACAAAAGAAACCTACCAAACAGAATTAAACATATGAAACCTCCAGGAGTAGAAAAAGAGCCAACCTGATACACAAAAATTAATTAGTTTATGATCAGGTTCGAATCGAAGAAATACAATTTCAATTAGACCATTGTTTTGCAAGTATGCAGCGGCGTCTTCAATCAAACACCAACAGTAAACTTACAAGAAAAGATCATACCTCGGAGCTAATTACGAGGCAGTAGGATAACAAGGAAACCCTAAAACAAGGAATCCACCACACAGATGAATCTTTTCGCCAGAACAACCTCTGAACACTTCCCAGAGTTAAAACCACAAGACACCACATCAAAATTAATCTTGCGGGGCGTCCTACCGGATTGAAACGAAGCATCAGAAAACATTCAGAACCGAGAAAATCCACAAGAAGAAACCCATCAAACAACAGCAAATCCTCCTGAAGAGATGAAGAAATCACACGCTTGCAAGAGAAGACTCCACCAGAAGGAGAAATTCACCACAGGAAGATTCATGGGAAGCAGGAAAAGGGCATACCTCCAAGAATTTGACGGAGATCTCTCCGGAGGTCACAAATCTAACTATACAAGAGGGAATCGCCGTGATCTAACAGCGGCGCCGCCTCAGGGCGACGACGGCGGTCGGCGGAGGCGCCGATCTGAGGATTAGGGTTAGGGTTTGGGCCAGAAGGGAAGGGGAGACGGACGCCACACTCGACTCACGAATGTTCAGCGTTTGCCCATGGGCCGAACCCGTGGGCCTGCTTATATAGTGCTCCCGGTTCGGTTTTTCTTGACCGGCCTATGGGTTCGGCTTGGAGGCGGAAAAGGATTTGGTTTGGTCAACCCAAACTCCAGCCCGCCCATTGACACCTAGAAAAGAATGACCTTTAGGCTCAAATTGAGGTGCTTCACTCTCTTGCTCACCTAATTTGGTTCACAAGATGTGTTATGTTGGATAGAATTTTGGGCCACCACATGTGTAGATGATGGCATGATGCTGATTGATGTGGGTAGCAAAATGGAATTTTTTTTGATAGGAACATAATGCTCATATTTTGGTTTTCAAGAATTTTGTTGAAAAAAATTGTATAGTTTTCTTAATTATTTATTATAATGATTTGGTAGAATAATTTAACTGCATGGAAAATGGGATGGTGCGAGTAGAATAATTTTATCATATAAAAAAAATACAAAATCATTATTAATTAGAGAAAAAGAAAAATAAGAAAGAAAGGGTCACACCATCCGTCCATCCATGGTAGGTCAAGATCTTTTCCAATTGTTGAACGGAGAGATCCTTATCCCGTCCAATCCCACGTTGTGGTGAGGACTACTGTGGTGGGGCCCACCGTGAAGAAGGACGAACTAACGGAATTGTACGATTGGAATGTAGATGAATATTGGAGATGATCTGATATCCATTCATCCTGTGTTATCTTCCACGCCCACGCCTCTTTCTCTCTCATCCGATCCGTCCCCCCGGTCGCGGTAGCGTTGCGATGTCGGGGGTTTTACGATGGAAGAAGCTCCGTGACACGGCGACGCGCGTCGCCCGGAGCGCCGCCGCGGCGTCCGCCACTGACCGTGAGACACCCTGCCGACTCTCCCGCCGCCGCCCGATCTCCGCCATCGCCGGTGACCATCACCGCCGCCTCCTCCTACAGGCGCCTGCGTCCCCCGCCCTCGCCACATCCCGCCGCAGCTTCGGCCTCCTTCGGCAGGAGCGGCACAAGTGGGACGGCGGAGCCGACGAGTTCCACACTCGCCGCATCCGTGCCGAGGCCCAGTGCCCTTGCTGCTCCCACTACATGGACATCCTCTTCTCCAACGCCTCCCCGTTCTCCATCGCCGGTGGAGGCGGAGGAGGGTACCAGGCCCTTAACCTCTGCCCTAGCTGCAAGACCGCCTACTACTTCCGTCCCAACAAGCTCGTCCCCCTCCGGGGGACCTTCGTGGAGGTTGGGCGCGTCCGGGACTCCGGACCTGGGAAGGACATGAAAGATGATGACGATCACGGGAACCGAATCAAGAACTCCTGGGAGGCGCTGAGATTGTCTTATGGTGGGGAGCCGCCGGAGAATTGGCCGCCCGTGCCTGGACCGCCGGAGACCAATGGTTTGGCAGTGCACGCACCACCTGGACTGCCGTACCCGCCAAACTTGAATGTGGTCAGGGTGGCCGGACCTGGTGGAAGCGGGGGAGGAGGTGGGTCAGCCTCTAGCGGTGGGTTAGGTGGCAAGGAAGGGTGGGGAGGGTCGAATTTGGGAAAGGATTTGCCAACACCGAAGGAAATATGCAAGGGGCTCGATAAATATGTTATTGGGCAGGAGCGCGCAAAAAAGGTATCGTGTGTTTTGCTAGATCATATTTTTATCAAAGACAATTTATCATGGAATCAGGGTGATAAAGGATCAGTGCCAGTGTTTCTGGTGCATTTTCAATGAAAATTCAGGGAATAGGAAGATGATAAAGTTTCCTGTTTGGATAGAATTATCTCTTGTTTCCATCCCCATTCTATGTCAATACAATTGTAAGACTTGTGTTTTTTTTATAATCTAACATTCTAACTAGTTCATGCTTAAAAATCAGCCATTCTTTTAAAAAACTTTCAGTTATATTGAGTTTGATTACAAGTTTGACATAGAATATTCTCCTTTTTGTTACTCGGTGGAGTAAGATTGAGAGTTTTAATATTTCTATCAGTTCTTTAGGAAGCCATTATGGTGTGTAATGATCAAATAAATATTCTGATAAGGTGAATTAGAAGGAATTCCTGGATGAATTAGGCATTTTGATTCATACAAAAGAAAAGCATAATCAGAAATTCATAGGGATAATTAAGATGGTGAATTTTACAGACCTATGAAGTCCCTGAAGTCATTGCTTACTAGCTTATTGCCTTGTATAGAAGCTCATTCTCCACACTAAATGTAATTCATTTGATCATTACTTCAGGGCCAAGTACTGTAGTTCATATCTAGGATGTCCCAGCTGCACCAGCAATGCTATCTTAACTCTAATCTTCCTAACCTTTTGAACTTCTAATACTCTCATTCGCTGACCAGTTAATAATAAGTGCAGGTGCTTGCTGTTGCTGTGTACAATCACTACAAAAGAATATATCATGCATCCTTACAAGAAGGGTTAGTTATAATGTGTCATTTTTGTCTACATAGTGATCCAAGTTTTTTTTTATTGCTAACTTAAGCTTACTATTTGAATTAAGCATATGTAGACATTAGGTTGCACATCTTAGTTTAAAATCGTTCTCTTTGTTCTGATGATTCGTAGTGAGCTGAATACCCTAATTTAATACCCAGCTCTGAAGCCAACCTGGGGAATTCTGACACAGAAGGTGATAATGATAATAATGTAGAGCTAGAGAAAAGCAATGTGCTCCTGTTGGGCCCTACTGGTTCAGGTATTATATATGGAATTGGAATAAAATCCAATTCCATAAAGTTTTCTTTCTTGGTCTGACGTGCTCATAATCATGATTTGCTTTTTTCCATTCTATTAATGTTAGTGGTTGGTTTGACCTCTCTGTATGCTTGCATAACTTATCCGGACAGGAAAGACATTGCTTGCTAAAACTTTGGCTCGTTTTGTGAATGTGCCATTTGTCATAGCAGATGCAACCACACTGACACAGGCAAGTTGACATTTCCAGCATGCCGATTCTGATAATCTGCTCTTGTATCATTACCATCAACCAATTTCATAATATGCTGATTCCTCTTTTTCATTTTGGTCTATAATTGTGATTTTTCAAAGAGTATGCTTGTCATTGTATTACAGTGAAGTTATTCATATATGGTTCTTTTGTTTGGACCTTCTCATATCCAACAAAATAACCTGGGAGAGGCAGCAGTCGGAGTAGTTGTCTATGGTAACCCATATCTCCAATATTACATTAAATATTTATGGGAATTTATAAATGTTAGAAAATATGTCTGTTCGCTATATCTGCATTCTGTATCAATTAAGATCTTATGTATTTGAAATGTTAAGTAACAAAACTGTCAAGGTTTAACATATACCTGATCTGACCAACAGCTATCTTTTGCTATTTTCTGGTTTTTGCTTCGATTAACTAAAAATTCATGAATATTGTTGCAGGCAGGTTATGTTGGAGAGGATGTAGAATCGATATTGTACAAGTTGCTTACGGTTTGTTTCCCTGTTGTCATTTAAACTTCTTCACTAATAAATGTAAACTAATCAAGGTGATTTTGACTTGCCAATTTTTTTCTCGTTACTGCAGAATTTTTAGTTGTGCTTTAATTCGTCACAATTCCTGCTGTACCAACAAGCATGTTTACATCATGTCCATGGTTGTCCCATCTGTAGCCAAGAAGTGTTAGGCATGTATGGTCGAAATATGATATCATTATTGGGATGTAGATATGGATGCAGCCATATCTTAGTTCCTGGTCATTTAAATCTGTTATTCTTTTTGTTGTGCTTGTCATGTAGTTTGCATGATCACTGTTGTTAGGTCCATCTTGCAAGCCGCATCCAGATATGACAAGTAATATTTGTATGGCTTGCTCATGGTGTTGTTACAAGTCTTCAGCAAACAGATTTGTTCCTAGTTATTAAGTGCATGATTTTTCTTACTTGTGCTTATCCTCCATATGTGATTGGCAGACAAAATAAACTTTTAGCAATTACTTTTTACACTATCCAAGAATCCAGAAAAGGAAAATCAGGATACAACTGCACATGATTCTTGTTATACTACATTTAGAGGATCTTAATACTTCCATTACAATTGTGCTAACTTTATGTTATCATATACTTTGTTATTTAATGTATGATAGAATATGTTGATTTGCTCAATAGACCTAGATAGTTAGAAGAGTTGAATTGATTACTAATCATGAGAAGAGGTAAAGGAAGACATAAAATGATTTTTATAAAAACCATAAATAAAAATTTAAATATTGTTAACTTAACTAAACCTATAACTTTTTGTCGATCATAATGCTGGCAAAAGATTCATGTAGTCGAAACCAAATAATTAGATTTTATTGTTGTAGAATCTGCTGATGTGGGTACAAACAAAAAACACTGAGCTTTTGTCGTAAATAGTGATCTAGTTACTCTTGAAAACCAGCTAGCCTTGTTTATCTATTGCTGTGAATTTAGTTAGTTATATTCTATATAGCACACAGCACATCGATTATATTGTTTATGTCAGTTAGTGTACCGAAGTTTTTTCTTGTTTTAGTGTTTTTTGTTTGGAAGAGTATCTCTGGTAAATTTTGCCATGCTTCCAAGTTCTACAATCTTTAACAACTTTATGAGTTTTGTTGTATTACTTCAAAACATTCTATGATATCATTATAATAAATTGTTATGCATCTTAAATGAATCTCCTTTTAAAGCTTGCTTTTTTTCCTGGTAAAGTAGTCATATCTTCATATTCTATTTAATTATTGATCTTAGGTTCATCGTTGTCATTATTTTGAATGCTAAGTTTCATTGTTTACTACCAAGCCACATCTTTTTTCATTAAATTGTACAGTATTTTGTTCACTCAACTTGTTAATCATTTCTTTTTCCCCTTTCTCTATAATATAACAAAGACAATGGAAAGACTTTTTTATTTTGCCTATGCAACTCCAATTGGTTAATTTCCCTCTCTCTCTCTCTCTCTCTCTCTCTCACGACATGGGTCTGATGGGCTAATTAATCTGTCAACTTTGTTAAATCCAAACCACTAACCAAAATGCTTCAGCTGAAGTTGACAATATACACTAATCTGACTCTTATAAGTCAATCTTAATCTTATCCACTTTCGATGTGGGACTAATCAATATGTTGTAATCTCCTGCACTTAAAGACTTGACGTCTTCATCAAGGCCCAGCATGTTCTAGATCAAACCTCAACATGGTGCATATGAGTTATAGCCCAGTGGTGGCTCCACATCGTGACGAGTCCTCCATTTCCATCCATGAGTAGCTTTTTCCTACTTAAGTCCCTCACTATGTTTCAATACTAGGTTGGCTCTGATACCATTGTCACAACCTAGGTATGATGAGCTAACTAGCTTTGTTTGGTCCAAACTAAGGACCAAAATGGTTAAGCTGAGGTTGACAGCAATACACCTATTAGACCTAAGCCAATCTTAGTCATGTCCACTTTCGACGTGGGACTAATCAGGGTATTACAATCTTACTTACTTTCGATGTAAGACTAATCGGGGTGTTACAATCTCCCCCAGCATAGCCCAAATCAAACCTTAGCATGGTGCATATGATTCATGGCCTAGTGGTGGCTTCATGTCGTGATGAGTCCTCTAACTCTATCCATGGGTAGCCCTTTCCTAGTTGAACCTCTCACCATGCCCCAAGACTAGGTCGGCTTTGATATCATTTGTCACGACCTTGGCCTGATGGTTAACTAGTCCATTGACTTTTTTTTTTTACCTGAACCACTAGTCAAAATGCTTAAGCTAAATATGACAATAGCAAATTTATAATTAATTTCACTTAGGCTCTCATCAACTAAGATAATATCATTAGTAAATAACATATACTGGAAAGGTCTACCATATAAGTAACTAGTAAGTTCATCAATTATCAATGGGGATGGCTAACTAGCCCATTAACTTCTTTTGTCCTAAACCACTAGCAAAAATGTTTAAACTGAAAATGACAATAGCAAATTTATAATTAATTTCACTTAGACTCTTATTAACTAAGATAATATTATTAGCAAATAACATACACCGGGGAGGTCTTTCATGTAAGTGACTAATAAGTTAACTCATTATCAATGTAAAAAGGTAGGGACTTAATGCAGATCCCTAATGTAATCCTATGCTAATAGGAAACTCACTAAATACACTCCCTATATTAGTAGCTATATTATCATACATATTTTTTAATAATATCAATATAATTAGTGAATACACATTTCTTTTTTAAAACTCACCATAATAAATTTCTAGGAACTCTATCATAGGCTTTCTCTAAGTTAATAAAAATTATATACAAATCTTTTTTTTTCTCTCTAAACTTTTTTATTATCTTAATAAATAAATAGATTTTTTTGGTTAATCTTCAAGGTATAAGCCAAATTGATTTTTAGAGATATTTGTTTCAAACCTTGGATAGACTTTCGATAATTCTTTCCCAAAGTTTCATAATATGACTCATGATTATAATTCCTCTGTAATTTAAATAATTTTGTATGTCATCCTTATTTTTGTAAATTGGCACTAAAAAACTCTTTCTCCATTCATCAGACATCCTTCTGAATCTCATAATTTTATTAAATAAGCTAGTTAACCAAGCTACTTCTTTATCTTTTAAGCTTTTCCATACCTCAATAGGAATATCATTAGGCCTCATACTCTTAGCTTTTTTCATTTTCTTTAATCCATCTTTTACCTTATTAGCTCTAATTTTGCAAACAAATCTATGATTATTAAATTTACCACTATTATTTATCGTTAAATCTAAGTTATGTGTGGAATATTCATTAAATAATTTATAAAAATATTTTTTCATCTTTCCTTAATATCGTTATCATTCATAAGTTTTCTTTGATCTTAGTCCTTAATACATTTAATATTACCTAAATTCTTAAAAAAAAAATTCTAGCTTTAGCAATTCGATATATAACTTTTTTGAGCTTCCTCGTACAACTACCAAACTCTCTCTTAAAGTTATATCTCTACATTTAGTTTTACCAAGAATCTTCTTTGTAAAGCTTCTAATCTTATTAGTTATCATAGTCCAAATAAAATTAATATTATCCTCATCTAAGTTCCAAGTTACATCTCTTTCTATCTTATTCTTAAAAGTGTTTACATTACTAGTCCTAGTAAATTTTCTACTATCTTTTTTTTCTTTTATTTTCTATAGTAGATATCTAATACCATCAACCTATGTTGATTCATCAAACTTTCGTCTGATCATCCAATCTGACTTAAGGGGCATAAATACTAATGACATTCAAAGTATATTGTCTTTTCATAAATTTTAGAACTATAATTATATCTTTATATCATTTTATATCTACAACATTATTCTTTAAGATCCTTATCAATAATAATTTCTTACACCATTTTTATGTTTAACTTTTTCAATATACCAAATTTTAAAACCAGTACTATCAATCTCTCTAGATTTGTTTCCTATCTGTTTAGTCTCTTATAAGCAAATAATATTAATTCTCTTTTTTCTCATAGTGTTTACCGATTCTAATCCCTTCTCTGGAAGTGTTCCTATATTCCAAATTGCTAACCTAACCCTTTGTTCTTGGACTAACTTCTTTACTCTCATTAATCCAAAACAATGAGAGAACTCTTGCCTACTTGGCAGCACATCCGGGCACTGATGTGATGAGCTGCTTTCAGACGACCTCCTAGCCCACCGTTTCCAATTCGGGACACCTAGGTGGTGAAAGTGCCTCGCGTCACTTCTGGGTGATGATGAAACTTTATATAGAAATCAGTTAAGATTCATGTTCATGAGATTTGACATAGTTTTACGTTGGATGTCAATGACCTAACACAATCCTCCACCTTTTTCATTCGGGCTTAAGATTGGCATTGGCGGGATTTGCCATTATAATTATCGTACTATTATAATACATAGTCCATGATAATATAAAATTGTCAGACTTTTTTCTCTTTTTGTACTTATCACTTAAATAGGTTCTTGATGAGTATTCTTGTGGCATGTGGTTGCATATGTAGTTCATATAAGAACATCCAGAAATATAATTAAGAATTACATAATCAAGTACAAGTGCCTCACAGCAACTTATGCTACTGTTTCCAGTGATTTAAAGGGCCCTAACACCATTAGCCATCAATAGGCAGCTTATAATGTCAGATAGTACTTGGTTTTGAAAAGCCAAGGTGCAAAAGGAACAAAAAATATTAAATTAAAAGGGTAAGTTGGTGGTTAGCATCATGGTTGTGTTCCTGTGCCAGATCAATTGGTTGGTTTTGCCTCTGTATTTTCAATCTCTGATTAATTAATTTTTTGGAAAAAAACCTAATAACAAGTGGTTGAATTGAAGTACCAAATGGGTTACATATGCCTAATCAACCATTGTCAGCCAGAGCTGACTTTCTTGCTACTTTCTCAGATAGGATCCTTAATAATTATAGAAAATGAATAAAATTTCACTGACTTCATCTATTAGATGTGTGATGAGCAGTTATTATACATTTATCCTTTTAGTTCTTTTGTTCTCACCATTGATCTACATTTATCATCCTTGTTTCAATTGTTTCCAACCATTCTTCACAGGATGATTTTTTTAATTAATTTTATAATTGCTAAGTTGTTCTTTTTCCCCCTGACAAATGTACTTCATGCTTATTTTCTGTGACAATTTCTAGGTTGCTGAGTTCAATGTGCAGGCAGCACAACAGGGAATAGTGTACATTGATGAAGTTGACAAGATCACTAAGAAGGTTAGGTATTAATAACCCACTAATTATGTGACTATAGGATCATTTAAATTTTAGCAGCTGCCTTACCCAATGTTTAATGTGCAGGCTGAGAGCCTAAACCTTAGTAGAGATGTATCTGGTGAAGGTGTTCAACAAGCATTGTTGAAGATGCTAGAAGGAACTGTCAGTCAGATATCATGCTCTTTTCTTAGTTCTAGTCACAATAGAATTTACAATCTTTAGGTTTTTCACAATCTCTAATTCTACCCTGAGAATTTGAAGGATGACCTGAACTTTTTGAGTTGCACTATATATTGACTGATGAGCATTAGGTATTGTACTGTGAGCAGGCTGATTGTCATTTCTACACCTTTTCCAATATCTATTGATCAGGACACATTCCGGGTTTTGAAACTATCTACACTTTTTCATGACAAAAATATATTTCCTTTTTGTGTTAACTCTCAGTTTGTCATTATAATCATGTCATGGCATCAGTTGCCTTTTGTTGTCCTAAGAATCAATTTGCAGATCCATTGGACTTGTTACATGTGCCGCTGTGCATAAGAAGAACAGCAAATTTGTTTTTTGTTTTCATTGTTGTTTCATCAAAATTAACAGCAATCTTAGTTTTTTTATTGTTCCTGAGAACATTGAACAAAAATAAAAAAATCATAATAATTGTCTATAAGTTAAAACACAATACCAACGGTATTGAGGCCCCAACTATTTGAGGTCAGCTATTTCTACAATAAATTAGTAATTAAAACTATTGTCCTACATGTCTCCTTATGTAGTTTACAAAGATTAACATACAAATAATTGTTAATTAATGGTAAATAAAAGTTATGTTACACCAGATTGATTCATGTGGTGCTGTCAGATAAATGTATGCATTGGAAGGCCCACTAATCCCAAGGTTAATAAAAATGTTCAGGTTTTTGTATTATTGTGAGAGAAGAAAAGAAAATCTTTGCCTTTTCAAGGGCAGATGTCTTGAGCATGCCTTTCAACATGCACCTTTAGACTATATAATCCTACACAATGGAATTAGAGGAATCAATTGGCTTGCCCCATTATTAGTCTTGTGTAAGTGTAGACAATTTTTCTTGTACCTTTTTCTACTTGGGAAATTGAAAATTGTAGGAGAGCTTGTTGCATCTCTTAAATCCTTCACTAGACAAAGTGGATGTACTGTTTCTAATTTGTATTGTTTTCTGAACTTGTTTGTGTAGATAGTCAATGTTCCAGAGAAGGGAGCTCGGAAGCACCCACGTGGTGACAATATACAGGTTGTAAACATTATAATTATATATATAACATGCATAGAATAGTGTTAATGTTATAGTTAATTTTTAGTTGTCTTCATGGTCACTTGTTTGAAGTCATAAGGCTTTTGCATTTTCACGTGGCAAAGAAATGGTTCTCTTGTATCGAGGTTTTTGGTTCTTGATCAATTTATCCCTACCAGTATGTCTGATCTCAGCTTAAATGGTGGAAATTGTTTAATCTTTAGTACAGTTGCCTATCTTTTTAACTTTTGAATAACTTTTCCAGCAATTGTATGTTTGCTGGTGGGAAGCTTATGTTACTCTTGTTTTATATCATAATCGTGTCTATCTTCATGCCTGTGTATATATAAACAGGAGTAGATGGACCAACTATTTTAGTTTTTGCATTAACCAAGATGCTTGACATACTGGCTATAAATGTGTCATCATAGATCAGATTAATCAGCTCATTGTCACACAATTTTTGAGATATAAAACTCTTTTAGCATATTCCTATTTAGTTCATTTAACTATTGTAATTTTGTTACTTAGACTGGCTAATTATTGAGACTTGAGTTGTGAATCTGCTTATTGAAAGGGTTCCTATTGATGCTTTTACAAAATAACATTGTTGGATTTATGAGGTTAACTCACCAAAAAAACAGCATTTGGTTAATGAAACATTGATAATTTTTCTGTACTCAAATGTGGTCTTTGTTTAAATAAGTAAGAAGGCAACCACATTTTTTTTTCTTTTTTTACTATCAAATGAGAGCAGGTTTTGGTACAATGGTAAGGTTGCTCATTTGCGACCTGGGAAACCAATGTTCGAGTCACGGGAACAATCTTTTTAAATATTAAAAGGTAAGGCTGCATACATTGACCTTCCCCAGACCTTGCATTGGCAGGAGCCTCGTGTACTAGATATGGCCTTTTTTACCATCAAATCTTCATGTAACACATTTGATTCATCTTTTTTTATTTTCACATTTTACTTTCATATCACTAATTGATATTTGCATTGCTTACTAGAAGAGTCGAGAAGGTCTAAGAAGGAAAAAAAAAAAGTGGGTATAAATGTTCACTGGATCCTATTTTTCCATACTTTTTTGTCAAATTCTTAATTGATCTGTTGCACTATCATATTTTGCTTTCGGATCTGTCTATGACTTGTATGCTTCCTTTAAAATTTGTTATACTGTCATTTCACAACTCAGGTATTTCATTAGTTATAATTAGTCGATAAATTTAATTTAATTCCCTTCATTGTTAAACTCATGCTTGTCAGTTGTGCAGATAGATACCAAGGATATTCTTTTCATATGTGGTGGAGCTTTTGTTGATCTGGAAAAGACTATTTCAGAAAGGTGGATTATGAATTTCTGGAATACTCTTCACATAGCATTTATTTATCTTTTTTCAGGCCACAATAGCTTTTTTGTTGTGAAGCAGGCGACAAGACTCTTCTATAGGGTTTGGAGCACCAGTTCGAGCAAACATGAGAAGTGGTGGGTTGACAAATGCTGTTGTGGCGTCATCTTTGTTAGAATCTGTAAGCTCAACTCATGCATCAATTATGTGTCTTCCCCTGGAATCCAAATTTCCTTTGTCATGGTTCTTGCATGTTATTTGCACAGGTCGAGAGCAGTGATCTTATAGCATATGGTCTTATTCCAGAATTTGTTGGGCGTTTCCCGATACTAGTTAGTTTGTCAGCTCTAAGCGAGGACCAACTTGTTCAGGTGTTGACAGAGCCAAAGAATGCTCTTGGTCGTCAGTACAAGAAATTGTTTAGCATGAATAATGTATCTTCGCACCTCAAATAATTTCTATTGTGTTTCAATCAGTAAGCTGCTTAATCATATCAGATTGTAACAGGTTAAGCTGCATTTCACAGACGCAGCTCTTAGGTTGATTGCAAAGAAAGCAATGGCCAAGAACACTGGTGCACGAGGTTTAAGAGCCATTTTGGAGAATATACTTATCGAGGCCATGTTTGAGGTATGTTTACTAAACCTAAAATATGCAAACAAAATCATTAGGGTTATATAAACGGCAAGGATATCATTTGAGATTGTCTCATTTTTTCACATATCTAAACAGTTTATTGCTGTCCTGAAATTTAACCATAATGCACTTGCACTCAGATTCCTGATGTGAAAACTGGAGATGAGCGAATTGATGCTGTTGTGGTGGATCAGGAAGCTGTTGGGTCAGTTGACAAACCAGGATGTGGAGCCAAAATTTTACATGGGGACGACGCATTGGATCACTACCTTTCTGAGAACAAGAGAAGTGATGTCATCGTCGAAGTTTCAGAGGGCGAGCTGGAAGGAGACTCTGAGCTCACATCCGGAGCAATGGGCATGTGATTTGCACTAAACACCACACATTGTATAATCTACATGTCAGTCCCATTGTTGTGTAAAACTATCCTTGTACACAAGTCAAAAATACCGCAGCAAGAATCAAGTGATGTTTTAAGATCAAGTTGGCAAAGAAATCATGGAAGCAGTTTCCTTGTTATCTCACATTGGTGGCATAATCCAGCCCATTAAAGCATAAAAACATTATGTAATTACACTCTGGTGTCCTCTAGCAAAACTTTATACTAGCTAATGACATGATGATATGTTGTCACTGAATGTTCAGCTGACTTTTGCAGGAGAGTCAACTTCAATCAATCTTAAATTTCACTGTCATTGCATGTCTTCTTGTTCATGACTTTCATATCAAGTTTTCCTAGTTTTCAGGACTTCTATGGTGAGAGAAACAACAGGAGGTTTGTAAGACTTCAGAATTAGATCATAACAGTTTAAAGGAGTGCAACTGTGGAATGTTCGACACAAAGCAGTGGTTGGGATTTATGTGAGCTATGGTAACTTAGCAATAGATGGGATTTAACTGCTCCTCTATCCAACACAAGGAACAGAGGCCAGCATTGTTCCTTGCTAAGATCATCATCTGCCGTGTCACCACAACCGCAGCCAGCCGTAACTTAGGAATAGATTGCCTTTCGGAGTCGCAGCCAATCGCAGCCCTCGAACGTAGATCCTGCATGGCCCCACCACATCCACCAGTCCAACCATTTAGGACCCCCGCAGCAACTGCATCCATCCATCGACGCCATTCCATGGCGTCCATAGCGGCGGCGACGGCTCCGGCTTCCCTCGGCGCGTCCGAGCTCCTCGGCACGCACCTCACCACCGCTGCCACAACTCGGTCGGCCCCTCCACCTTCCGCTGGTTCATCAAAGATCGTTGCACTGTTCTCCAAGAAGGCTGCGCCGCCTCCTCCCAAGTCGAAGCCAGCTGCTGTTTCCCCAGCCGACGAGGAGCTCGCCAAGTGGTATGGTGAGTTAATCTACTCGCTCTTCCAAATCATGTCGAGCTTATCATTCACGAGTCTATCTCCAACTACTGCACAATGCTGTGATGGGTCTCAGGTCCCGACAGACGAATCTTCCTGCCGGAAGGTCTCTTGGATCGCTCGGAGATTCCAGGGTATCTCACCGGAGAAGTGCCGGGAGAGTGAGTTTGAGATGAGATATAATTGCTGTGCCAATCAACAAAAAAAGAATCGTTCTCTGCCTTCCTTGCAGCTATGGTTACGATCCTTTTGGGCTGAGCAAGAAACCAGAAGACTTCGCCAAGTACGTGCGTCATCTAAATCAGTCATCTTCTTTCTCCAAGTAGAAAACCTTAAAGAGCATCAAACATTGTGCAGATACCAAGCTTACAAGCTCATCCATGCAAGGTGGGCAATGCTCGGTGCCGCCGGCTTCATCATCCCGGAGGCCTTCAACAAGTTCGGTGCAAACTGTGGCCCCGAGGCCGTCTGGTCCAAGGTTCCGCAACTAATGCTGCTTATGCTCTGTTGTTTGCCCACGCACTTCCATGGCATCGACGAAACCAGTGGCCTGTCGGCAGACCGGGGCGCTTCTTCTGGACGGGAGCACGCTGAACTACGTCGGGAAGAACATCCCCATCAATCTTGTCGTTGCAGTCATCGCTGAGATAGTGCTCGTCGGAGGTGCAGAGTACTTCAGAATCATCAACGGACTGGTAAGATTCGTTCTTGCTCTGTTGTTTCTGAGACCGCAAGCAAACATCGACAGAAGCAAAGATCTCGTGTTCTTCTTGTAGGATTTGGAGGATGTTAGCGTAAACAACCTTAAGTCGTGGCCTCGGGGTCGACGCGACTTGGTTCGGGTCCGAATGATGGGATCTTCTCGAGACGGCCTTCGAGTCCGCCGAGGTGGTCGGGTGCGGTGGTTGGGACGATGTTGTTGTCTCCTCTGAGCGAGAACTCGCCTTCGTATCTCGCGGGAACCTTCGGCTTCGCTCCTGCACAAAGGTCGGTCGGGGTGCTCGGCCCGACCCCTCCGACGATCAAGTTAGTTGACGTGAAGGGGGATTCAGATGAAGATATTGTTTTGTGTGTCTATTTCTTTTTCCTCTCCCTTTTCCGTTCGGAATGCAAGGGTATTTATAGGGAAGCTTACTGTTTTCTGATGTACCCGCTTGTAGAGGCAGGCTGGTAACGTCTGAGTCTAGTGTTGGCATGGTATGAAGAACCGAGCCTGAGCAAGCGTTAATGCGTCTCGGCCGATGTTATGACTCGTTTGATCAGGTGCTGTCGCGTCAATCGAGACGTGAGACGTCTGATGTCAGCTTAGTCTTATCATAATTACTATCCTCATCAGAGGATAAGCTCCACCCTTGAGGGCCATTCGATCCGTTGGGGCTGACGAATGATCCCGACCAAGCCGCGCTGCTGAAGGTAAGGAGATCAAGAACGGGCGGCTGGCCATGTTTGCCATGCTCGGCTTCTTCCTGCCGGCCTATGTCACCGGAGAAGGGCCGGTGGAGAACCTCACAAGACATCTGAGTGACCCATTCGGGAACAATCTGCTCACTGTCATCTCCGGAGCTGCTGAAAGAGCTCCAACTCTGTGACTCCCCAAATCTTCTCATCTTGTTCGCATCGTAAACTGTCATTTGAGACTTTGAAGTAATTCCCATTTCAATGCAAACCTCCATGATTACATCTCTCTTGTTCGCTTCAAGACTCCAAGCCTTGTACGTATGTATCACAATCTGCTTTGATCTACAATATATACATATACATATACATATATATGAGTGAGACTAAATGTGCTTATTTTGATATATGAATAAAAAATATATTATAGTAAAAAATATGTTATAATATAAGTAATAATTAAATAAATCTTTAAATAATTATATATATATATATATATTAAAATATGATTTAAATCGATTGGATGTACACAAGTGAGGACAAAAAATTAATCTGCTTTCATCCCTATTTAAGTCACTATCTTTATAATTGTAACTTCATAATTGCTCGATCTGTATGTCAACAACCAAATCACTGTTACAATCACGAACATAACGGACGATTATAACTTTGTTCGAGAGAAGTGATGGGTTCATGAGGAACGATATGACGGCCGTTATATTAGGCGATGATGCACGGATAGGAGAACCCACGTGGCCTGCCATGCGCCGCATTCCAATGCGAGGAGGCGTCGCTTCTCTTGCGTCCTAAGCCCCGCGATCTCAAATTGCTGCGGCGGTCGCAGCCACCTCCGATCGGGCCGTCGCCGGCACCACCGACGCCGCCGAATCGCCGGTCTCTCCTCGCCCCCCCGCGCGAGCCCTCGCTCCCTCTTCCGTGTCGCGGCTTGAGGCGCAGGCGATCGCCGGTCGCTGCGCGGCACCACCCTCGCCAAATTAGGGCTCTTTCGGATTTTGGTGGGTGAGGACATATTTCTACAGGAAAAGGTTTTATGTAATTTGTGGAGAGCATTGCATGCTTTAATGTTGTCAATTTGCCTGTGTAAACCCTACCGATTCTCAGTCCTCTGAGTGAAGTGTTTCTGCTTTCTAACCTAATTTTCTTTCCAAGTCGGGACCACATAATGGAGTCATCTCGAAATTTGTTCTTTTCACTAGAATTTTATGTTAATGTGTGACATTTTGTTGAATGCTACAGTTGATTAGGGTGGAGAATGACTTCAATTATTTTCATTAGATAAGAATTTTCTTTTCTTGGGTATGTGATGAATAAAATATACACTTAGATTTGTGAAGGATATTGTTTGGATATGAACAAATTATCACTCAGTGATAGCATATATATTATTGACGTTTCACTAAGCATCCCTGGATTAGTACAAATCGGGGATTCTTTCATTGGCTGCATAAGATTAATGGAATGACAATTGAGACCTTGTGGATAAGTGGATTGGTTGAAAACAACATTGGATCCTTATGAAGCGCTAGTGCGTATCTGTTTTTGGCTGACAAGTTGTTATAACAAAAAAAAAAAATGTGTTTTCCCCAGTTTTATTCTATGCTTCTTCTGATCCTTACATATATGTTCATTGCGCAGGTAGATTGAACATTTTAATGTTCTGCTCCTCTTGAAGAATGGATCACGTTGAGCATGATGAAAATGTTGGAGAAGAGGAAGGTTCTGCAAATGAGTTCACTGAAGACAATGATACTGCAGTAGATAATGAGCTTCACAATGACAAAGCCTCACATGATGAGAATGGGAAGGAAAAGGAGCAATTTGCAGTCAGTGACCCAAGGGATAAATTGGAGCCGAGAGTAGGAATGGAGTTTGATGATGATGAGCAAGCATACCAGTTCTATAATGAATATGCAAGACGAGTTGGCTTTAGTATTCGAAAGCAACATTTAACAAAAAACAAATCTGGCCAGGTTACATTTAGGAGATTTGTTTGCTACAGAGAAGGCTATTACAGAAACCGTCCATTTGATAAAGATGCAAAGATTCTGCGAACGGATGGAAGAACTGGCTGCAATGCACACATAGGCATCAAACGCTTAAAAAGTGGGAAGTTCTGTGTCCACCGTTTTGAGCCAGAGCACAATCATAAACTTGCATCATCGAAAAAGGTTCACTTGTTAAGATCACAAAGGCAGGCAGATGAGACTCAAATGTCACGGGCACATGCTGCAGTCATGGCCGGAATGGCTCCCAAACCAACTCTAGACTTACTATCTAACAATGTTGGTTCTGATAAATCCAAAAATTACTTTCATGGGTTTCGTCAACATGAAATGAAGCTAGGTGATGCAGGAGCAATGCTACACTATTTACAGAAGAAGGCTGCTGAAGACCAGAGGTTTTACTCAGCTATACAACTTGATATGAGAGATCGAATAACAAATGTGTTTTGGGCAGATTCAAGGTCAAAAATTGATTATGAACATTTTGGTGATGTTTTATGTCTTGATATGACATATAAACCAAATGGATATGACAGGCCTTTCGTCCAATTTTTGGGAGTGAATCATCATACTCAAACTGTCATCTTTGGTGCAGCTTTTCTGTATGCTGATACTGTAGAATCGTTCAAATGGTTGTTTGAAACATTCAAGGAGGCAATGTATGGAAAGGTGCCTCATCTGATTCTAACAGATGAAGATGCTGCAATTATTAAAGCGAAAGACGAAATTTGGCCAAACACAATGTATCGGCACTGTGCCTGGCATATTTACACCAGTGCAGCTAAGAATCTGAGTTATGTTTTTCAGGCCACTCCTAGTTTTGCAATTGATTTGAGCAAATGTCTTTATGACTGTGAAGATGAGGATGAGTTTGTATCAGAATGGGAAAGGATGTTAACACAATATAATCTCACAAATAATGTGTGGTTGTCCAAGCAGTTTGAAGATAGGAGAAAATGGGCATTGGTTTATGGAAGGGATATATTTTCTGCCGACATCAAAAGTGCCCTAAGAAGCGAGCACATGCATTCCGTATTAAAAACACACTTAAATGCTGAGAAAGATCTTATGTCCTTTTTTAAGGTTTACGAGAGGCTGGTTGAAGATCGACGATATAATGAGTTACTAGCCGATATCCATGCTAGTCAGTCAGTGTTTGAAGTTCCCCTTTCGCGATTATTAAAGCAAGTAGCATCCATTTATACCCCCAAGGTCTATGAGATGTTTGTGAAGGAATTCAAGTTGTATGTAGACTGTGTTATCCAATGTTGTGGGGATGATGGAAATTATTATGAGGTCACTAATTTGGAGAAGCAAACTAAAAGTTATGTTAGGTATGATCCAGCAGAAGACACGCTAAAATGTAGTTGTAAGAAGTTTGAGGCCATTGGTATACTTTGCTCCCATGCAATGAAAGTTCTTGATTATAAGAATATCAAGGAAATTCCTGAAAAGTACATCTTAAAGAGATGGAGAAAGGATGTGAAGGATGGCGTACTGATCAACAAATATGATGGTACAAATGAAATCGATCCTACAGTTGCCATTGCAAATCGTTATGCCTCACTTGGACGTGTTTATTTGCACATTATAGCAAAGGGTTCAAAATGTCAAGAAGCATATGACATTGCCATAGAAGAAGCCGAGAAACTTGCGAGAAAAGTGGATCTTTCTTTACAAAATAGAGCTTTTGATATGAGCCTGTCGGAGTCCTCAGAGGATCAACTTCAAGATTGTGTTGAAGTTCATGCAGTTCGAGCAAATAAGGAAGCTGGAAGGCTGACGAATCAAGGGGCAAGTAGCTTCAGGAACAACAACAAACAGCGTAGGCAGCGTAGGGTTCTAAGTGCAGAAGAAAGGACTACAAAGAAAAGAGGTAGAAAAGGTTGGTAAAATTTACTATGTATGCATGTTATAAGGTATGCTAATGCTGTTGATGATTTCAAGTGGCTTACTGTAGGTCGATCTGATGATGGGTTGGCTGGTTCGGTGGCCAGCATGCCAGTAAGGACTCAACCACATTTGGCAGTATCTAGCAATCAATATGACCATTGGCCTTCTGTTAGATGTCTGTCATTACAGTATCCTTCAAATGGTCAGGTAACATCTTGGTTCTGTATGCACAGACCAGTCTTAGTATTGTATAGCATTTGCAATTGCACCTGAAGTTAGTTATTAATTAGGATGACAAAAATACTGATAATTTGGTAAAAAAGGATTGTGTAATTTTACTAGTAATTACTTTATTCTCAACATTTCTTATGGAAGTGCTATAGTTTAGACGACACATGAAATCTCCCGTGTACCATTAATAAAGGGTGATTGGATCCACAGCTGAGGTGTTTTACTGGTTGGTTGAACTTCAGATTTTAGGTGATTTGACTGCCAAGTGAATCAATGGTCTCAAATTTTTTTCTGGTGAGTTATTTATGTAGCTCAATGATTTTATTCGTGATGAACTTTAATAATTTACAAGATCCTAGAATCCAAGTGAAACATCCATGCATAATGGGCAAAGCAATCTACTGGGATAAGTTGCCATTGGAATTATATTGAACACTCTTTGGAGAGAAAATTTCAAGGTTTTGATGTAGTTAGTGATGATAAAAGCTTATTCTAGAATTTGGGAATCAGCTGAAAGATGTTGATACTTCTGTATTGGTTGATGAATTGTGAAAATATTGTTTTAGGAAAGCATATCTTCTGTTGCTTGCATCTTCGTATCATCTTATTGTATCACATCTGCAGGTATACCAATATTCACTTTCATCTCTGCCACCCAATAATTAATACTAGAAATCCCTTATGAGATTCTGAACACGAGCCTCTTTCTCAAGGATATGTTAGGCCAGACCAGTTAATTTTTAACTGTTTTGTAGTTTTCTGAAGAAATATCCTCTAATTTTTTTTCATGTTTTTTGGGTACTTGCAGGAATCATTGGTTTCCAATTCACCACAACCACCATTTGGAATTATCAATCAGCTGCATCAGAATGAATCTACTTGTATCATGTTTTCCCAATCACCAGTTGGGAGTACTTTTCCAGTTGAACCTTCAGATCGGTAACTATTTCTTTCACAGTTTTTTCAACTAGTGCAGCTCTTTCTGAACAATTTTGCACGTTTAGTTATTGTAATATTGGCAGACAACTAGACCTTTTTAAGGTTGTAACTCATGAAACTTGATTTCCATACAGCAGTTGAAAACACGGAGGACATGTACATATCACTAATAGGATTGAGAGAGGTAAGTTCTTGTCTAGTGTTTGGTAACATTGATGATTGCTCATGCTTAATGTCCAATCTCGTTATCATAGGTCAGTATCTGTCTCAGGATGCATTCCAGGAAAATGTTAATAGCAGAAATTCTCTGCCCAACGCTGGAGAATTTGGTAGAATGACCTATTGTAGATCCAGATTGCCATCCCCTCATAATTTTGTTGTACCAGTGAGATCTCATGAACGACTTGCAAGTGTGTCTTGAATTAAGCTTCTTGATATCACTAATGTTGTATTTGTAAACAATCATGCAACATGAGCTCTTTTTTTGTTCTCATGTAACACTTGCATATGTTGTGATATGTAGACATCTGAGACTATAGCTGATGAATTAAGTTAAAAACCTCTTTTTTCCTTTGTAGTTTTGCTCCTTAGTCTTCAGCTTCCATGCTGGTGTAAGATGAGTCAGATACTGCAACTTTTTTATGTCAGTTGCTAGTTTGGTTACTTGAAAGAGTTCAAGTGCTGCTTCATTTACTTTGCTGTGGCCAGAAACCATCTGTTGTTAGAATTATCATTTTGGAATTTTATCGTCCGTCATTCATGTGAAGCTTGTGCTGATGGCTACATGCTTGTAAAGAAATTGACATGGAAACTAGTAGGTTTCTTTTAGAAGGACATTATGGATCTACTGTCCCTTCTCGGCCAGTCGATGATGTATCCCCCTTAAGGAATTGATGGCATTAATGTATCAGTAAACATCTGTTATATTCACTAATAATGTGTCTGGGAGTGCACCTCAGATCCCTTGACCAAGTGGTGATGATACTGAGAAAGTGTAGGAATCAGTGGGTGCCACATTCATGGAGCTGTGATCACTCCACTGGGCATTCTTAGGCCTGCAGATAGACATTAAAAAAGTGCAAGTGAAAAAAGACTCGAAGTATGATTACATAGCTAATGTCTCTGTCCCCAAGCCTAAAAAAGTACTCATGAAAGTAACATATATCCCTTGACTGAATTAAAACATGAGTGATAACAGAGTCATAAGCTTAAACACAAATCATTTTCTTTGTTATGGTTGAATGGTATTGATAATTTCATGCTTCCAAGTTTCAACCATCACAAAACACAGTTATTTTGTTTAGTTAGTGCAGATTGTTACCATAGTTTCAGGTTGTAAGTGCTATTTTCATTGGAGAAGACATCTGACTCACCTTCAGCCAATTCCACCTTATACATCAGGAGATATTACAGAAGTAAATGATGTACAACCATATGTTCTCTTCAAACCTTCTTTACCATTGGATCTGTTGGTGTTAGTGAAAAAAGGTGCCCGTTGAGATCTTGAAGGAAGCCACAAGCTTATGCAATTACATCATAACTGGTTAAGGAAAATGTAATATTATCAAGCTCAGGCATTTCACTAGAGTATTTTGCTGTCGTCAGCTCAAATAACTGAAATGTTGAGAAAAAAGAATGAGAAATTCTTCATTTCCTTCTCCTTTTTGACAATGCTCAATGCTAGCAGATGGACTTGCACATTGTTCACAAAGTCTCACGATCAAAGAATTGCAAGACATTGTAAAATACAGGGGCAAAGTTGGAGGATAATTTGTATTTTGTACATTATCAATCTATTACTTCCAGATGTGAAACAAGGTGATATAGTTTTGTCACACTACAATCTTTTTTGATAGAATACACTAACTACAGTCTTCAACCTGGGTACATCTGACCTCACTCATGACAACCCTCCAACCTTGTCCTTGCCTGCAAAACAGATCATGAATTAACCTCAGGAAAAACTTTCAGATAAAACAACAATCGAAGATGTGCATACAGGTGTGGATTTTCATGCAGTTTTCCTTAGAGAAACTCTCAAGTACAAGCAAGGGTTCCATTGTCCACATTTATCATGGACATGAAGCACCAATTGTTCTGTTTTGATTATTGAGGAAAGCATTTTAACAATTAGTAGCATCTAAAACTTTTGCATTTCTGGAAGTACATTGATGGCTCTATCAATAATATGATGAGTAGACTAGGCATTAATTACATCTCTTGATCAGCCATGTACAAGAAAAACAGAGGAGATAGCACAAGTGAGAGATTCGATATGAAGGCTAAACCATACAAAGCAGGTACAGATCATGCATGATTTAACTGATGCCTTTTCTTGTAACTAGCATATAATTTGTGCAATCTACTACAAGTCTGAAGTAGGAGTACTGAATTCTGCAATCAGACCGATCCGTTTAATGAAGATCCCACTTTTCCGGCTATCTAATTTTCTCTTGAACTAGATATTTGTTATCTCTATTATCCTTACACTGGCATCCATGGTGGTTTGTCGACGAAACAGCTACCATATAGATTGAAGTATGTTTCAGTTATTTCTTTGTCTCATAAGTATACTTAAAAAGGACCACTTCATGGTAGCTTTCTCAAACACAAAATGCACTGATAACAGAATTGAAGTTATCAATATCTCCACAGTGGATGAGAACATGATGTCGGAGTCTTTATCCATCTCATCCCATCAGTCACATGTCCATAGTGGCTCAAAGATAAAAGAAAATGATTAGTGGTTCATCTCTTGAGTCAATAATATTTACTTCATTCAGGTTTAGCATCGAATAATTCTCTCATGGAGGACTCTACCCAACCTTTCTTGTTATCACAATACACATACCATTTCCAAAGTCTTTGCTTCATATTTGAGAAACCTTCAAACTCAATATCAATTAAAAAGCAACAAACATAACGGCCAAAAGACTATAAAATATGCAGTTTGATCACCAATGCAATTTATGAGAGAAACAAATAGTTTGGTAGAAGAAACAAAACATCGAAAACCACTAAAAGAACTTACGCGTCTCGAATTCTGGTAGTTGTATCCTATCCCAAAAAAGAAAATCGAAAACTCATCATGTGGGAGTTTGCAGTCTTAATTAATTCATTCAATATGTAGTATTACCTCGGACAGAGATTCAGTCCATTGCGAAAATTTCTCAATCCCGAAGTCCAAGCTCGACTTCAAGATCATCATCTTCTTCAAAGAGCTTCAACAAGCGGGCATGTTGCTCTTCTCTCTTTTTCTTCTGCCACTTCTTGAACAAGAAATAGGACAATAGAACAAGAGCAATTGCTCCTAGGCATATGAGGAGCACCTTGAGCCCCGTGTTGCTTCTGGAACTGGAATGGCTATCAGCTTTCGTTGAATCTTTAGAAGGTGATGGGTTTTCAGACAAACCTAATAAGAAGAAAATGTTCCTCAGGATAAAAGACACTGAAATTGACAAGTAGAATTATATCAAATAGACTACAAGCACAATTGAGCACAAAAATAAGTACAACCAAATGTTTACCAAAGATCATGATGATAATGCAGGCTAAAATTTATTTACCAGAGAAATGCGCTTGCGAATTAGTCGGTTCAACAATTACAAAGAAAAGAGTTTGTCATACCAAGTAAATGCTAAAAGTAAGTACACAATGTGATTACAAGTAAATTCCAAACAAGATAAAAACAACTTTTACATCCTCGCATCAGATCTCTAAGAATGAATCCACCACACAGATGCAATGAGATCTAGAGTAGGCTATCACGTTAACAAAGCAAAGCGTATCGGAACTCCTCTACTCAAGAACTACTCCAACTAGGGTTGTCAACCAAGAACGACTCATCAGTAACAAATTCTTGAACCCTCAAAGGAATCCAAATACAAAGACCTACAAATAATAGGGTGAGCGACGGCAAACTTGGGATTCCGCGATGATTCAAACCCCAAAAGATCAGATATTTCTCTCCCAGTGTATGAAAAAGAACATCCAGAGATCAAGTATCAAACCCGACCCAAATCAACAAGAAAACCGCCGGACGAAATCGAGAGGTATCGATGACGCAATCAAGAAAGATGCATAAAAAACGCACCTTTCCCCTCTTAAATCACTAATAAACGAAAAGAAATCCAGGAATTGGAGAGGAGCGAACCCGGGATGAGGTGCAGAGCGATCGAGAGGAGGAGGAGGAGGAGCTGTCGCGTCGATCTGTGACTCCCGTCTCCGGTCATCTCTCTTCTTACCTCTATGCACCAATTGCTGTGTGTCCTGTAAGAAATAAGGCGAAGTAATATGAAAAAAGAGAGGGTTTGGTGGCTATATAGATTGAAAAGTAGGAGACTATTGAGGCTGAGTTGGTTTGACAAAGTCAAAATTGGTAGGTCAAGAGGAGGTTGGTTGACTTGTAATTTCTTTTTTTTCTTCGATACCAGAAATATTTATTTATTTTATATAGTATTAAAATATTTATTTATGGGTAAATTTGTAAGAAAACCTAAGTTTCTTTTTTCCACGCTCTCTTTTTGTTTTATTTATGCATATTTTTTTTATATATAAAAGATAATATAATTTAAGTCTTCTTCATATACCTTCTTAGTTTCTTAGGTATCGCCTTCATCTAGATCATCATCTCCTCCATTCCTCTATCTCAGGCCTCAGCCATTCATCGTTCTCATTCAGAGGCAGCAAGAGACGGCGAGAGGGAGTTGACTTCGTTGACCTATCAGCGTGATGTCACAGATCAGTCATCGGTAGCCTCTCACGGCTGCCATTTCATTGGCGGCTGATTTCTTCAGGGGTGATGCCACCTCTCGCAAGCTCCCACGCGTCGTGACTGTTGGAGACCACATCACCCCTGAAGCTATTCGAGGGTGCTTAGATCGCCTCCTTTAGAGCCTCTGCTGACACATATAAGTCCGTTACAGTCTTTGTATCATATTATGACGGACACGGAGGGTCAAAAAGGAAAAATCAAAATGAGAGGGGGTGTTTCTGCAAGTACGGAGTACTAACGCCCGTTACGGTCGCTGCATTGGAATTTAACGGACGCGGGGGGTTAATAAAGTAAAATCGAAATGAGAGGGGCGTTTCTGCAAATATCGGGCTCGTACAAGTCCCAAGTGCCATTTCATCTCTGCGTCGAGTGCAGCCGCCGGTGGAGGCGAGAGAGAGAGAGAGAGAGAGATGGCGAGGGCTCTTGGAAGAGCGTTCGTGAGAAGGGGTAAGCCCTACTCTTTCCCCCTCCTCTCTCCGCCTTCTTCCGCTCATCTCTGCACCGAGGGCGACGGGTTACAGAGCTCGCGGGTTAAGATCTTCGATCGAGATCTCAAGCGGAAGCAGGTCGAGTCCTTTGTACCCTGTCTTTCCTTTCGAAGTTCTATCTGAATTCGCGCTAATCGTAATAGATGAGCTAATTTGGGTAGAGAGATCGAGCGGCGTGGTTGATGAGAGGGAAGGATGAGTTCGTTGACTCTGTAGCTGAAAACCTTCTCGATCGCCTCCAAGTAACCTTGCAGTTTCCTTCTCCATTTTTTTAAATTTGATGATGCATTCGATTCGATGATATCTTACATTAATTCGGTAATTTCCAATGGAATCAACAAAAAAGATGATTCTTGAACCCACTGGGTGACTCTTGGGAAAGCCTCAAAAACGATCGAAGCATCAGTTAGGTGTAACAAGTTTTGATGTTGAGGAATCTTCTAACAAACCCCAGTTTTAACTTTGTTTATGCTTGGAAACTTGGTCAAAAGAAAATCAAATTAACAACCATCAACCACAAAGTTGAAACTTTAATATCTTGCAGGATTGCAGAAAGACATTTCCTACAGCACTGTGCCTTGGGGGTTCCTTAGAGGCAATTAGACGCCTCTTACATGGACGTGGTGAGTACTTGTTAATTTTTTCCTAGCTAATGCTGTTTTATCAATATGATACTTGGCTTGTTGACTGCAGAACTATTTGGTCTCAGAAGTATACTAGTGTATATGATACTTGGTTCATTTGTTTCATTCATATTCTGCTTTCATAGGTGGAGATGAAGATTTTGTTAGCTGACTATAATTATTTAGATCACGATTTTGATTTTATCCTTATTCTGGGTTGGAAGATACTTCCTTCTCAAATGTTCAGCTAATCTTTCTCATTGTCAAGTCAGTGAGATCTTCCGAAAAATTCTTCTGGAACTTTTCAGTAATGGAAGATGATGAAATGGTAGTTTTCATTTGCCAAGTGTAGGGAGTGACTTTATCTCTGTTATCAGGTGGCATGGAGAAGCTGATCATGATGGACATGTCATTTGACATGATTAAAGTGTTAAAAGATACGGATGAAAAATTTGCGAGGAACAACCTTGAGACTTTCTATGTAGTTGGAGACGAAGAGTTCCTGCCCGTAAAAGAGAAGTATGCTGTTCTGGTACTTGAGTGGAGCAGTCTGTTATTGAACTTACAAGTGCATTTGGTAGTGGAATTTATTCTTGATTACATGAGCTTATGTGCTTTGATCTTCATGACTTGTATTAGTTGCGAGTGTTTTCTTTCTACAGTTCCCTGGATTTGGTTATAAGTTGTCTGGGACTTCATTGGACAAATGATCTCCCCGGAGCCATGATACAGGTATGCTCTAAGTTTGCTATTATGGTCCTGAGGATTCTTCTTTATATAGTCAGAAAATGCTGACATGCTATCTCTCTTTTTGACAGGCCAGATTGGCTTTGAGACCTGATGGTCTGTTTCTTGCGGCTATTCTTGGTGGAGAAACACTAAAGTTGTTAAATTCGATTGATTTATAAATTATATTGTTTTAACTCTTGGTTTTTGTAAGATTTTTGTGTTTTGGATGTCTTCATGACCAGAGAGCTGAGAATAGCATGCACTATAGCACAAATGGAACGCGAGGGAGGCATCAGCCCTCGACTATCGCCTTTGGCACAGGTTTTTATTTTCTTTTCAATTTAACTTTTTTGTTACACATTATGCTTGTAAATTATTGCAGTTGTATCGATTGTTGTTTCCTCAAGCTTAACATATATATAGTGGGAGCTTGATATGGTTCGTTGCTCATATTAATAAAATGCATGCAGTTTTGTCTGACCGAATCATCCTCCTATGTTGGGTTAAAAAAGGCTTAGAGATGAAATATAATGCTGGGCTTAAGGTTACAAGATTGTATTGCTTGTTGGAATTATTTGAGTAGTTTGATACCCCAAGAAGGGTGAAAGCATATGTTGTATCTGAGTCTAAAAGGCCCATCTTAACTCAGGCTTATCATGTAGAATAACATTTGCATGCCCATTTGATAAAGGAGGCCACGATACTCTCTTATGTTTCTCGGAGATTGCTTCTTGCGAAAACAATTAATGTGCATGAAAATTTTCTTTTCTTTTTGAGTATGTGAACATTCAAGTTCAACACAACTGAGGAGAAGAAAGTGAGCTGTGTTCCTAGATGTAAAAGAATAAACTTACTAGAATCCTTTTGGTTTTCCTGTTCAGGTCCGTGATGCAGGAAATCTTCTGACGAGGGCAGGCTTCACTCTCCCAGGTGTTGATGTTGATGAATACACAGTCAAGTATGATAGCGGTTGGTTTTCTTTAACTGAATACAGGGTTATATTTCATGAGTTCGTAGGATACTGTAGAAACTTTTAATGTGTATGAAATAAGATGTTACACGGGCATTATATTCTCTTGTTTTTCTACTTTAAATTGCATTACATAACCGATAGAGAACTCGCGGGAATGTACTAAAACGGTATCATTGGCCTTGTTGGATAAAATAGTTATTGTAGCCTGCAGCTGGCAGTATTTACTAGACCCTGAGTAGCTTTCCTACGAACTTGAATGACATAGCTGAAAATTATATGAATCATCAAGCCAAGCTTTCTTTTCAAGTTGAAAACTATTACTGTTTTCTTTTTCTTTCTTAACTTCCATTTATGATCGTGTCTAGCTTTGGAGCTTATTGAACATCTGCGGTCTATGGGTGAAACAAATGCCCTTTTCCAGAGGAGCAACGTAAGTTTTACACAAAGAATACTGATTGCAACCTGAGGAGCTCAGATCCAACGACCAATGGACAATCTTTTTCGTTTCTTTCCATTTTCCAGATCCTGAAGAAAGACACAGCTTTAGCAACTGCGGCAGTGTATCAATCGATGTTTGGCGGAGAGGATGGAACTGTTCCAGCAACCTTTCAGGTATACCATGCTACCTTTAAACAAGAAATGCAGTCTGCAAACTGATGCAGATAGGGATTTGCATTTCCTTGCTCATATGAAAACTTTTGAGTAATCATCATGCATTTTGTGTTCTAGACTTCTTGTGATATGCTCGAAAGCATTATTAGGTGTTGTTGTTATCATCTTGTATTTGTCATCATGCCTTTGTCCACAGTGTAGTTTGTTGTTACAGGTTATTTACATGACTGGATGGAAGGAGCACCCTTCACAGCAGAAGGCCAAGAGGAGGGGTTCTGCGACCGCATCTTTCGGGGACATCCAGAAACATTTTGGTCGCGGCAGTTGCTAATCATCACATTCTTTAAACGTAAGTGAATACTCAGAAACAAATGATTCTCTTGTTCTTAAATTGTTCTTTTTTTCCTAAATTTTCTTGAATTTTCTTTTAATAACATGACCTATGTGCTGTTTCTCACAGGAGCAAAATAGAAAGGGAGCTTCCCCATTTTCTCTCATCGACCAAAAGAAGAAATGTTCTTTTAGAATCATAAATTATGCCGAGCGCATTGAAAATAGAGTTTGCTACAAATTAACTTCGTTCATCATCGACCATGCATCTCAACATCATCCTGGTGAGGTTGATATTATGCGGAAATCAGAGAAGATGGTGGAAGTCAAACAGGCACTCTTCTCAAACCTATGTCAATAAATCAAACATTGTTGGTCAGGTATTTTTAGACTTAAAAAGAACAGTTTCTCTCATATTTTATTAGATAATTACTTTGCAAGTTTATACAATATCTACAACACCTTAATTTAGCATTCCAACGTGCATTGAGATTTAGATTGATTTAAAGGTTGATGATGGATGTATTATTATTAATTCGAGTTTAAACATTTCAATAATCTTAATAAATTAGTTATCTTAATCTTCTAGGAGTTCTAAGGAACTTGATTGGGTCTAATGTATTTAGTCTAAGATGATGTTTCAATAAGTCTTAATGCTTGACTTAGGTGGACTTTATGATCCCCTATTGAAAACAAATATTATTCCTATAACAAAAGTCTTTTGAGGAATCACTACCATATAGCTATCATTAGATACACAAAGGAAAATACTTGTACGTGGTACAATTCGGGTTTGATTTATACAACCACAACAAAATCAAATCCTAAATTCTAACTATTTTGTATCCGTTAGTTACATGGGTTTGATTTGGATTCGCGAAAAGCAAAAACCCCCAAACCATAGTATTACATTTTGGTTTGGTCAATACTACAGTTTGTACTCTAAATTCATATGCATCCTCTTTAAATATGATAGACCCCATTTTTAGTGTATGTTTTCTAGAAATTTAATTTATTTATTTTCCTATTAATTGCATAGGGATGATATTATTTTATACCATAAATAAAAATGTCAATTTATGATGTAATATATATTTTTGGCGTAGGTACAAATAAAAAGTAAAAAATGGAAAATGTAAATGATACCACATGGTCACCTTCAAATCTAAACTAATAACATATAATATAATAATTATTATTACTATTCAAAAAGTATTTTAGTTATTTAAAATAGATAAGAATTCTCTAAAAATCAGAAAATGCTATCCGACAAAAAACATAAAATGTAAAGTCTTTTTTTACGAAAAGAATACCTAAATAATAATTATTCTACTTATATCTTTAAAAAATATTTTAAGGTTTTATCGGATAATATTTCGATTTATAGAGAATTCTTATCTATTTTAAATAACTAAAATAATTTTATTATTATTATTATTATTATTATTATTATTATTATTATTATATGTCATTAGTTTAGATTTGAATGGATTATTATCGTATCTATCGAATTAGATTCTTTACGCAGCTGAGTTTAACTCGATAACGGGTTGTTACGAAGCGATAACTTCGTCGTCTTCCTTTTTAACTCCAAATTCCTCCTCCCAACGCCACCTCCAAAGCGCAAATCTTGAAGCCCGTGGAGCAGTAGGAGCGCTCCTCCGCTGTTCTCCGATCAGTTCTTCCCCCACATCGATATGGAGAACGCCAATAAGTGCGACGTTTGGGAATTGCTGTACTCCGACTCCTCCTTCACGAGTGACCACGAGTCCATAGTTGATCTTGGAACCGTGGATGACGTAATGTCGCACTACTTCGGTGTAAACTTGGAGGAGGAGGAGGAGGAGAAGAGCGAAGAGGGCGGAATCGACTCCGACAACCCTAGCTGGATAGACACCGACTCGGATGCGGTCGAACAGAGGGAGGAGGAAACGGCGATCTTCGTCTCCGAGGACGAGACAAAGATGATCGAGCCGAGCAATGCGGGGAACAAGTTCGAGGGTGCAGATGAGTCCCAGGGATCGACTGCATCGTTCCCTGAAGACTCGAACTCTGAGGGGATCGATGGCAATCATGAGGAAAAGAAAAGGGTAGAGGACGAGCGCGTACCGAGCGAAGAGGAGACGACGGGTGGCGTAGTAGCCTCGTGGGAGTACTCTTTCCGGCTCTTGAAGCTTTGGGTTGCCAACGCGAAGTCGGTGTGGGCGATCTCGATGGCCGCCGCCAACGTGGTGGTCGTCGTGCTGAGAAGTTGCTTCTACCGGATGAGGCAAAGGGTTTCGCTTGCGCTAGCCGTGGATGACAAGGTGAGCTCATCTCGACTCTCCATCATACCGTGTACCAAAAGAGAACATGATACCTTCTTCAAGCACGTAAGCACATAAAGACGGAGAACATAAGTGGAAATATAGTGTAATCTTCTATATAGAATTACTTTCTTCAAGCACTATTCATGTCTTTCTTATCTCCAAATGAATTGATCATTGTGAATACTTGCTTCCATGAAAAGTCAGTCAGAAAGTATGCTAATAGTTTCTAATGATAAGTTAAAAAGCATATTCCTAGTTTCTTCTGATACATGCCAAGCTTTGCAGAGGGTGAACCAGTTCATAATTCTCAAAGAAGCATATTTGATTGGAAAACATATGGAGTAGACATCTGCCACTTTTTGGTGTGTGTCCTTTAGCAAACACTGGTAGCTGATTCTTACATTGGAAAAAACTTACTTCCTTGAATTAATTGATTACTTATTTCGGCTAATCTGGTGGTAATTGCATTGTTCATATCTTTTTTGATGGATACAGGCCTCAGAAAAAGGAGAATGGAAGGTAATTAAGGTGTTTGACCTTCATGTGCTTTCCCCAGTTTGATGCTGACTTATAGATAAACTTCATTAACCCAACTCAGGTAAACACTCTTTGGGCTTGGTGATTGCTAGGTTGGACAATGTGCTGTGTGGAGATTAGCTATCTTTTAGTTTCTTGATCAGCAAGAAGAACTCTTATTTAGCTGCTAAGAATTTGACTTGGACATTTTATTGAATAAGTAATGATGCTTTATTATCTTTGTCCTCTGAGTTAATATAAGGATTTGTTGAGTTTTTACTGGAAGTCTAATGTCAATAAATATTGTTATGATTGGAAAATGTAGGCAATAGCCCATTGTTGGAATTATTTTTTTAAAATTTAAAATTTTATTTAATTAAATTAGGTATATACATCATAACAATCTTAATGAAAAGAGTATGTCACTTGGGACAATATTCCATCTCTTGAGTCACTCTTTTAAATCTATAAATAGAATCCTAATCAACTTGAATTAATAGGAACACATGAATTAAAATTCCTTCTCTTATTTTTTTCTTTTTAACTTTTATTTTCTATTAAATAATTTTTACTTGGTTAGTTGAAAATCCTTCCACATAATTTTATAAGGTTCTCGTAAGAGGACTATCGTCCAAGGAAGACATGGATCAAAACACTTGTCCTCTCCTTCGACTTTGCTATCTTTTTGAACGATCTATCCAATGATGGCGTCAAAGAGTCATCGACCTTATGTGAAGCTTATAGGATGATGCAGGAGATAAGAATCGTCGTTGACATCATTATTGGATGATAACAAGTCAAAGGGAAGGGAGAAATGAGATAACAAAATTATCTATTTTTAGTATCATTTCTGTATGTGACAAACAATACGATATTTTCCGTCATTAGAATCAATAACATAAGAAAAAAATGAAATTAAATATTTTACTTTTCTAATTATAGAAACATCAATATAATTTTTAAAAATAAAAGTATCTGACTATAAGGAAGGAATAATACGTACTTAATCCTACGACACAATATAATATTTTTCAAATTTAACCGGAGGTTAGCTCAACGTGGGCATAGATGGGTCAACCAGTGAAAACCCAACTGGTATTAAAGGAAAAGAAAGGGATGAGCATTAATAAAAGGGCAGACAGTTCACATTGCAAAGCAGTCACCAAGAACATTATTATTAGAAGCACAAAAGATATAGTGATAAAGTTACTTCGCAGAAGGCAAACCTCGTATCATATGTCCATTCTTCACATTCATCTGCTAAGAGTTGCAGTTGGAAGCAGGAAAGGCTGTTGGAGTATACTTCTCCATCAATTCGGTGAGGGCTGCCTCGAACTCTTTTTCCAGCTCGACTTCCTTGGACAGGTACTCCCGCCTTAGTAAAACCTTGTTCTGTTCATGTGAGCGTATTAGCTTCTCTCTCTCTGCCTCAAACTCCTCAACTCCCTTCACTCCCGTCTCTTCTTTCCTGCAAAAGAGAAAGACATCTCCTTACTCGAAAAGAAAATTCCTCACCAGAAATGGACTGCACCTATCATTTGCATCGGTGACTTCTAATAATAAAGCTTCTAAAGCATAATTGTTATTGAATTAGTATTTATTATGACAATCAGGGTTCATATCTCAGAGCAGTTTATGGATAACATGAGAGAAGAAAGTCTGCTGTAGCAGATAAATAATTATGTTTAAAGAAAGGACCATTGGCAATATTATCATCAGCAAGAAAAGAAAAATTGTAGTGAAGAAACCTGCCAAACAGAATGGTTTTGTAATAATGTATTACTGAATTATATTTAGAATCTTGGATCATTCAATGGTGTTAAAGTTTGCATTACCTAGTCTTCCGATCTTCATTGGTTCCAGAATCTACATCCAAAACTGCCACTTTAGCACGCTCTGCCTGCAACTTCTCGAAAGTCCTCTCTTTCTCTTCAGTATTATTGCGTATTTTTTCTATTTGCTCGTTGAAAAATTTCTCTTGATAATCCATCTAACAGCATAAAATAACAACAGAACAGGTGTCACACCAACATAAGAAGAAAGCTCTTAATTAAATTTGAAATTATTTTAGAAAATGAAGCAGACTTCCTAAAATAACAAAAGTTCACAGCAAGCTATAACAATTTAAAGCTTCACAACGAAGCTTGAAAAATTTCAAGGACACTTCGAAAAGCTATGAAAAAGAATGTGAAACTCATGTTGTAGTAATAGCAAAGAATTTAAGAAGACCAACAAAGTAATAGCACGGTATTTAAGAAGACCAACAAAGTCAATCAAAGAAACACAGATTCAGCAATCCAATAAATATTGAAGTGGTAAAGGTCTGAATACCTCTTCCTTGTTTTCTTCATGTTGCATCTTGGATCTACGCCTTACAATGATATTTTCTTCCACAGTCTCACGCCACCTTTGAGTTACAACCCCAATGGTTTCTTTAAGAACTTTGGACTGTTGTTCTTGTTTAACAACCTTGTTTTTCAACCAGATTAGTTGCTGGTTATCTTCATTCATTTGCTTCATTGGAATGACAACCATTTCCTCATATGATCTCATCTCAAATTTCAGACGATGTTTACCTAAGATTTCCAATTGAATCAGGTTTGCAGGAAAAAAATTTATTATCTTCACTGGATAAACATTAATTGGAAACCCAAAGACAAATAACCCATGAAGAATAATAAGGAAATATTAACAAGCAATGGAAAGTTGTAAATTAACAAACAATGAAAAAGTTGTGATCTATAAGCATATTTCTGGCATGGCTGCATAAGTGTCTATGGTAGCACCATGGCAGTAAGCCCTTTATTCCTCCTAAGTATCCAAAAAAAGAGGAAGCAACCTTTGCTTTAGGTCGATCTAACTTTGCTTAGTAAGCTGAATAATTATTATCATGTTCTGAGGCTAGGAAGCAACCTTTACACATTAGCACAAGCAGAAAAACAATATAAAACAGGAAGAAAGGAAGGGTTTTTTCGAATAGACACTGGATCCTCTTTTTTTAGTTCTTCCAAAGCTGTCAGCTTCTACTTGTTGACTTGGTCTCTAAGGTCTAAACACACTACTAGCACAAGAAATTTGTGAGACACAAATGATAGCATAGTTGCATGTATCTTCTACACAAAGAATGCATACATACTGAAGAATAGCTCAGACCTCATGTCAAGAAAAGATCAATTAAGATATGACGAAATAGACAAACCATGAGAATGGTGGTTGAACACATCCACATCTTCTTTGTTTGCCAAGTAGCCATATAATTGGCGTTTGCCACCTGCAGAGAATAGAATCCTACGATGTTCCCATGCGTCTCTATCTTTTCCTTGTTCTGCAAAATGATTATGTAGCTGCTCAGCCTCCAAATAGCCTACTGCAGTAGGTTCAAAGATCAAAACACTCATGCCACGATGCCCACGAGGACCATATGAATGGCGGGCTTTTACTGCTGCATACGAGCTGAAATATTCAACAAGCTCTTGATTACCCATGCCAATCCACTGTAATTTTAAAGCGACAAAAAATTTAGAAAACAAAAAAGAAAGAAACAAGTGTATTGCATTACATGTTTGACAATTGGTGAGTCTAAGATCTGATTTTGTACAGCCTATTAGAGGTAACCATAGCCTGACAAACAAGACTCTCGCCAATGCAGGTTTTTGCCAGAGTTGATGTGTGTAGTCCTACCCCTGCTAGCGAAGAGTTTGCTTACATGACTCATACCTTGGACATTCGGGTCCCAGGAGCACTCTCATAAATAATCATAACATGAAAATAGAACAAGTAACTTCTTACAAGCTGAAATGAATAGCATGGGTTCTCCCATCTTTAATTTTCAGATGAGACAGGAAAATAAAAATATTTGGCAATTCAACCAACAAGTACAAGTGCGATAATATGAACAAGTACAAGTACTATAATAAACATTCAACCAATATTGTCATTTTGTTTTAATTGCTCATGAATAAATTTTATTAGTTTAGGCTGTTGTCGGTTGTCATGTGGCAACATCTCCTGTGCTACTACCTTGGTTTCCTAAATTAGTCAAGAAGAAGAAAAAGAAAGCCAATGAAACAAAAAAATGAAAGAAATCAAAACAATATAATCGAAGATTAAAAATCTTGATTGGAGATTGTCTCTAAAAGAAATTTTTATCATTCTACAAAAGTAAAAGTTTATCAATCAGATATATTTATTAAAAAGAAAATTTTATTTTTCAAGATAAATTTAAAAATTAATCATCTCCAAAGTAACAACAAATAAGTGAATGATTTGACTTGATGTAATTATACTCTTTTCTTATTTTTATATCTATTTTTCTTCTTGTATTTGATGAGCATATAAAAAATAATAATAATTGGACATTAGTGGATGAACAATTGAATAAATAGTATGGTTTATGAAGGGTCAACCTACAGTCAGTTGTGAAAGAAAATATCTCTTGAGTAGCACAAAAAAATCTGTGAAAGAAAATATCAAAAATATTTTTCAAATATGTAGTAATAATGTGAATAATGAAAGACATAAGATCCCCAAAAGTTAAAAATGATGAAAGGTGACTTACGACCAAAAATAAGTTGGATGGGCAGTATCTAGAGAAATTTTTTTGATTAGTTGACAAAATAAGGGAAATGAAAATTAGAAACTTAAGCATAAAAGATGAAGATCAAATAGTTTTTTTCCAAAGAAAATGAGAACTATGCAATAAAGCAAAAAAGAGTTATCACTTCAAATATGCATAAACCAAAAAAGAAAGCAGGTAGGACTCTAGGATGTGTAAGTAATGTCCACTGAATAATAGAAATGCAAGTACATAGGAAATTTATTTTGCTAGAAAAAATCATTTCAAAAATCCAAATAGATAGAACTATGTCCATTGAATGGAGGAAAAGCACATTGCACAACAGATGAGAATGCAAGAGACATTCGGAAATGCACAATTTGCTACAAAATTACAACATAGAACTTAAAGAAAGAAATGTTTGACATGGATTACAATATGAAACCAATACTTCTGAAAATAAGCTCGGTTATACAATAAGAAAATCAAAACAATGAAGATTATACATTTACTGCAATGAATGATGGAATGCTATTAAGGAAGAGGCATGCATGTTATTTTGTTCTCCTATAAATTCATGGATTTATATGTGATTGTTTCAGAAAAGAAATACGATCAAGCAATTCTTAGTGCACGAATTATGTCAGGACAAATCAAGTTCTCAACCTCAAATTCATGAGGCAATCACAACAGATTACCAGTTTCACTTTTCTCCATGATAGAATCAACAAATTTTGACTATGCACAACATAATGCCTAAGCAGCAATTTCTTTAAAATAACTTAGAGGCACACATGAGCGACTTCCATTAAAAATAATAGTGTCATTTGCATTGAGGTAAATATTCTCGTTATCACAGTCTATCCTGCATCAATGTCTCTTTCTGAGATCCAAGTCATGCTTGTTAAGAGCTTATGAAAAGAGGGCAAATGATAGTGCAATAATGTAATAAACAGCACAACATAAGATGGCAAGAAAGCAAGTTAGAGAAAGTGTACCATTTCATTCTCATCTTGCTCAAGCAAGGTGTTCATAATAACAACCATTGGAGGCCAAACTATTTCACGATCAGTTGTTGTCTCCTGCAGTCCCTTCCATTTACCGAAGACTTCACCAGCAGGTACAGGTGAAGTTCCCCTATGGCGAAGTTCTTCTTCCAACAGTAAAGCAAGCTCCTGATGAAGTTTAACTCTAGCTGCTCTTTTTGTATTTGCATGGGTCAGCAAAGGTTGCAAACCTTTGTACCACACAATTTCACCAGGACCGTTGTAACATGCCGGGCAATGCCATTGCCTCATTTGTTCATTTATTTCTTCATTTGTCAGCTTGTCCAAATCTTCAAAAAATCCCCTGAACGGTTTGCTCTTCTTTCGAGTCTTATGGGTCTTTTGGCTTGCATCAGAATCATAGCCATCACTGAAATTATCATCGCTGTCTTCCACCAAATCATCATCATCTAAAACATCACCAGACTTCTGAGCCATAGCATTGGAATCCGAATCACATCCACCAGAAGAATCATTCTGGGGAAGATGGTTGGAGATAAATTCTTCCGATTTTGGTTGAGAACCAGAGAAATCACCTCTTGCTGCCCAATTCCATCCATGTTGCAGTTGTGAAGGTCTAACTGGAGGGAGAGCCATGTGTTGTGTTTCCAAACCCTTGCTTGTTGGTTGCTGCTTTGGATTAACTTTGCTAGCAGGTCGATGAGATGCATTGGCTTGAGCCCAGTTACTTCCGGAAGTCCTTGCAGTTCCACCATTTGCGCCCCATCTTTGCCTCGGTAGCCCATCTGACTGACCCCAAGACCTAGGTGCATTAGGTGAAGAGCCCCATGGTTTTGGACCAGAAGCTGTTGTGATGGTACCACGGCCACTACAACCAGCTCTCTTCTTGGACTTCTTTCCATACACCTCCCATCCTTCTTCTTGACTGGCTAAGCTGACATCTGCCATGTCCATGCTCATCTGATCAGCCTTATGGTCACCTTTTGTAGAACTAGATTCTTCAACACCTTTGCTTTTCAATGATGGATTACCACCATTAGCAGAAGAAGAAGCATCAAAGGCTTTGCCTATATGCTCTCGGGGATACATTGTGTTGAATATTTCAGTCACGTTCCTGTATATTTATTACGCATGATTAAACAACTTAGTGGAATTATCATGTCTACTTTACTAACAACTTACTGGCATTATTATGTCCACTTTACATAATAAATCTGAAAGAAAAAGTCACTGTACAGGTAGATGTAGATGCAACAAAGAAACATTAATATTTTATTGCAGTTCAACCATGGATCCTCATCTTTGTAGCCAACAACTTATTACACTCGATAATCCAATAGTACACCAATCACAAAACTATATTTATATAAAAAAATAATTACAAAATAATACATGTTTGTAATACTGGGTATATGGTGCAAGCTAAGTGTAATTTTTTACTAAAATGAGATGGTAGTTTAGAGTGCACTCATCATTGTTTATTATTTCCCTACTTCTAAAAGTAAAAAATCACAAACAGAAACTAATATAATCTTTTAGAAAGTCCATTTTGTGGTCTCCATTTAACAATAAATTTTAAAATTAAAAAAAGTGATGTCCGATAAGCACAAAGGGATATTTATCTATCTATCTATCTATCTATCTATCTACATGCATATGTATGTATATATATATATATATGTATGTATATATATATATATATATATATATATATATACATGTATATATATATACACACACATATATATATACACACACACATATATATATATATACACATCCTGTTTTCCTTCAAACTTGACAAATCTTCATTGTAGCAAGATTAAAGTGATGTACAACTAATATGTTCATTGAAAACCAATAAAAAATCAATTATGTAATCATAATCTGCAATTGTTAAATTTGATTACAGTGCTGTACAACTTTATTCTATCTTCAGGTGTGGATATGACACCTTGTTCTTCAATTTGAATTTTGGTTTGGGTCCCTCTAAGACATTAGGATATATGGACACATCACAGATGAAACGAACTCGATAACACATCCACAAGATGTCAAGATTAGTCGCCTAATAACAATCACTAATATATTGGGTCCTTTCCTAAGCTATTGGGAAAAGTGGTAATACAATCATATATTTACTATGGTATCATAGAAGGTCATATGTTTGAAACATGTATTTGCATTCCTTTATTTCATTTAATGCTTAATTAAATTTGTACAGTGCTCTCTCCTCTATTTCAGCTTCAGCTATTGAGTTAGTAGTAAAGAGCATAAGAGGAAAGTTCGGCAAACATTGTCACAACACAGTCCTCTTTCTTCCAATGGGAGACTAAACTAGGTGTCACAAATACACAGTGCATATAACACAGATGGATAATCAGAATGATGGATTTATTTAAGAATCAAATAACCTTATTTCATACTAAAAAAAAATTATATCACACACTGCATAAATATATACATGGTGCACAGGACACAAATGCATAGTAAAAAAGATGGATTTTTTTAGGAATTAAATAATCTTTTTTAAAGCTCGAAAGAGATCATATCACATACTGTTAAGTTAATGCAATCTAACAGTCTCAATGACATGGTGCAGTAACAATTCTGAATCAACGTTTACGAAAAAAGAGCTTACAGTCCTATTGCCAAATCAAAATGAAAAACCTACATAAGTTAGTGAATTAAGCTCATCAGACAACAATTCAACAACAGAACACAAACTTCATCCTCCCTTGTCATCGTTATGGAGGTTTAGCTTCTAAACCGATCGGATCTTGGTTGGCAAGCAACAGAGCAAGAAAGCAATGTGCAAACGAAATCAACAAACTCGTGCTCTATGTAAAAGAACTGGCAAAAAAGGAGCTGAGGCACAATGAGTGCTCTAAAAGATCCGCCAAAAACATCAAATCATCTTTCGATTTCTTCATAAAGAAGCAAGAACCTCCGATCGGAAACCGACACAAGAAAACCGCAGTCAGAGCCTTCAGTTGACGAGAACGAGGGACAAATTAGCAGAACTAATCAATGAATTCAGTCATAAAACAAGCTCCAAGCATCACAAAAACCTCGAGCTCTTGTAAGTGAAGAGACTTCACCAACGGTCCAAGAAACCCCAGAGAACCTTCACAAATTGTCACCGGAAACGCCAATTTAAGGGATACCACCCGTCCTTGGACTTGCGGACGACAGATCAAAGCCCATAAGGACGGCGGTCGCCGCCGGAATCCGCCGCCCCATGCGGCCGGTAGCACGATGGTCGAAAGGGAGGGGGAAGCGAGCGAAGTCGACAATGGAAATCCGAGGACCTTTTATAGGCAAGCCGAATTCGGACTTTACTGAAGAAACTAAATGCAGCTAATTAGCAACCAGATGCGTCCGGGGTCTCGCGTCGACCGCGTTCGTACAGGATCGGAAGCGCGCGTAGCACATCGCAGCCGCAGGATGCCTCATGCGATGAGATCAGACGGTTCAGGGTTCGACACGAGAGGGTCCCAATCGCGGGTGCTTACATATTTCCTAGTGGCACCTCGGAGCGTTCGGTGTCACCCGGGAAAGCACAAGACAGTCTCTCTTACGGGCGTGAAGACTCACCTCAACAGCGGACCCCACCTCTTCTCTCCAGTCACCACACGGGTACGTTTCTTTCTCTACCGGATGGCGTAGAGAGGGTGTCCTTCTTGGAGACTTAAGGTTGACCTCCGCGGTAAATGGACGGCAATGATCGAGTGGCGTCGTCGTACGTGTCAAGCCTACGGAAGACACGATAACCTTTTTTATTGTTAAGTGACATTTAATTAATAATATATCTAATTTTCCAAAAAAAAAAAAGAGGAAAAGTAGTCTTTCTGTTTTCCATATGATAATTATTAGTTGACCAATCCAATTCATACCAAGATTCTTCTATTTTGGACGAGGATGAAGACTAGAAGTAACGTGAGATTCCATTGGAACCTGCACACCAACATTTCTCCCAATAATAATATATATATATATAGTGTAATTTAAATTTAGATTCAAAAAATAATATAGGTGGTCAATCATACATAGTAATCACTTCATTGTTACGATTAATATATATTATATATTCGCAGGTATCACTTCAGTGGATATTAAAAAACTATTAATTGTGCATAATAAATTCAGTGGTTTGTAGTATTAATATCATATATTAATTGTTATACGATGGCCAATAATTTTATGCTGCCTAATCCAGAGTGCAGGCAATGGGCCCCGGGCCCACCAATTCTAAGAGGGCTCCACTCTAAGCAGTGGCGTGGGCGAGCTCTCACCGCACGAGACCTGAACGCTGCCTGGCATCGCGCATGAAATCAAGACCAAGTTGCGACGCGTCACGGGAGAAACGCAGCCCAGCAAAAACTATCCTACACGTCTGCGGTTTCCCCGACGAACTGCGGATCACAAGAACCGCGTCCTCCTTCCCTGTCGAGGGCATTTCCGTGATTTCACTGTGATCCATGGCGAAGGAGAGGGGTCGGATCTGGCGGCTGGGATTCGCCCACGCCAAGGGATCGCCTAATTTCCCCCTCCGGTACAGCGTACCAAAAGCCACATCAGATCGATCATATTCACTGCGTCAACATTGGAGACGTATGATCCGTACGATGTGCTGGTTCCGGATAGGTGACTTGCACCCGCGGGGGAAGGGATGGAAGAAGGCGCGCTAGGAAGCGGACAAGCGACAGAACTAACCTCCAAGAACCGTTTGCAAAATGCTTCGTCCAGTGGCGTTCGGATGATAGACACCTAAGCGACTTAAAAGGAAATAATGAGTCAAATCAGGAAGAAGGTTGTCGTGGCGCCCAAAGGGAACGGTTGCAATTTACATTTTGTCTCGCGCCTTGTATAAAATATATGGTGGGCAGCAGACAGCGTCGCCGAAGGGGCCGTGTAGGGTCTCGCAGAGGCAGCACAGACACACACAAAGAAATAATAAAAAATAGACCCAATCCTTATTCCTTAAATCCGGACATTTCTGCAAATGCTCTCCTTCGTATCCTTCCTCCTCGCGATTCTGATTTTGATTTAGGGTTCAGATCGATCCAGTTTTTGCGTCGGCTTCCCCGACCAGAGAACGGAAAGGAAAGTGATAGGTTTCGGTGGGAATTGTGGATTTTTCGGGTTTCGGGTGTCTTCTCCGAAGGGTTGGTGCTTCGTCCGTCGTGGAACTGGGATGCTGTCCGGTGCTTAGGGGCTTTCGAAGAGGAAGTTTGATTCGAGTGCTGAATATTGATCGATTGAGGTAGATTCATCTAATTTGAGCTCTTCATGTCGGTATCAAGTGTTCTTAGTGTTTCAGTCGATTCGTTTTCTTGTTCTTTCTGTAGGATTCCGTTATATCGGAGGAACTTGAAGGTCGACACGAATTTTGAAGGGATCTGGTGCGCAGAGCAAAACAAACTTCAAACTCGTACTGGGGCTTTTAAGTCCGGAAAAATTCCGGTGTTACTGGCTTCAGATCTGTGATTCTTAAGAGGAATTCGCAGCAAAGGCGTGGCCTTTCTGTTACAGGGCTTTCGGGAAACCCGGGAGAGGCGAAGAGGACCGCCTTTATTGTACCTTTCGGCCGTTAAAGATGGTGTCCTGTAAGTAGAAGAGTAGAGGGGCTGCGAGGGAACGCTTCTAGGGTTCCTTTTTCACCGGACTAAAAGCGTCAAAGCCGGGATCAGAGGTAGGCTTCAGATGCAAGGCTAAGTGTTGCACCTCCACGGAAGTAACCAGGTTTATGTTGCTTTCCTAGGGGTTTCTAGGTGGACTGGAATTTGGGGTTGGAGTTAATACATGTGTGATCACTGGGCTTTTCTGAATATTTATTTTGTCTTGAAGGTTTGGAAGAAGAAGAAGAAGAGATCATATCCTCCGTTGTTTATCATCTGCTTTGAGTTTCGTTCTACGGTGGTGAAAGATTTGTGGTGATGGGGACAAACTATCTATTTCATTGCGCTTTTATTTAAAGATCAATTCTTTCCTAATTGAGTTGCTGAGGGGGTTCAGTGCGTTCTCAAGGCAACATGGCGTTGCCTCACCTGAATATCTCATCAGTTATCGGTTTGTGTTTAGTATTTGTTAAGTTAATATTTATTTCTTTTCCATGATTGCATTTCTAATATGTTCTTTTTTATGCTTGAGATATCCTGTTCCTTTCAATCTTTATTTCTTTTTCTCTTCTATTTTTAGCTATTTGCCTTATGTATTACTTTTTGTACCTTGAGGAAATCCGTGCTCCTGGATATATAAATATTTTTTTTTTGTAGAAATCAATTAAGTACACAAATTAAAAATTTTATTTTGGCTAGCTTTTCTCACACATTACGTGATTTTTTTTGGTCCTCTGTTGTTTTCACTTTAAGTTCTGTTAATGTGCTGCTTGGTTGGATGTTTCAATTTACGTTTTGTCTTTTCTTGTGTTTCCTTCATAGTCTTCTTATTGGTTCTAAAATTGTTTTTTTTTTCATTTTTAAGAGGGTTTGCTCTTTTTCATTATTGTTTCCTCAAGATGTTTGATGGTTTCAAGTCTCTCAGATTTTGTGCAGTTCTGTAAAGATTTTGGCTTGTCCTTTTCCCGACTCGTAGCCTCATTGAACTATTCTTTTATTCTCTTTTAAACTGCTGGTCCTTAAAATTTCCTTTTAATAGACGGAATATTTCTAAATAATGATCTTTCAATCATGGGTTAGTCTTACAACTCATTTGTTCTTGGAGCTGCAGTAACAATTTATATTATTTATTCCTCTTTCTCCAGGGACTTCTGGTGATGCCTTGTATGATGAACTATGGCATGCATGTGCTGGACCCTTGGTTACCTTACCTCGTAAAGGCGAACGAGCATATTACTTTCCCCAAGGTCACATGGAACAGGTGCTTGCAAGCTTTTGAATGTCTTTCTTTTACTTGGTTTGAGTGTTTTTGGTCACTTGCTACTAGTGATACAGCTCTTCTGGCAAAGGGTAGTTGATCACTAATTCCATCATGGTTACATTATCTTGTTAAATGAGAGAATAAAATTGGATAGATTGTCTTCTCTGCCTCAGTGTTTTTTTTTTTGTTTCTGCCTTGTCGTAGCTGGAGGCATCAACAAATCAGGGGCTTGACCAGCATGTGCCTGTGTTCAATCTACCATCAAAAATCCTGTGTAAGGTGGTGAATGTCGAACTAAAAGTAAGTTCTTTAAGGGTCATGTTTAATTTCTACCTTTCCATTCTTCATCATGTTTGATGGTGTAATATAAAGAAATGATATGTTTTTCTTTGCATAATGTCATCATAGGCAGAACCAGATACAGATGAAGTGTATGCACAAATTACACTGTTACCTGAACCAAATGTGAGTCTTTCTTTATGGAGTTTATATTTTGTTTATGGAATCATGTCATGCAGTGTTTCCAAATTTAGCATAAATTTAGCATTTGGTAAATTTGCGTATATATCCTTATAAAGTTAGAGATTTTGTATATGCTTCTCTAAATTTAAGTTTAGTATATATATCTTTGCAAAGCTCAAAAACTTGCAAATATGCTATATGTAGTTAACAGCCATTGGTTCATTGCTAGCATGATGATGTTGAATTCAAATTGTAATCACTCTTCACAAATGTTCACAAACATGAGAGGTCAAATAATTGGTGAAAGTAATAAAGGATGTTTTAGGTATTTAAAAATTGAAAAAAAATTGAATTAGTGATAACTATGATTAGTTGTAGTTAACTTTGGCTTTGGCTTTGGCTTTATTGGCTGGATGCTAGTGGGAGTGGCATATATGAAAGATTTTATCATGATATATATGTAAAATCTAAATATTTGGAGGGATATATATGCAATATTAAAATTTGAAGGGGCAAATATGCTATTTTCAAACCTTGAAAGGTAGATATATGTAAAACTCCCTTGATAATTTGAGGTGCTCTTTTTTTAGAGATTAAGACGATTTGAGGTTATAATAGAAGCTTTAGTTGCTTCTTATGGGTTGATTATAAGCAATGTATTCCTATGAAAGTTTTTCCTCTATTTCTTCCACGAAATTATTTTTTCTGATTATAAGTTCAAGAACAACTTATGTATATTGATAGTTGTTTTCTTCTTTTACATCATTAGCCTTTTGATTTTGATGCTACTATATTTTTATTCTGTTATTTCTTTGTTGTTTATACTTTATACTAAGATTATTTTTTTTCTTTGCATCAGGAAGGTGAGATCACTAGTCCAGATCCTCCTTTACCTGAGCCTGAAAGGTGCAAGATCCATTCCTTCTGTAAGACTTTAACTGCGTCCGACACAAGCACCCATGGAGGTTTCTCAGTTCTCAGGAGGCATGCAGATGAATGCCTTCCTCCATTGGTTAGTTGCTATTGCAAGTTGCTTATATGCTCATGTATCAATCCAAATAGGAGATTTTGAACTTTGTTGCAGATGAATTGGATTAGCATTTTATTTTTCACATTCTGTAAATTTCTTGCTAAATCCTTTCATCCTTGTGTAGGATATGACTCAGGATCCACCTTGGCAAGAACTAGTTGCCAAAGATCTTCATGAAAATGAGTGGCGGTTTCGTCACATTTTTCGAGGTTTATATTATATTTATTCAGTTGTCAATCTCTATAAGATGCATTATTTTTCCTATGCTACTGCTGCAACTTAAGGTTCTCCAGTCGTTATCTAGTTTTCGTTGTTTTTGTGTGGGCCAGAGAATTTCTTTGCTAATTTGACAACTGCATATGACATCTTGTGTTCTTTGATAGTATGGATGACTCTATACTGATAAAAAAAGAAACAAAACATTTTTCGTCAAAAAGTTTACTATAAATCACAAGACACCTCTGTCTTATAGAAAGCATTCTTGATCAGATATGTCTTATGGTTTTAGCTGATATTTTGGGTCAGTATGTGATTTTTAGTAAATTATGCATTTTTTGTAGTACCTAAATAAACATAAGGTGTCAAAATTGATTTTCTTCAATAAAATCTGAGTTGAAAAACTGCAACCTTCATGATTTTATCAAATATTATTATTGTTCAGAATCGAAGTAGCGATCATGTTGTTCATAGATGGTGGAGTCAGACTTGCATTTTCACTCTTTCAGGTCAACCTAGGCGCCATCTGCTTACAACTGGTTGGAGTGTATATGTCAGCTCGAAGCGGTTGGTAGCTGGTGATGCTTTTATATTTTTAAGGTCAGAAAATCATTGCTTTTATTGGGCATTTGAGAAATTCAACATATTTTCTGGTCATAAATTGTGGCACTTTTGTAAATGAATTACTATGTACTTGGGAATTACTATCTACATTCTCATGGCAGAGGGGAAAACGGTGAGCTGCGAGTTGGTGTCAGGAGGCTCATGAGGCAACTAAATAATATGCCATCATCCGTGATATCCAGTCACAGCATGCATCTTGGAGTTCTTGCAACGGCATCTCATGCTATCACTACTGGGACACTTTTTTCTGTTTTCTACAAACCAAGGTTACACTTTTAGTTGGCATTTCTGCTCTCAGAATATCTTGCTATTCTTGCTCACACGCTAGCTTGCAAGTAATATGGGACTAGGTTCATGTATACTGTTTCAAGGATATTGATGGTCCAGCTTTTTAATGCAATTATGTTCTCTATTTGTATATATTCTCTATTTCTTAAATTTGTAATGAAGAATTTGCATTATGACATTTGGTTTTTTTCTGGTCTTAATCATTTAGCTAATTTTATGCCTTCTGTACTGGTTTTCGATACATCCGAGCTACAGAGTTCTCTTAGATGTGAATTTTAATTTATTTTCTTTTTCAAAAATAGAATCTGACGTAAAGATATGTTTAATGCTCCAGAGCAAGTCGATCTGAGTTTCTCATTAGTCTCAACAAGTATCTAGAAGCCAAGAGTTACAAGTTGTCCGTTGGGATGAGGTTTAAGATGAGATTTGAGGGTGATGAAACTCCTGAAAGGAGGTAATTTTGGTGTCTTTGTAAACTAAAAATTAGACATGCTATCACACTGTACTAAGTTAACATTCTATATTGTTACAGATTTAGTGGTACTATTGTTGCCGTAATAGACAAGGTATCATCTCAATGGGCAGATTCAGAATGGAGATCCTTAAAGGTATAATGCCAAATAAATTTTTCGTATGATACAAAGTATGATGCCAAATAAATGTTTCTGAAAGCGGTTCTCTTTTCAGTGTAATGACATGGAACCTTTTATCATTTGGATTATACTATGTTTTCTGAATGATCACAGAATTTTTCGTGAACCTAGTAAGAGTTTTGTGTTTTATGATTAGGTCCAATGGGATGAATCATCATCTATACAACGTCCAGACAGTGTTTCACCTTGGGAATTGGAGCCACTGGTGGCAGCTACTCCTCCGACCTCCCAACCAGTCCAGCGAATCAAACGAACACGACCACCAGCTTCATCTGTCATGTTACCAGAACCTTCTCCTGCGCCTGGTATGGATTTTGCTATCAGTAACTGCTTTCAATCTCTTTTGTATCTGAGAACCAGATTTAACGATTGGTGTTGTTTTAGTCTTTTCTTCGGAATTGAAGTAAATGTTTCTTGATGATTCCATGTGAAATAACATTATAAACACATCCACCAATTGTGTATGACGTTCTATGAATTAATTTACGCTTGCATGCCTTCGAGTAAGTTTTCTGATAAAGTAAGAAAAAATTGGAAACCTTTTGTGCTCGTCTTTTGCGTCATATCAAGTTTCAACTCTTCAGGACTCAAGATGTTCTGACAGATTAGGTGGCCTACATTCATTATAGATTGACACGGAATCCTTTGTTCATGCACTTGTATTCCTTGCAATGATGATATGGTTTTTCTTGCAATGCTTCTCTGCAGATCATTTTCTTAGCACCTGTCTCGCTATTGTAATTATTTTATTGCAGGTACTTGGAAATTCCAGGTCGAGAATAGCCAAATGTTCTCTTTTTCAGGGTCACAAAGAGGTGAAAAGCTATATTCACCATCCAAACCAACATCTCTATTCTCATCAGCATCACAGCCTAGTTCCATCGGATTCAATGCAAACATTGCTCCATCAACTGCTGCCAGTAGCCACATGTGCTGGCCAATTAGGACAGAAACTCAAAGTGATACCTTCTCAGCAAGCATCAATAGAGAACCATGTGATAAAAAGCAGGAAACTGGCAAAGGCTGCAGGCTGTTTGGGATTCAGCTATTTGAGAGTTCTGAAATAGAAGAAACATCGCGAGTTCCTACAATTTCAGGTGTTGGGCTGGACAAGCCAGTGACATCTTTGGAAGCGGATTCAGACCAACAATCACGACCGTCGAACATTGACCAGTCTGATGCAGCTGCAGTCAACAGTGAGCCAGAGAATTTATGCTTAAAATTAGCTCAGGAGACGCAAGGCCGGCAACTGAGAAGCTGCACAAAGGTTATGGATTGCTTTTCCTTTTAAACTTGATGACATACTTCGACAAACATATTTTTGTATCTAAATGTTGAAACTATACTCCTTTGGCAACGGCAAACTCATTATTTAAGTATTGGAAAACTGTTTTTGTTAGAGATGCTGGTAAGAAATTCTGTTTCCTGCAGCAGCTGCTATTTGAAGCTTGAAAGTATGCTAAAGCACCTTCTCTTTGTGCAGGTTCACATGCAGGGTATGGCAGTGGGGAGGGCAGTGGATCTGACGAGATTAATCGGATATGATCAACTTGTGCAGAAGCTGGAAGAGATGTTTGACATTGAAGGAGAGCTCTCTGGTGGAGTTAAGAAGTGGGTGGTTGTCTACACAGATGATGAGGATGACATGATGTTGGTCGGCGATGATCCTTGGCAGTAAGGCTCCAAAAACTTCCTCTTTAACAATATAATTATCTGCTTAAATCTTTCTGAGAGGTGTGTCTGAACATCTGGCACCATAGTAATTTCGATTTATGTACATGGATATACAGTGAGTTCTGCAGTATGGTGAGGAAGATATATATTTACACAAGTGAAGAAGCCAAGAGACTCTGTCCGAAGAAAAAGCTTCCAGTCATCAGTGAGGCTGCCAAGTTTGGTTCAGAGAAGGCTTTTCTTGATGCTGATGCGGACATTGTTGCCGATTAGAACTGCCGGCACGTCTGCCCTTCCCAAGTAGGAATACGATTTTCCCTAGCTCTTTTTGTTCTATTCCGTGGAGGTTGGGCGATTGGTATAGGAGAACCAACATGGGGTCTTTTTGTCACCAAGGTTGCCGTGTTGTCTGGCGATGGTAAGGATAAAGATGGATGGACGATGACACTTTAGGTGATGGTTATGGTGGTGTCGTTAGATCAGACATGTGAAAGGATGATGCATTAGGATAGCGAGCAAGCGTTCATAGCACTGTTTCTGTGTGTTTTTCCTCGGTAGTAAATAGAATACCTTTCTTTATTGATACAATAGATATGTTGCTGCTGCGTCCAAGTAGGATGATTTACTCCTTTAAATATGTTTGTTGCCCATGTTAAAGACACTTATATTCGCTTGAACCTTAATAGTTATGTACATAAATATTTGATGTTCATCCTTTAGTGATGAGAAATTATGGATGTTTTATCCCCTTTTTTTTTTGTGTCCATCTATCAAATTTGTGTCTTAGTAATCGCACTCTGATGTGGATCATTATATGTAAATGAAATGTATAAGCAGGTTTGCATGCAAATCTTTCAATGGTGATGCTGCTGATAAGATCAAATTTGATTGTCAATTCCACTTTCTTTCGAATACTGTTTACAGTGAAGAGATTGTTGAGAATTTAGAATTAAAAACAGAAGAAAAAAAAATCGAATATGAAAAATGTTTATATCTCTCTATATGTTTTATTATTTCACTTCAGTTCGAGAATAAAATGTGCATGTATGCTCTCTTCCGCTTCATGTAAAAGATCGTTTTAGTATGTATTGTTCTTATGATCGTTGGTTTTGGGCATCTGTGATGGGTGACATGACATAAAGTCGGACTTCGTCCGATGCCTGAGGTTTAGTGGGAAATAATAAACCATTAGCAAGCAGGCAGGTTAACCAGATTATTTACAACAAGGGTAACAGATGGAATACTAACAGTGTTGGGTGACGAAAGGTCTATTCCCTGGATAACCGACCGACCGTACATCTCTGCCATGAGGCGTATTAGGGAGGACAAACCAATAGATAGATACATTTAGAAGACCAAACAGGGTCCAATCTTGTCTCCACCAACCGACCATGCATAAGATCAGCACGCTAACACTACTTGGAATCCATTCGGATGAACAGCTCCGGCATGCACTTCGTCTTCATCGTCGACCAACACATTGAAGGCCTTCGCACACCACCAACCACACCGCAAACATCGCCAGACACAGCAGCACGTCGACCGCGGCAACGGTCTTCGCATGGCGCCACCACAACCTGCGCGCGCATTGCTGCACCTTGAGCACCGAGCTCGAGCTCCTCCCCGACGACACCACGCCACCTGCGTCTTCCTGCAGCACATCCACCTTCGACACGCCGCCGCCGCCGCCGCCGTAGACGTCCTTTGGCTTTCTCTCCTCCGTGCACGCCTTCTCCGCCCCGATCCTGACGACCCAGCTGAGCTCGCCTTCCACCCTGTCGTTCTTCGGCGCGGCCTCGAAGGCGTCGCGGAGGCGCTCGAGGAACAGCAGCATCTCCGAGCTGCCGGCGTTGTCGATGGCGAAAAAGGTGTACCCGCCGTGCATCAGGAACCCGAATGTCATGTTGTCGGCGGTGTGGGAGTGCCAGGAATGGAAGGGTTTGGCCTGGCCCAGCCAGTTGAGGGCCAACGCCTGCAGCTCGTGGCCGCCGCCACTGTAGGAGTACAAGAGGTTCTTCTTCTCCTCCTTGGAGACGCTGAAGAAGACCATGTTTCTGGGCGCAGAAGAAGCGAAAGAAGAAAGGGAGACAGACCTCATGGGGCCGAGTGTACTACCGCGAGATGGTAATGGATTCACGGAGATAGAGAAAGGATTGGATAAGAACGAAGAGCACGAGAGAGTTCTTAACAGCACGAAAGAGGGAGGGGGAGAGAGAGAGGTTATGATGAAACACAGAGCGAAGAATAGAGATGGGACTGCCATCGTTGAGGGTGGGAGGTGGGAGGCAGGTACAGGGTGGAGATTTTGACTTTGGGAAAGGGCCGGAACAGCAGAATTGACGATGCCGGCAGTTAGCCGCACGCGCCAGCTCGTAGACTTCTTGCGCCGTTGACCAAACCCCTATAATTGGCCCCTATGATTCCCACACCCGACTATATTTTGACCAAGTATGATTCTCACAACCTAAAATCCGATTTGGATATGGATGTTGAATCACTATCAATATTAAACCTCAGCCGTATGTATGATCATAATCGAATGATTTCCCTCTGAATGAAGCAAAAGTTACATAAATACTACTTGGGCATTACAAAATTTTGATGGCATGAACTGTATGTAACACAGTTGTTGTAAGTCCACTCCGCCATTTGTCTCTCTACAATAAATGTGTTCGTTAAGAGAGAGAGAGAGAAGGAATCAATGCACGCACTTGAAATAGCTGGTATTCCATGGTCTTCCGCATATTATAAACATCAAATGGCCAAAACCCTCATTATATAATGAGGACCATCATCCCTCAAACCTTCCAACACACGGAAGCTTCGCTACCTCCCGCATGGCTACCTTCAATGGCACCATCATCCTCCTCCTCTCTCTCGCGTCCGTAGCAATCTTGGCCGCCGGGAAGGAGCCGACCACTCGCCTACACTTCTACATGCATGACAAGATAAGCAACCCCAACGCCACCGCTGTGAGGGTCGCCGAAGGGCCTCAGACGAGCACGGGACCGGGCATCAACTTCGGCGACATCTACGTAATAGACGACCTGTTGACCACCGGACCAAGCCCGTCTTCTCTACTAGTCGGCCGGGCGCAAGGCTTCTACGCTATGGCGTCGCAGGACCCGGCCGACGTCGCCTTAATGCTAACGGTGAACCTGGTGTTCACGGAGGGAGAGTACAAGGGAAGCACGCTGGCGATACTGAGCAGAGACGCCATCTTCTCGCCGGTGAGAGAGCTCCCGGTGGTGGGAGGCAGCGGCGCGTTCAGGCTCGCATGCGGCTACGTGCTCATGAAGACCTACTCGTTCAACCAGACTCTGGGCGATGCCGTTCTAGAATGGGACGTTTACGTCATGCACTAAGCATCACATCTGCTTATTTCCCTTCCACTGTTTCCTTCTTTGTATCGTTGTTATGATGAATAATATCCAGTGTTCAATCATTGCACTCGTCCTTTACTGTGTCCGATAGAAATGCTACTTTGACAAAGTCATTTAAATTCCTTGACAAAGTTATTTGGCAAGATCTGATCTTGTAAAGATTAATAGATTGCAAGATATACATGAAACATCAGCATTCTTGGCGTAAAAAAAGTGTCAATGTTTTTCAACACGACTTGATCCACGGGTCGATATCGGAAGCCTCCTGTCAGAAGAGTTGGTTGTTAGAGCTGACTGGATCCTCGAGTCGAGAGGTGGGTTGATCGATGACTCGCGAGGTTGGGTTTCCTTCTTGCAAAAATATCCTTTGTCCGGTGATCCCCGACTTTGGCCCCTCCGACGAGTAAGTCAGTAATCTCCTTTTTTCTTCTTTTTCTTTTTGAAGGTCAGGATAGAAGTATTTATACTATCGTAAGAGGGTCATTCGTATGTAAATTAGCGTGATGGACACAACACAATATTAGTATGGATTCTGACTCAATGCGCAGGACGTTACCGTCCCGAGATTATCGAGACCAGACATGTCGAACAGTGTCGACGTAACATGTGGCATGTATCGTGATGTGTCCTGGGAGTAAAACATGCCTTAACATATATAATATAAAACTGTGACCAAACTTTGACAATAAAACTTTTTAAATCAAAATTTTATAATAATTCTGCCCCTGATATGAAACAGCAAGAAAATACTTTTTCGAATTCAATAGGAAAAATATTAATGAATAATTTGAATTAATGAGAAACAAGTAATCGAAATGATCTATCATTGACTGAACTTTTTTCATCAAATTATATAATAACTCTTCCACCAATATGGAATTCAAAAATAATTTTCAAATTAGAATAAAGATATTAATGGATAATCTCAATATAATATTCAACCAATCCGATAATGAAGAGTTTTACGTCAAAATTTTCTATAGATTATTCTCGGAAAAATATATCACGAAATTAAATTTAGATAAAAGTAGAGCAAATATTACTGGATAATTACTAAGCTCTGTCTAATCACCTATTAGTTATGATCTATGTACGAGGGTCACATCGCTTCTACACTACTGCTGCCCTCCGTTTGCCTCTTCGTTCGAAGTACACACCGACTGTAGCTATATGTATCAGATCGGTCAAGTGAGTGCAAGAGAAGCACCACACCCGTATTCAGTCGCTTATGATCGACGAAGATGCATCGAAAAGATTCCATGCTTACCGATGCTTGCACAGAAACAGCAAGATCAAATCCTCATTCTGACAGGAGCGATAGGATGATCAATCCTATCGTACAAGCCCAAGAAATGCAGGCTGTGCTTCCAATCCTATTGGTACCCAACGATGCTTCCGATTAACGCTGGAAACTGCTACATCACGCGCATAAAATAAAGAGAGGGAAAGAGAGAACAAGATCATCAGATAAAACGTGGGATCCACAGGGCGCAAGAAGAGCCAGTTCGGTCCGCATCGTGGTTGGGCCTAAGCCCTCATCATCTGATCTTTCCTCTACTCCGCAAATACCAAAGAGGAGGAAAAACATCGTCGTACAAGAAGGAAATTGGTAAATAAGATCATACTGTCATCAAATCCAGAAGAGAAGGGACTCGCAAGAAGGAATGCTTCGATCAATAGCATCAAGAGCACAAAACATTCCCAACAAAGGCAGATCCGAAGACAAATTCGAGAGCCAAAAAGGGGTCAAAACAGAAAGAGAAGAGAATACCGGGCAGAAGCGGCTCAGAGGGAGATGGGTATAATACTTGTTGTCAGCACATGAGACGAGAATCCTCATCAGAGTGGTGCATGACTATTGTCTTCATCATCGCCTGCTTGCTACGGAGAGAAAATAATAACAAAAAACCAAAAATAAAACCAAGAGGGAAAAAGAGGGCTACGGGAAGCCACAGCGGCTGAATGGAGATGATCGGATCGCCAACTCCATGTATATATAGAAGAGGAGAGCGGCGGACGATGACGCACAAGAAACCCTAACTTGTCGTTGGCATAAATGACTGGATCGGCCCGGCCCGGAACCGATAGAGCAGAATAAACCCATAGGGTTTAATTTGGTTTTAGAAATAGATATTTATGTAGAAAAAGCCCTTTCTTTACCCTATTTATTTTTAGGATACAAATATTCAAATCCTGATCTAATTTTGTTACTGGTTATTTCCAATCAAGAAAAAGAAATTGAATAGGAACAAAAAGTGAACTAATCACTTCTCAAGGATAAGATCGAGAAATTTAAATATTACATAGAAACAAATTAACAATTTCTTAATATGTTTAAACTAATATGTAATATTTAAATTTAAATATGTAATTAGTTAATTACATAAAAACACATTTAAATAAAATTCCAGAAAAAAAAAAAAAAACGTTAATTGGAAGTGGACACACTACTAGTGATGATGCCTATCTTAATATGCTCAAATGGAGACGTGCAAGAAAACGAGGAAACGATGAGCCAAGATACCCATAAAAGTTCCTGATCACTTTAAGCAGGCTTGATGCCACGGAAAATAAAGCTTTCATAAGATCATAACAAATCACTCGACTCTTAAAGCTAGTTTCTACACATCAATGTCTAATAGTTCTATACCAATTATAGGAACAAACCTTAGTACAAGAAAAAGCCCAAGGAAATCAAATTCATTATGTAGCTAAAAACCAAATTAATGATCCACATGAAGGGGCAAATTGGTTTCAGAACCTTCTATCCTCTGCTCAACCTCGTCCTTCACATTAGTGTGAGAACTGAGAAGGGCTACCACGCAGCATGCCACACAAATTTCATAGGTAGCTTTAGGGGCAAATATAATATCTGCTGCAATCAAGGATTTCAAGAAAAGCCTAGAAATATTATCAATTTCCTGACTAGAAATATTACCGATTTACATATACGAGCAGCCCGATACTATAAGCTACAACAATATTTGTATCAACAAACATCCCAGAAACATTAAAATTGTGACTGCTTCGAAGAATCAGCCCAATCACAATTCTTCTGGCACTCATAAGGCTAGAGAAGAGGCCTATAAGAAAGTAAAACACAAGATGCAACAGATTATACTTGAGAAATCAGATTGTATGTTCATAGACTGGTAAAGTCAATCTTGTATTTGTGTTGCTAGTGTAATTACATCGTTATACTTAAATCAAGTTTAGTACCATTACAAGAGACTTTATACCTGGGACCTTTGGATCAGATCCACATATGCACAGATTACTCAGCTGTGAAGACCTGAAGGATGCTTGAACCAAAATCTTCACGTATCGAGTCCAGCCCTACCAATTATGCACGAGGTAAGAAGATATGCTTATCATTTTATACTAACAATTGACGGTACAAGAGCAACAGAACTTACTCATTGTTAATACTAAAGTCTAACTACTACTAATTGTGATGCGCCCATCATGACCATCTTCCACCGCTGAACTCAAATGAGCGACGTTCAGAAGAAGCATCTGATCGACCAGTCTCTGAAGCAGCAAATTTTGTGTTTGCTTGGCCTCTCTTTCTAGCCAATTCACTATCGCTGACACTTCCCTCGGGAAGATGATCACACACTTCCATGAACTCCTGTGTCCATGAATGCATGGGAACGACATAGCTGTCATCTTTGGCTTTTCTCTTTCGCTTCTCATGCTGCTTCACATTTTCTGATATCTGATGAAGTGTCTCATTTATCCTTGCAAGACCTCGCTCCACTGGTTCTACCACATGAGAAACAGTAAATTTAACATCATCGGCCACCTAGCAGGCAAAACAAAGACCAAAGAATTAATACTTATTTGATACAAAAAATTCAAACGAGACATGAAGCACAATGATACACCCACAATTTCGCCGCTCCCAAAGAATACGTCTCGAACACTCTGTTGGAAACTCAACCGTCTTTCCCTGTCGTCAGGACGAGCAATTCGCATCCTTGTTAACCTCCCACCATCACTAATCTCTTCTGGATCTGGAGGAGCTCCAAGTGAAGCATAATCACTCATAACAGCAACATTGCGAACACATCTTTCCCCACGGCGATACGGTTTAGCTGGAAATACATGTGAGTGAACGACCGCAGCAATCCCCATCTGTAAGCAAGAGTCAAACAATCGACAACCTACCAGATTAACCATCTGAAAGCCAGTAAATGCCAGATCTCAACTTGGTTGAACTTGTAACAGTCCTTAATGTTTATATGGTATGCATAAGGTGAAAACATAGAAAAACAAGCAGAAATCAAACAAGTAAATGTAAAATCCGAAGGTATAGCATGTTACCTCGATGCATATGATATAGTCCTGGATGCGTGTTTTCAACTCTCGTGCCAAATGACCTTTAAAGGCTCCCGTTGAGAAAAGAAATGCAACAGCAACACCTTGCCACCAAGTCAAGAACACAATGGACTTGAACACAAGGAACTTGGCCAGGGGCTTAATAGGTTCCAACTTGTGCTTAGTAACAGAATAGAACTGTATGAGGCAATACAAGGCCCAAGTCTGACTAAAATTCAGAACAACTGCTAGATATGGATATCTGCAACATAGAAACCATTGAATATGATGCAAAGATGTTAAGATTCAGAAAACTGAAGTCACACAAAGTTGAATATATAAAAAAATTGATTGAATTACATAGTTCACCTGAATGGTCCCTGAACAAATACAAATGCAGTATTTATAATTTACATGAGCTGCAATAGAGTCTAAAACTAAAAGAAGAGATATCAAAAAGCAAGGATAATCTTACCCATATCTCCATCCAAACTTCCCTTCACCGTAAACCCCAAAAAGCTCTAAAATGATTGCTAAGAAAGCACATACTGTCTTAAGTATCATCTGCAAGATGGACATCTTGATGTCAATTTATGGAAGTAGGGTTCAAAAAACAATAATATGCCCAAAAGATCATAAAAAAGTGGAACCATACATATTGCACAATTCCAATCTTTACAGAATGGTAGAAGTCAGAACCAAGATACCAATGCTTCATGAAGCAATTCAGTGGAAATGGATGTCTTATCACTCCATCTGCATGCTCAAGCTCCAAAAGAGGCGTGCTAGAAAATATTTCCATTTGAGTCTCCATAAATCTAATTGTACTTTCCTCACCACCTTAAAACATGAATTAAAAAACAGAGATATTCCAATCAGAAAAGACAAGAATCATATGTCCCTCCATGTACTGCATAACCTAAATTAGCCAAAGATTGGCACCAAAAAATGTAAGGAAACACTGATATAGATATTTAGCTGAAGAAATAACCAAACTTCTGAAAAACAAGAAGAGAGATGGTAATAATACCAGATTCAACTTAAAGACCACCTTATGCATGTATATTCATATGCAATTTAGAGACCAGTTTTCTGCAAAGAAGGTATTTCTGACATTTCATATTCTTCTGTGTATGTTCATTCACAGAAAAGAAAAAAAACTTGATGGCTTCTCAAGGGTTATACTCTTCTACCACTGCTTCTCTTATCAATTAAAGAAGAAGTTGAGATCAGAAAAACAAATTTCTTAATGCATATTTGTAGGTGTCCGGACTTCATGAGAACAGTCTATTGGTCATTCTCGCTTTATTTAACCATGCAACAAATTTTATATCCATGATCTCTGGGTCCCAATGGATGGGTCAATTATAGTGTTAAACATAGTAGACAATACTAAAAAAAAAATAGATCCAGATTTTGGTCACTGATTGTCTTAAGTTTGAGAAGAAGATCATATCAGCTTTCACTTCTTTAACTCAGAGAGCCACATCATCATAGATATAGGAAACAATAAGAAGCAATTGGACTTTTCGTCACCTTTGTCAGGCATTATTACTAATTAGAAGGGATTAGAAAAACTGTTTGCCTTTTCATAGAAATAAAATAAAAAAATGATGGGTCTTTTAGTTTGTACACATATTCTCAATTATTGTTTGTCAAAATATTCTAAGTTAATATTTTGTGAATGTAGGCTTTGCTACCAAATCTAACATGACAGAATCTAGATATTCAAGAAAAAAAGAACCAATACCTCAATTGGAAAAGATATATTAATCCTTCAAATATATTAATCAAAATTTAACAAAGCCAGCAATTTTTTTGGGAACATACCTAAACAAGCTATCAAGTATCTCTCAAAACAATACATGGCAAACGCCTCATAACAGTCCCGCATCATTTCACAGATGAATGCAACTTTTGTGTCCAACAAAGACAAGAACTGCAAGATAGAAGATCCAACATTTAAACAACATGTACTTATCTAAAGTGTATAGTAATGTTATAGATGTTTGTATGGCAGAATAGTGTACTTCAAGCTCAACAAAGATAAAAAGTCATTCTTCACAGCTTGAGGAAACAAAAAACAGATAATGAAAAAAACAAGATAGCAGTAGGTGGGAAGTTCAAGCATAAAACTGATTTCCAAAAATATAAAACAAAAAAAAAACTTAAACTATACAAGAGGAATTACACATACGCTCACTATGCCAAAAAGGGAAAAAATAATAAAGTTTAAAATTTTACCAGAAGAAATGCTCCAAATTATGAGACATGCATGTCATTGTTCAAACATGAAACAGATTCTTAAGTCATCCAAGTTCCAACCAAGGCAAGTATTAGATTTATTATATTCAACAAGCAAGAGACTCCCAGTGGAGGGCAGCTTTGAAATTGACAAGAGCCTAAAACTTACAGAGAAAGTACCCAATAAATGCAACAGCAAATGGAAGCAGGCAGACAACATTGTTCTTGTTCTGCAGTCTGAGCATTCGATCTTCGACCCAATCTTAGAAACCTCAAATTCATAAGAGATGTTAATCATCTCATAATTTTCCGTTAAAACTACATAACTAAAGCCCTCATTATTAAAATGTTATCCCAAAAACAATATCCTTAAAGATGGTATTTAACTGAAACTATTATTATTAATTTATTATTTAAAAAAATTTAGCAGTGCTATTGGGATATCTAAGGAATTCATGTATTCCACGCTAAACATCAATTCTTTCACCACCATGCCCTCAATATTGATTATAGTTTTAAGCGACCAATTGGAAAACTTTAACAGTTTAAACAATCTGCAAGTAGTTCAACTTCATCTCATGCTTTAGGAAATAGTTAAAATCTTCTCCAATCGCCCATGCACATTATTTCTCTTGTCAGAGAACAGACATCCATCAGTGCTGCCCAATTATGCTAGCTAAGTTCTCCTACACAACAAACATTTTTGTAAATCACAGGCAATGGGAACTTCATTGCATCTTCAAGTGCTTTATATAGGTTTGTTTAATTCTAGAACAACAAAAGAACTTTGAAATAATGGAGCCACATTGCATGATAATGAACATGGCATTCAACCGGCGAAAAAGAAATGCAGGCAGTTGAAACTCATAACCGCAGGCAATACATCAGCATCTGCTTATACTTCCGCTGAGGAAGAAGTATAAAACAACAAAATCTGAACAAAAATATACATACCGACTCAACTGCATATACAGGAACCATCAGAATGAGACCGATCAAGAATTTTTGCTCCTGCAATGGATACGAAAACAAGTCAACCAAAACAATTTGAGTTACACCAGCAAGAAACTTTTAGGATCTCGAAAGCGAAGAAGTTATCTCGCATATTGACTAATGGATCAATTTGCTGATACCAATATCAATGAAAAGATTTAATAGATCAAGACAAGATAAGATGGATATACCTCAGGCTGATTATAGACAGCAAGGTGTTCAACGATAAGGAACAAGGATAGCACCAGTGCGACGAGTACAAATGCTCCTGCACTTAAGATTGGCCAACCAGGTAATAAATTCGCCTCCCCACCCAAGCTCATATTCAACATTTTCCATGATCTTGACGATTCAGCCAGAGGGAGAAGAAGAAACAATACAGAGAAAACTATATTTCCCGTCATATTGAAAGAACCATTAACTTGGATCCATATACTGCATTATCTGTGTGAAAATTTTAATTATTGCTTTGATATTGTTGATTATTTAGACTTTACAGCAACCCAAGACTGAGTGATGGATCCCTTCTGCCCTGCCTTCTGCAGTTGAACTCCAAAAGGAATGCCACTACCCAGATCAAAATAAGTCCACTTGACAATGTTATTTTGTAGGACTATCACCAAATTTTCTTGGACAGATGCAAACACTCCAAGAATTGAATACTGTCTTTTATACTAGCATCCAACTAGGTCATCCAACCAACAGACAACTGCAGTTCTTTACCCAGCAAAAGCTGAATAACAACCACAATTTTACATATGAGCATCAGAAATATTTCTGCAATGAAGCCAGAAAAGCAGATTAATAAATTTAAGCTTTTATTATCAAATTTCATTGCATATCAAAGAAATATAACAGAGAAACAGGCTTTCTATAAAATAATATAAGCCATAAAAGAATATGGAAGGATCTGAGGAGTGGGACATGGAGCAGTGAACTAAGTTACATCAACAGCTGAATCAAAATCTGATAACCCCAACTCAACTAACTTTATCTTATTAAAAAAGAAAACAAAGAAATTTACTGAAAGTCAGAAATCCTACGCTAGAGAAGTAGGTACCAGGGAGGCAGTGGGAAGAACAGTGTATGAAAGTCTACTACTATTAGTATTACTGCTAAGAGACAATGCAGTGAAACCAGTGAAGGAAAATAAAAAGTTGTTAATAAGGAGATGATCATCTGCTGCCGTTCAGCCAAACACACACGATGACTGATGCATATTGATGCAGCTAAAAGCAGATGGTACTCCCCTGGAGTATGAAAGTATCAAACTCCCTCAATCATGACAGAACATTAAAGTTTAGCTCAGACAGCCTACCTGGCGCCACCTAACTGCCGAGTCCTGTATGCAAACGCAGGGTGTCCCGATGAACCCACAAAAAAAGGGACTACGAAACTACATGTGCATTACTGATTACCCCTACCCACAAAAGAGACTGATTCATGAATTAAACGCTCAACATCCATAAGCAACATATAAGTGTCCAATTAAGAGGCAATAGACGATGCAATATAGTCAATTAGATTAGCTTTTAGTCCAAGGATATATCCAGTCCATTCTAGGGTTATGATTTTATTTTCTCTTTCACACTTATTCTACACGAAATACTATGGAACCATGAAATCCCCGCTTCCCTCTTTTTGTTTCTCTTGCAAACCAATTTACTGTAACCACAAATTATTTTGGAAAAAAAAAAGAAATCAAGCATATGCAACATCAAACGAATCATGCATGCGAAAATGCAAGTTGCTTCTAATTCAGGTTCAACGAACCCTAATTTTCTAACGGCATTCCTATTCCTTGCTCCTCCGGCAACGATATCAAACATCATCTAGGGTTTCCCCCAAGTCGAGTCCAAATTAACCTAAATCTCGAACAAAACGCGATCACGCGCCCGTATTTGATAGTGAGATACATAACAATGCCGGGGATTCAGAGCGACGAAACCAATGGAATAGCAAAGAGAGGGGGGAAAGCGGGTCTCACCTATGCAAGGTCGGTCACCAGCGATAGGTCGGTCTTGTCCCCAAGCTTCTTACTCCTCCTCCATCTGCTCCTCGGATCCAACTCGAGAGGAGGGTTTCTTGTAACGGCACTCAGAATTTTTCTCCTTAGTTTTTCCCCTTGTCTTGACATTTAATAACGGCCGACACCCGTAAAGGATGCCGAGAGTTCCCTCGCAACACGACACGATCCGAAACCGGTTAATCGATTTCGGTTCATACCCAGTCAGAGGAAAAAGAGAAACAAAGGAGAAAAATCAAATGGCTCCACTGGTGGGCCCCTTCCCTCTCTAATAGTAGAACGGGTAGATACTAGGGTCCACACTGTGTTCCGTTTCAGCACGTATACAGGCCTAATCCAGCCCATTAAGCTCTTTAACGGCCCACAGAGAGAGAGAGAGAGAGAGATATATATATATATATATATATATATATATATATATATATATATATATATATATATATATATATATATATATATATATATATATATATATATGTGCTGCTGAATGAATGGAGTGTCGAATCATATTGATTTTATTTGATTTGTGATATATGAGATTTCTCTCCACGATAGGTTCTACGGAGCATCAACGAGCTGCGAGATGATGTCCAGGGCAGTGCCACACAAGCGCTGCAGGTAGTCCGCCCTCTTCGCCATCGCCGCCGGGTACGCCACGGCGGGGCTCCTCCTCGAGAACAGCCTGCCGCATTGGCTGGCGTACTCCTGAGCCGCGCTGACGTGCATGCACGCGTAGTCGTAGTTCTCCTGCGCCAGCGAGCCGAGCGCCCACCGCAGCGCCTCGTCGGCGTTCCTGAACTTCTCGGCACAGGTCCCGAACGCCGCAGTGACGTTCTTGGTCATCATGCCGGAGGCGTACGTCGACGTGCTCCTCGCCTTGGCGAAGGCGATCCCGACGGCGATGGCGGATAAGGACTTGACGTCGTTGGCTCTCAGGCTGCGGGGATCGGACTGGAGCGCGGCCACGCAGAAGGCGTAGTTGGACGTCAGGCTGCATGTGCTCTGGACTAGGGCGGGTGGTGGTGGAAGAGGTGGAGAGGCCAGTGAGTGTGCGAGAACAGGAAAGAAGAAGAAGAGAAATGAAGCCATGAAGGGAGCTATGCAGAAGCAGGATCTCAAAGGCAGGACTTTTATAGTACGTTGGACCATATAATAATTGTGCTGAACACAGGAAGACGAACACCCGAGGACATGGAGAGCTCCATGTTTTCAAGTGCTGCACAGGCTTTTGGGTAAGGTGAGTAACCGATAAAGATAGTAGATCTTTATGAAGGAGACAAGAATGGCTTGACCAAGCTCATGGAAAGCATGCACGTATAGTCACAAGGCAACACAACACGGCTAATATATGTAAAGGCTACCGGACCGGGGTGCACATGGAAACCAGGGTTTGTGTTCCCCGGAGAAGGAGGCATTTGAAGGAGAAGAGAAAGGAGAGATCTGCATGTGTCTCAGATATCAGATGTGTTGGGACGAGCATGTTGATGATACTATTTTGTGCTGGAGTTGACACAGGCAGGAGTTCAAGTTTGACCGAGCCGAACCCAAACCCATCTATGCATAACATGAGCTCCGGTTAGGTTCTTTTATGGCTCACCTCAAACCTATTTCATTATACAAAAACAATATTGATTTTTTTATGAAAAAAGAAAAATAAAATTATAAGTTTTTATTAGCTTGGCAACAAATTTGTTGTCACTTACCTTTCGATCTTGGATTCAACAATATTACTTTTTTTATTTTTATTTTTATGTTATATTATTATTATTATTATTATTATTATTATTATTATTATTATTATTATTATTATTATTATTATTATTATTATTATTATTATTATTATTATTATTATTATTATTGAGAGAAATTTGCCCTTGATCATAGCCTGTTGTGGTTTATCAGTATAAATGGTAGGGTTCATATGAAATGCACCTAAGCGCGGGAACACGGGTGAACCCAAAAGAGAATATTTCATTCACAAAATAGAATATTTCTTTCGGTCTAAATTAGGTCGGCTACCATTCACTTGTAACTCCATTTTCTATTTCGGAAGTAACTTGATGTTGGAAAGATCGGATATCTCATTTGACTTTAGTCTTCATGCAAGTCAACGTCTCGACGACACCCAAGTTACCCTCTTAGAGACTTGTGTAGACGACGATAAGTATGAACTTTATTGGAAACTTGCAACCAAATGTATAAACTCGCTGTTTTAATAGTTTAAAACATTGGCTCGAATTGATATTTTTGTATGAATTTGCAACAATTACAGATTTTTATTTATCGTGTTTTCTGGATTACAAATGCTCGATATTATTAATTTTGCGTCTTTTCCTTTCAATAAAAAGAATCGGAATTGGCTTACTGCTTCAACCTCAGAAACTACAGTTAATTTCCATCGGAACGTGGAAAAACATGATACGATCCAAGAACGTTAGGGTTTGACTTTGAGAGCTTGTTCATTGAAGGTTTGACTTTGTTCATGCCATGCTAAGTTGCTTGAAGCTCGAAAGTCAAGTGTAGGGAAAAACCTACATTATGTTCAGATGTTTGATCTGCGATTTCTTCCCATCCTCGCATCCTAAGTCTTTAACTCTACAAGGCCTTACTTCACACAAATGTGTCTCGGAAAAGGTCACACATGCGACTCACGTTGCGGAGAAGCCATGCAATGAGCTGCGTCAAACCATGCAACCTTTTCATCCTTCTTCCATCCCATCCATGAATTTTGATGCAGTCGCGAAGTGTGCTTGCGAGCATAAACCGTCAAAATAAAGTGTGAGCACCGCACAAATATTGTTTCCATTATTATTTCCTTCTTTTTTTTATAATTTAGGTTGTGTGGGAAGAACACACAAATAAATAAATCATGAGGAAATAATATTGTTTGAGAACAAAGTGATCCTCCTAACTCACTAGTCTTACAAGCTCAGATTCATGGCTTCAATCACACAAGAACGAGAAACATTGTTGTGCTATACATGTGCTTCGACTCACCCTTTTTTAGATATAATCGATAGCAAAATATGATAGCTTGAGGGACAGCATGCATCGCAATTATGTTCATGATGGGTTCATTCAAAATGGCAAGAAAAAGGTGAACATGGCATAGATCATGCATGCACAGGTATCATCATTTTTTCTCGGAAGATGTCACAAAATTATCTTCGACTGTAACATGTAATTAGCCTTATTCATACTTGAAGAAGAAGAAGAAGAAGATGTTGATCTGTTTTGCGCTCTAACCCCTACTAATTTGGTTTGATATATGATCATTAGATTAATATTTATTCTAATTGCAATAAGGTTTGATGAGGATAGTAATTATGATAAGACTCGATTGACGTCAACCGATGCCTCGTGCCTCGATCAGTGCGACGGCACTCGGTCAACCGAACCAAAACACTGGCCGAGGCACATTAACGCCTACGCAGGTGCGGTTCTACACGTTACGTCAACCTCTATGTCAGACGCTATCAGCCTGCCTCATGCAGGCGGGCACATCAAACAATAGTAAGCTTCCCTATAAATACTCTATCGCTCATCAGAGGAGGGGGAGGCGAGACGCATACAAACACTTCTTCCTCTGAAACCCCCTCCACATTTTCTGCTAACTTGATCGTCGAAGGAGTCGGGCCGAGCGCCCCGGCCCGACCTTTGTGCAAGTGCGAAGCCGAGGGTCCCCGCCGGACGCGCAGACGAGGAGCTCCCGCCCAGAGGACGCGGCGACCCTGTCCCGATCGGACCATCGCACCGGACCGACCCTGCGGTCTCGAGGGACGCTCCGGAGAGATCCCTATCGTCCGGACCCGAACCGAGCCGCGTCGGCCCAGAGGCCATGGCTCACAAAGTTGTTTCCCACAACAAGGTTAATAAGGTATATGTCTGATCAGAATGGGAAATGCAATAAAAGCGTGTAAATGCATTCAAAATGGGAAGCCAAGAAAGTCCACAGCAGAAGCATCACACCGTCAAGCCGACCCCTTGTCGTCCCTACATCCGATGAACTATTCCCATTCCTTCTCGTTATCTTTGAGTGTAAGAGAAAACGAATCTTCAATGGATGTGGTTGTAGCCACCAGCACGCAGTATGAGCATTAATGGGCGGGGAATGATGTGAATGTGATGCTTGCATTTCTAGATGACCGACGAGCTATCTCTTTGAAGGAATTCCAACTTGCATTCAAGTTCTCAGTCCAATGTATTCATTGCAGAAGCAGCCGTCCGCTGACCTCAGACGACTTTGACTCGTGCGTTGCAGCCTTACAGTAACACCATCATATGCTCAACCCGCGGTCAACAACCTGCACGAGTAATATGCCTACCGAAGGAAGAAGAAGTCGCCGATGGATGTCGGCTGACATCCCGGTCTCCATTCTTACAAGGAATAAGAACGAGAAGAAACGTTGAGATTCATCATATTTTGCTCTCTCCCATACTTCTCGTACGAGAATTATTTGTGCTCCTAAAATACTTGTCAGTGTTAATATAATGCAAATAGGAATAAGGGAGGGAGAAGGAAGACGTTACCGTCGATGAACGAACGCTTCCTCCGTCCATCTGGGTTGACGAGACTTCTCCTCGAGTAATCGCTTTGACCATTCAACCCTTATCTCTCGCCTACTGTTCACGGACACTATTCTCTGCGAGCAACTTAATTTCCAAGCAGCTGCTGAGACCTCTGACTGTGTTCGTGCATGCATTGCTTCGTCTATATATTGACAGCCTCGTGTGGTAGTGTTCATCGCTCTCATCCACACACGCTTCCTCTCCCTCGAAGCGATCATGGGTGTGATCGAGCAAGCTCACGGCCGAGAGGTCTTCAGTTTGCTTCGAGTGAAGTCGCAGAGAAGTAACCCGTCCGAGGAAAGGATCGCGTGGTTGCACGATCAGCTCATCGGCAAAGATTTGGAGTTCGACACCCCCTTCGGCAAACGCAGCCTTACTTACGCTGATCACACCGCATCGGGGAGGAGCTTGCATTACATCGAGAACTATATCCTGCAACAAGTCCTCCCTGTTTATGGTACTTCTCTTGTTGATTTGATTTGGTTTGGTTTGCTTTGGTTAGCTGAAGTGAGCTTTGCATGCTGTCGATCGGCGGCTGTAGGAAACACCCACACGGATGATAGCTTTGTGGGGAGCAAAACCACGAGAATGGCGCACAAGGCGGCGGAGTACATCAAGCGGTGCATGGGTGGAGGGCACGATGATGCGATCATATTTTGTGGCGCGGGATCCTCCGCCGCCATCAAGCGCCTGCAAGAGGTGATCGGCATCGCGGTGCCTTCTATCATGAGGGACAGGGTGGTGGAGGAGCTGAGGGAGGAGGAGAGGTGGGTGGTGTTCGTCGGGCCGTACGAGCACCACTCCAACCTACTGTCGTGGCGCCAGACCACGGCCGAGGTGGTGGAGATCGGCATGGACGACGAGGGGTTGCTCGACATGGACGCCCTGAGGCTTCAGCTGATGTCTCCCAAGTACGCGAACCGCCCGATGCTGGGGTCGTTCTCGGCCTGCAGCAACGTCACCGGAATTTTCACCGACACGCGGTCCGTGGCTCGTGTTCTTCACGAGCACGGGGCGTTCGCGTGCTTTGACTTCGCAGCGAGGTCAGCCAACGTCGCGTTTGCTTTGCTTGCATGGGCTCTGTTCTCTGTCTGCCATGTTTTGGTGAAGCTGCCGTCTTCCGGTCTTTCTTTTGTTGCTTTGAACTACTTCCTCAACTTGGAATAGCTCTGTATCGCTCTGCAGTGGCCCGTACGTGGAAATCGACATGCGATCGGGAGACGTGGAAGGGTACGACGCGGTGTTTCTGAGCCCGCACAAGTTCGTCGGAGGCCCTGGGACTCCTGGAATTCTCCTGATGAACAAGGCTCTGTACCAGCTGAGGTCTTCCCCGCCCTCCACTTGCGGCGGTGGCACCGTCGCCTACGTCAATGGCTTCGACGAGAAGGTGAGCTCTGTTAAACTAATCATCCACGTCTTTCTGGCGTCCGAAGTGACGACTGATGACAATTCCATCTGCAGGATACGCTGTACTACCACGAGATCGAAGAGCGTGAAGACAGCGGAACTCCTCCGATCATCCAAAAGATCCGAGCTTCATTGGCCTTCTGGGTGAAAGAACACGTCGGGCACGATCTCATCGCCCTCCGCGAGCAAGTCTACACCGAGACAGCACTCCGACGGCTTCTCTCGAACCCAAATATCATCGTCCTCGGCAACACGACAGTCAAACGGCTGCCCATATTCTCCTTCCTCGTCGTCCCTCCGGGAGGTGGCTCAGGTGGCACCATGCGTGATGGAACAGGAAGAGATCAGAACAGGTGGGTAGAGGGGTTGAAGATGAAAGGGAAACCCCTACACGGGCGCTTCGTCACGAAGCTACTCAACGACCTCTTCGGCGTCCAGGCTCGTGGTGGGTGCGCCTGTGCCGGTCCCTACGGCCACCATCTCCTGGGAGTAGACATGGAGCTTTCTCTTCGCATCCGGTCGGCTATTCATGAGGTAACACTGCTGCAGATAACATTGAATTCTTCGAGTGATGTAGGAACAATTGTTCATGTTCAGATTGGATCTTATTGCTGTTTGCGGTGGGTGGGCAACAGGGATACAGCGGACTGAAACCCGGATGGACCAGGATCAGCTTCTCCTACTACACGTCGAAGGAGGAGTTCGCCTTCATCTTAGCCGCAGTCGAGTTCGTGGCGATGCACGGGCACCGATTCCTCCCGCTTTACCACTTCGACTGGGCGACTGGCGACTGGAGCTTCCGCAAGCGTACGTTCAAGTACCACATAATGAAGGCGGAACTGGAAGTGGCCGCTCAAGATCTCTTCGGAGACGCCGGCGTCGAGGCGAAGAGGACAAGGACATGGAGTTCGAGGGCGGTGGAAGACGATGAATCCAAGACGAGCGGGGGAGGTCAGAGATACGAGAGCTACTTCGAGCGGGCGAGGCAAATCGCGGCTTCCCTTGCTGACCACGCAAGCTCTGGCGGCGCGGCCCCGCCTGCGGGAATCGACCGCAGCCTGATACTCTTCAGGATCTAATACTCGTAGTTATCATGTTGTTGGTGAATGGCCATCGAGACAACCCGAAGTAGTCGAATAAGAGCAAGAGTCCATGTTTGTTCAGTTAGTAGATGAACAGAGAGGGGTCCTCGTTGTTGTATTTGATGCTTTGATGTTGGTTGGCATGTGATGCTCGTGGTTAAATACATAAACACAAGTCTTTCTTGGACTTTAGCAGACGTGAATGACAACTGTAAAAAATCCATGAGCGTTCAAAGTGGTAGAACATGTTGTAAGATACTCGCAGAAGCTTCAACTCGCAGAGGGTTTTAACATGCTCCAAGTAATTGGGATTCCTCAAATCTAACATTGTGATATCTGAAATAAAAAATTACAGAGGTGCCAAAAATGGTAACAATGTGCCCATAAGCACAAAGTAATATGATTGATCATGACAAGTCAGCTAACAGAGAAGCATGGAGTTCTTGGGAAAAAAATCCTCCATGATAACAACAACAAAATTGATGATATATGCACTACCTCTAACAAAGAAAATCACATGATATTGATTTCCCCAGCGTGGAATACAAAAGGAAGGGTGCACAGATATGGACACATACACAGGAAAGAAGAAGCTGACCTCGCCAACGACCATCTTCGGGTTTGACCTGACAGCATAGAGTGGATGCAACATTAGGGCAGCACTGTCAAACAAAACCAAGCAAGTTCAATAACCTGCAACCGAAAGGTAGATTTGGTGGCTGCTCATAAGAGGATAAGGTTGTCGAAAATGGATGAGGCAAGGGGTGATGTTTCATAGCCTAAGGGGTGGCAGCAATTGTGTCAAGGCTGGTCCAGTTTCTATGGTGTCAAGGCTGGGAATAGAGGGTGCTGCGAAATTGTGACTTGCTACTGGTTTTAACTTTCAGCAGTTCTACGGTTCTGTTCTTTCTCATTCATAGACTAAAATTTGTTACAAGTAAATTGATTCGCTGAGCTCCGTAAAGTATCAAATAACTTCACCTAGAAACTAGTAACTTTATTGGTTCATAAAAAAACTGAAAATTTTGTAGTTCTCACTTCACTAGAAATCGTAGAGAGAGAATTTCTTTCTTCATACAAAGTAATTTTGCGCATAGAATTACATACCAGAATAGAAGTGTCAATGCTTGTCAGCCAGGCAGATGCATTCAGGGAATGGGTTCTCATAGAATGATTCTTCAGTCCTCAACCGATCACGGCCTTTGCTTCCAGGCAGTGATCCATACCTCTTTCGTGGAGCCCCTTGTCTGCAAAATAACAAACACATCATCTTGTTTTGAGAAATTTGAACAAGGATCTTTAACAACACATATGGAAACCAAGCGATAGGTACCATTTAGAGAAAAGAAAAAGTACCTGTACTCGTGCATCTCAGATACAAGGGATGACAATTTCGCACCTTCTTTCAGCTCTCCTCTATCTATCATATCAAAGAGTTCTACCAATCCTTTCCTGCAAATAGATGGAAGATGAAAATGTGCATAAAGAAAGCACAATAAAAAATTTAAATAGACCACTTAACTCCTAAAACAGAGCACTACATGCTCTGTTCAAGCTTTGTTTTACATTAACCCCACCATCTAGATGGTTCTTTTAATGTCCTAATGACTTTTATTAACTAGTTTGCTTTTTAAACTAAAAAAGCAAACTAGTTAATAAAAACATAATGATTTGTGGCACTCTATAAACCTAAATCAAAAGCCACGGCAAAATGGACAGGAGAAAAAAAAGAAGTTATATTAATTTGATTTCAGGAACACTACTATTGAAAAATAAGTAGATAAAGATATGCCAAACGTCCATGATGTACAGGGAAAAGAATGCTTAGTGACGACCAATGAAACCGTTCAAAAGATCTTCTGCATCATCTTAAAATAAGCTAAAAGAAAACAAGGCCAAAGAAAGAAAATAACATGCAATACTAACATTCATATACCTGTCAGGGTTTATTGTCTTCCTGTGCCCTAAAAATCTACGATGCCCCTCAACAGCTCTAGCCATGTTTCCAGTATATGATGGGACAAATACATCACTTTCCACTGAAATAATGTAGTCAATAGCTGCAGTCTGAGATGAATGACTAGAAAAGTCTTTTAATTCCTCCTTAGTTGCCAATGTCTCCTGCAAGATATAACCTTACCATTAGTGTCTCGGATTTGATATGCCCAGTTTTATAAGACATAATACACAAGCTAAAAGTCAATGAAGAACCTTGAAAACTAAGTTGGGGAAGCGAGCCCTCAGATCTGATAGGTAAGTTTCACCACCATAGATTTCACCAGCTGCAACGTAAATCCAGGTGGACGAAGGGTATCCCAAAGCTTGCAGAAAGATACCTACTTCCTTGGGGGTTAGAGGACAGAAACCACCTAGTCTTTGTTCTGTTGAATTTATGTCCTTCAATTTCCAGTGGTTTGTAATCTCCCTGGAAACCATAAAGTCATGTCACAAACACATAGGCAACAAAAAAGTCATTGTGGAAAATAGTTATCACCTCATAATTCTGAGCTCTTCTGCTTCCATGTCATTAAGGCCATAGGTACATCCAGTAAATGATAGCATGTCCTTCTCAAAACGCAGATGAAGAGCAATATATTGGCCATGTGACTTCAGCCGCTCCACTAGCTTCTGTTGTATCAGCGTCATGTAGGCTCAGACCCTAATTTACATGATACGCATGGATATCTCTTAAATGCATAACGACAGTAAACACTTTTTCATTTAATGGTGTTGGGTATGGCTGTTTCAGACCTTCCCAAGCCTCTCAATTGGATTTGAGAAACGGAGTGCATTGTACATAGCACGGCATCGTAACCTTTGAATATCGATCGGAAGATCATTGTTAGCTAGCCTTGAATCAGATTTGGGAACATGAATCACCTGAAAGGAACAAATAAATATAAACTTGTACCAGTGCATTACCAAAAGTCCAACTTGGCATGAACATGAGTTGATGGAAGGCATGACATCATTATCAAAATCAAAAACAGAACAAGCTTCATCAGATAAGAAACATCAGACGGATTATGAAAAAACTCAAAAAAGAAGCCCATCATGCAGTGGTACACATTTGATCCTCGACATCGTCACAAGACCATGAGCAACAAATTCTTCAAAATACCAACAGGATGTTTTCACTCAGCCTCAAACTTAATAGCTTCAAGAAGTTAGCTCTTGGACAACACTCATCTCTCAAATCATCGTGTAAGATCAGTCTTCACCTAATCATTACTGGCTCAGTGAACTAGGGCTTTCTTCAAGAAATTTCAAACATCTAACCAAGGCTTAAAATTTTGATCGATATCAGTTTCATCTTGTTAGAACAGTATAGTACACCAATATATTGGATCAATATCAGTTTCATACTGACAATGACAATCTTCAACATAAATAAAACTATTGACCACTTGTTTAGAATGTTATTTGTTGCGCTATCTATCCATCCTATTCAGAAAATACACTTCAGCATATCAAATACCCATCAACAAGAAGCTACCTGATAATCCTTCCATAGTTGTGACATCTCCTCATAGTAACTTGCACCGGACCAAGAAGTAAAATGCTTACGAGCCCTAGAAGCTGATTCCAGTTCCTTGGGTAGCTCGCGAACAATGTGCACATCTCCTTCTAGAGAATTGATAAAGTGGGACTCATCAAAAATATCTGAAAAGGTGCTGCAAGAAATTGAGAATGCAGATGAATTCATAATCGATCAATGTGTGGAATTCTCTAAAAATCAGCTGCAAAATTTGTAAAGCAAACCTAGTGTCTTGCCAAAAAGATCGCTTATCCAATTGTGGAATTACTAATGTTGCATTCATCAAACGAGCAACAGCTACCATATCACAAATCTGTACAGAAGAAAGCCATCTGGTCAGCATTCAGTGAAATTTATTGATATGAGATTATCAACATATTTCTAAGGTCAATTAGGTCATTAACCAACAAGATGCAACAGATTGGTATGAAGTCTGATCTATGCTCGGACTATCTAATGCAAATGCCTCGACCTTTGACAACCAATCTTTTAAGTATTTATTAGTAATTAGCAATCTTCCTAGTCCAAGGCCTTTCCACTTTTAGGAGAAATAAGTTATGCTGACCATGTTTATTAGCTTTTACTAAATATTTTTTTTACAAGGAAAACGAGATGTTTATACAGCATGCAAAAGAACTCCAAATGCACCTGCACTACTGTGACCAAAACTTGAATCGCACATGGAAAAATATTCAGCAAGCTCCTCCTATTCATAACCATATAAACATAGACATTTCCAGGTCTTTTTACTGCCAATTTCTGCCCTGAAGAAAGAAAAGCTGGAGTACATAAAGAGAAAATTATACAATTTTGCAATCCAACTTTAAGCCTTCTGGGTAGCATACGAGACCTCTAGAATGGCTGACGCATGCTTCTAAACAATATTAAAGTTGAAAAGACAAGATCACAAATAAGAATAATGGGACAGTTTCGTGGACCTACACCAGTGCGCATTTGGTTGAGGCCCCCATTGCTTCTAACGGTCAAGTAGCGGTTCCACTTTTGGGGAGCTGGACACACAAGGGGCATGTTGAACAAACACAAACTATAATTAGCATGCATCGACCAGTTATCGCCGATTAAAAAAAATAAAGTTTACCACATTTTTAGACATCAGAAGCTGACATCACACTAAAAAGAAGAAATTTAGTCTGTTTTATCGTAAAAAAGTCAATACCTACATGGTATCAAATATGGCTTAACTGAAGGCAAAACCTAGTATCATATTGTGAATTTGCATCAGAGACAACAAAGTATAAAAGTAGAAGAGAACATAACAACCTGCATATTTCTGGGTCCGCTTGACACATGGACGATAACCATAACCAGACGCAGAACCCCACAGTCGCTCTTTCAAATCCTGCTCAGGGAAGAGAACCACAAGTCAGTAGCCAGAGTATTCAGAAGTAAAAACCGCATACTTTAACAAAGCAATAATAGCACCACATTCCTCCTCGTGGAAGCTTGTAAATCATAAGAGACAAACACAAGACAATCGCATGTCAACAAAAAGTATTAACATTAATGTGTCCAACTTCGGCCTTAATCCCATTAGGGCATAAACCATAGGCACAGAGAGATGAATTTAGCTGGGATTATACCTCTATCGCCACATATTGGTTGGAATAAAAAGGAAGACAATGAACCAACAAACTAAAACCGTAAGATGAAAGCTAAATAGACTAGAATGATCGCCACAAATATGCTTTTAATGGGCATTTGTACGATCAATTTAAAACATCGAAGCACTCCTGCGAGAACAGTGAATAAACAGGACTCTGCCCCTCAGATCCCCACACACAAAACACAATCAAACGAAAGAAGCGCGCACCTCAAAGGACTCGTCCGAGGGATTCCGATCGACTACAGTGATCTGCCTCTGAGAAAAGAGGAAGATGAAGGCGGAGAAGGCGAGGAGAACCAACACATAACAGGAAATCGAGGGAGGAGGCACGAGTCGAGATCGAAGGAGACGATGCGAAGACGGTCTAGGGTTTGCCATTCCCACGGCCTCACTCGGATCTCCAGATCCACTCTCCCGGTTTTCGGAAGACAAGAGGCCTTCTTTAAATATAATAATAATAATAATAATAATAATAATAATATTATTATTATTATTATTATTATGGTGATTTTATTGCCTTCGGGTTCTGGTACTCCGCCGGTCGGCATACCCATCATGCTATTGGAGCTTTTCCTTCTTTGGTCCATAAGCTTTAATTTATTATTTTAAGAAAAACCAAATCAATTTTCATTTATTTAAATAACAGAGACATCAGCTGTCCCCAAAAGTATAAAATATAAATATATTCTTTGATAAGATAATTAAAATAGTACTCATAAATCAGTTCATAATCAATCGATCCAATTCTTTAGTTACAAATGTTCATCTATCATTTTAGACCAGCTGAAGAATATTATAACCTACATATAAACCTTCGCCTTTGATAATTCATTAATGGTAATTATATATTAAAATAATATAATCCATCATTACATATAATTCCATCGAGCCCTCATTAATGAACATGATATAGTGAGCGTTTGATTCTTCATCATTTTGATAATATATACCTTATAAAAGATGCAAAGATGGTGGTGATGAAGAACAAACGGGTTGTGAGGAAGATGATAAACACATAGCAAACAATAATAAGAAGAATACAAAGATGGCGATGATGAGATCAATTAATCATTTTATGATGTGGAGATATACAAATGATCCATTAATTTCCTCTATGATGTGACTTCTTAACGGGTAATAACCCGGTGGTTGGAGAGATGAGATATACGGTGTGGCTCGAGGTTAACGGGTCCGTTTCGCCAGAACTGAACGTGGGGAATGGGTCCGGCTAAGTTTGACGGAATGTTGACGCCGTCAACAACGAAGGCTTCGGCTTCTTTCGTCCACACAATAATTTCCGCGATGGATGTGGCCGATGCACCATGCCATCATCCCCTTCATGCATCATGATGGTTGCTACCGATGATGGTGCTTTTGTCATTTGACATGATTAGATGCAGCTGTACTGCGTGACGAATGGCGCAGGGACACGCGTGGGCAAACAAAGGGTCGGAATATTCTCGAAGTGCCCGCCCCCCGTCGATTACCTCTTGACTCACCTCGAGGAAGCAGGGGAACCCGCACACGGGCCCCGCGTGCTCTGTCCAATCATCGTAGGAGTAAGGAGCGGCCATGCCTGTCCGGATCGAGTCGCGTCGGGCCGACTTCGACTTGGCCGGTTTGAGCATTTGTCTCGGCTCGAGTCCGGTTTGGATGCGACGTATTATTCCGCTTATTTAATTCGGCTAATTAAATGTCATCCAGGACATGCGACCATGGTCTCATTGGTCAACCATTTTGACCAATTTGTTTGGGCAAGCAGCGGTCATCAAATTAAATTCAGCAACATGCAATTAGAAACATCCGCATGTGTATGGTGATTTCCCTCTGCTCAATGTGTGTGTGTATCGATGCGAACGATCCTACGGCTTCAGAGACTCAGACACGCGTCTCGTGATTCACGCCCGTCCTCGTGATTCGGGAAAGCACGAGGGGCCATTCTGTAATTACGGGAGATAAAAGCGGTACGGCCCCCACCCGCTTTTCTGTCCTTCGCCGCGCGTATCACCCGTGCACGCGCGTGCACGTAGTTTTCCATGCGAGCACCTACCCACCGCCGATGCCGACTCCGCGAGCCGATCCTGTCCGTTCCTCTCGCCACGTGGTTATGCCCCCCCATGGGCTGATCCATCATGATGATGATGCCATGACTATGCTCACACATACATAGCGGCAGCATCTGTTGACTTCATATCGAGAGCCGCAGCAGGAAGAGGAAGTGTCAAGAAATTAATCAAATCCAAGAGACGCTTGACGTCCGCAAGGACACAAGGACATGTCTCTCTCCGCCTTCCCCATCGTCTCTCTCTCTCTCTCTCTCTCTCTTCGGCTAAAGAAATTACCGGAATCGAAATCGAAATCGAAATCAAACGGAGAGTTTAATCGTATTTAAGACAAACCCTAAGTCCATAACTAGCTGTAGGAGCTGAAGAAGAGGAAAAGGCGGAGATTTGGCTTCACTTCGGGGCGCTTCCGTGGCAATCTTATCGGGAGAGGACTTGGATACTGTAAGTCCGTCTCGGTTCTTCGGCTCTCGATCCTCAGCTTGGTCTTTCTTGCTCTTATTCCGTTGGATCTTTGAGAAATTTGGCTGCGTTGGGTCTCCGAGCGGCCGTGAGTCGGAGCGGAGGGGAATAGCGTGGGTTTGGATTTCGTTTGCAGTTTTGAGTACCGTCGTGTGGATGTCTTCGGTGCCGGATTCGGTGTTGCGGTTTCTCTTTTGAAGGATTCGACCGGTTAAAGTGGAAAAAGATCGGTGTGAAGGGAAGGGGAGTGGAGAAAAGATCGGATTTTTGGGTCTTTTGGAGGTCTTTGGTTTCGGTTGCTACGGAAAGATCCATTCTTTTGGCATGTTTGCTTGATTCTTATGGCATTTTAATCGATACTGGTTATTTCCTCTTTTGTTTGCTGCTGTTATTCTGGAAATGAAGAGGAAGCGATTAGGGGGATCGAGGTGAGATTTCTTTGTTGGATTCGAGAAATTTGGTAAATGGACTCTGTAATATGTGGTGGAACTGAAGACCTTGTCTCTGATTTCGTTCTGACGGCTCCAAAAATCCTCATTCTCGCGGTGTTTGGAAGAAAAGGATACTTTCCCCTGCTATCATTTTTGACCTGGGATGTGGAATCTGTAGAACTATGTTGATATAAGCAGGCTTTCGATTTGTCGGTGTCGCATCGGCTTTTTCCTTCTGCTTTCCAAAAATGGTGCCTTCAGGGTCTTCGACTCCCATTGGCGGGGCTCAATCAGTCACTCCTTCCATTCTCCGGTCGAATTCTGGGTTGCTTGGGGGATCCCAGCCCGGGTTGATTCCATCACCGCCCCCTTTCTCGTCTCTGGTTTCGCCTCGTACCCAGTACAGCAACAGCGGCAGCTTGCTTGGAAACATGTCCAATGTTCCACCCCTCAACAATTCATATGGAAATGGAGGGCCTGTCGGTGGGTTTTCTGGATCACCCATGAATCTCCAACAGCATGGTAGCCTTGTTGGTGTTGCTGATATGGTCGGCTCTGCTGAGCCTAACCCTTTGTTGTTCACATCTTCGTCGGGCCAAAGCCAGGGGCAACAACAGTGCTTCCAGAACCCCTCAAACAGCCAACATGGTCCAGATCAACCACAGTCTCAAATCGATGCAATGCAAAATTTGCAGCAGCAGTTCTCTGTTCCTCAGAGTCAGCAGCTGCCGCTTCGGGGAGGATTGGGTAGCGCAGGACGATTGGGGCCTGTTAAGTTGGAGCCACAGATGGGTCCCAGTGATCAGATTAGTCCGCCGCAGCAATTGCAAACCTTACACAGCATTGGTATGGTGAAAGTGGAGCCACAGCAGTTACAGTCCTTCAGAAGCTTGGGTCCTGTAAAAATGGAAAGCCACCATTCAGACCCTTCATTGTTTCTCCAGCAGCAGCAACAACAGCAACAGCAGCAGCAACAACAACATATTTTGCAGCTATCAAGGCAGAATTCTCAGGCTGCAGCTGCACAAATGAGTCTCTTGCAACAGCAACGAATGTTACAATTTCAGCAGCAGCAGCAGCAGCAGCAACAGCAGATTGTCAAAACCCTCCCTCAGCAAAGAGGCCAGTTGCGGCAGCAGCAGCTTCTCCAACACAATCTTCCAGTTAGACCTCCAATGAGATCTACAGTGTATGAGCCAGGAATGTGTGCTCGGAGGTTAACCCAGTATATGTACCATCAGCAGCACCGACCACAGGTAACTTTAAATTCAGTTGGCAGTCTCGTTTGTGAATACCTAAGTGGAGGATCACACATATTTCTTTGGCCCTCAAGTTTCTTTGAATTAGCTCATTTTATGGCCTGTTGAGCAAATGCAGGATAACAACATAGAATTTTGGAGAAAATTTATCGCCGAATACTTTGCACCTAGTGCCAAGAAGAGGTGGTGTGTGTCTCTTTATGGAAGTGGTCGTCAAACTACTGGTGTTCTCCCACAGGTATGGTTAACTACCAATCAGGTTAGTTACAAGAATTTTTTTTCTTCTAATTATTCATTGTTTGTTTAGATAGTTGAATATGGGAATCGATTATGCTTATTTTGATTGGGGTGTACAAAATTTTCTATTTTGGAACATCTTTACTTCATTTTATCATTTCACTCATGTATCTTAACCAGGTAAATTTTGCCTGATTTCTGTAGGATGTGTGGCACTGTGAGATATGCAACCATAAACCTGGACGTGGTTTTGGTATGTAATTTTTGTTCTGTATTATCATTTATCAAATATTTCTTGATGATTTGAGTTATGGTGTTGGTTGCTGAAGTCTGTAAGAACGCAGTGCTGTATTGGGTTCTTGAAATCTGTATTATTTGATTACTCTGTAACTTAATCTTCTTTTTTTGGTTTATAGAAACTACTGTTGAGGTTTTACCAAGGCTCTTCCAAATTAAATATGCTAGCGGTACCTTAGAAGAACTTCTATATGTAGACATGCCTCGCGAGTATCAAAATGCTTCTGGTCAAATTGTCTTGGATTATGCTAAGGCAATTCAGGAGAGTGTCTTCGAGCAATTGCGAGTGGTGCGTGATGGCCAGCTGCGAATTGTTTTCAACCCTGATTTAAAGGTAAAATATATTTTCATGTGGTTATTTATGCACAGCAGAAACTCTGCTAAAAGCCTTCCCATGGGGTACTTTACATATTTAGACATTTTCTTCTTTGTTCTTCGATTAGATTTCTTCTTGGGAATTTTGTGCTAGGCGCCATGAAGAGCTTATTCCTCGAAGAGTTATCATTCCACAGGTACAGTCATCATTTGCCTTAAATGATTTTTCTCATCTTTTGTGACTTGTTGGGTGTCGGCCACAGAGTTCTGATTGATATCTAATTCATGATTTTGCTGAGCAGGTTAGTCAACTTGGTGCTATGGTGCAAAGGTATCAGGCTGCTGCTCAAAATGCATCATTACCCACACAAGATTTGCAAAACACTTGTAATTCGTAAGTCCACTGCATTTATTTCATGCTTAAGTTTGACTATCCTTTGCTTGCTGTCAGTTAAGTGAATCTATATATTTGATACAGTATTATTCTTTTGGATGGTATCTGGTTTGTTGGTTCTGCTCACATCTGTACAAGCATTTACATGTGTATTGAAACTACTAGAAAGCTTTCAGTCCAATAAGATTCGGTTACCCTATTAAAAATTTTCTTTTCTTTAAGGTAGCACATTTTGATTGTCTTGTCCTGTTGTTTGGATAGTATATTTGTATATTCTTGTGCCCATCAAATGTGTTTTGCTATTTTAGCAGCACACTCTGTCTTTTATTAGTTATCAGTAATAGTGTATTGCTCTTGGACATGTATTCTTTTTCCCATTTAAAGTGTATTTCCTTTATCGATATTTGTTAAAGGCATATATGAGCAAACATAAAAAAAAGGAAAAGAAAAATGTCTTACTAGTTATATGTGTAGATTGTATATTCACACAGTTTACATGATGAAAGAAATCTTGGCATGGTGAAATTTGCTGAAAGGCTTGAGGATAGAGATTTTAGACGGTTCTAATTGGATGTTCTGCAGTAGTTATATTTATTTTGATATTTTGATGGATAGCCTTTTATAAGCTTAAGTTTAGCCTTTGAATTTTGAAAGATGTGATGTTTGAATCTCTGATAATGCTAATGGCTGCATTGATAAAACATGTATGATCACAGAGTGGATATGTTTCCTGCTTTTTTAACATTCCTTTTGAATTACTAAAAGGACAATTTTTTAGTGTTATGTTGACTCTAAGGCATGCAAGACACCACATAATAAGAAACTGCATGAAGGTACAAGGACTTCATTGTCAAGTCCAGTGAAATGACAATGGCCACATTGTATGAATTTTTTTACCGGTTTCAGTGAAGACAATGCTACAGTGTGATATTGTGACAGTTGAGATAGCACATGCTTCTGAAAACTTTCAAGTAAAGAAATCATGTGAACGTCTCTTAATATGTGTCAATGTTTTATGCAAATCTAAAGATGCTGAGTTTAGGGTGTAGATGCATGTGTGTGATATGCGTGTTTAAATGTTTGTGCAAGAATCCCTCTATTTATTTGGGTATGTATTTTGAGAAAACTGTTGAATTTTTAACAACCAATTTTCTTTTCTATAATTTGAAATTCGACTTATTTGATGCTTATGAAATATGTGATAGGTTTGTAGCATCAGCTCGCCAATTGGCCAAAGCTTTGGAAGTTCCATTGGTGAACGATTTAGGATATACAAAAAGATATGTTCGTTGCCTTCAGGTAGACTGCTTTGCATTTACTGAAAATTCGATTCCCTTTGGATATTCTTGTTAGTACTTCAGTGCTGTTTGTTGTGCCAGTTTGCTTTTATTTTTTTTTGCTGTGACTTAATTACTTTTGTTTCTGTTTGGATTTGATCCTTCTTTGTACTTATTATTGCTTAAATTTTATTAGACTCTTTGTTGAAGAGTTGTGCCGTCACAAAATTCTTCATGGGTAATTTGTATTTAACATGTTTCATAAGGAATATCACAATGTTAAAAGATGTCTATAATAGACAGGAAAGAATCTCTCTCTCTCTCTCTCTCTCTCTCTCTCTCTCTCTCTCCACGTCCGTCATGATGTGTCTTGAGTTAGCACTAATCAATAAAAAACTTTAATCAAATGCCATTAACACCACAATGTCAAATTCTCTCTAGTAACTGAAGCGAAGAAAAATTGTACCTTGATCAGTATAAACAAGCCACATTATTGCCACACTGACTCATAACGAAATTTTTAGAGTTTGTAGATGTTGCATGTGTATGGAGTGCATTCATAAAGGTGTCTGTCCTTTCTGATCTACTAAGTTTGCAGCATTAAGATTTTTGATAGGAAGTATTCATTTCTAGAAGAAAAAGGTGAAAGAACATATAGTTAAACTGTTGTTTAAGTGTTCTATTATTTGTGCCTCAGAGATGCTGAATAGTGGAGCTTCTCTTATCCAAAAAAATCATTAACTAAACAATAATTTATAATGTTGCAATAAAAGAGGTGAATGTACCCAACACCAGGCAATTTAAATTTGCAAAAATAAGATGAGCTAGTCACTTTGTCACACAAATCACTTTAATATTGGTTGTTGAACATGGAAAACTGGAGTAACACTTGGTGCACTGTCTGAGAAATTTGACCCTCTATATACAAATCTTTGTATCTGTCAATTTGCTTCTTGTCTTTTCTTCCAACACAACTATAAGGTAATTTCTTTAGAAAGCAACTAGTGAGCTAGACAATTAAAATGTGAACTTTAAACTATTTCTTTTTTGTTAATTTTTTTATCATACTTAAAAAACAAGAATCTGCAAGTTGTCACTGTTGTGAGGGTTTGCTGCAATTTGAAGTTTGGAGGGTAGGACATGGATAAACACTTGCAGTCAACCTGCTGACTGTTATTGCTAAAGCAGCATTATGATGATGAGATGGTCACCATTTTGCATATAAATCTCAGATTTTTGCTTTTCATGACAAAAAGGGTTCTTATGCAATAAAATTGATTTACACCGTATTTATATAGCTTCCTTCGGATCAATGGTTTTGAAACATTTGAGCAATAAACTTTACACCATCTCTTATTCATATTGTTTTGATACCTTAAAGTACAATATCTTTCATTCTTTACCTTTTTTTTATTATGTTGCAAAAATTTGTGTAACAGCTAATGCACAACACTCTGAGTTGCAAACTATGTAGTTCGTCATTGTTTCAATACTGATTCTTTTACTTTGGTTGGTGATAGATATCTGAAGTGGTTAACAGTATGAAGGATTTGATTGATTATAGCAAAGAAACTAGATCTGGACCTATAGGTAAGCTCTTTCCTTGTTAGTTTCCTTTTCGTGGCTTGCTTCAGATACCAAACAATGTTCAGCTAATATAGAACTGCTTCGTTGTTTTCGTAATTTTTCATTTGTCTAGTATGAACTAATATAAGGGTGCAAATTGGATGCATAGAGATCATTATTAATGCAACTGTATCAGTTCGGATACTAGTTACTCTTTGTGGCTTGGAAATTCTTGTTATCCGATTGGTCCATGCAGTTCTGACAATGTGTCAACATAAGCATAGTTAATAAGTAGATTAAGTGCTGCTATTTCAACAAGTTTTGAGGGATAACACTGATTTTATACGTAACACTAATTTTATACTTTCCAGCCTATCCGGTTCGTGATCAGTCAACTCTGTTCCTGTTTTGGGTGATGTATTGGTTGCTTTGCCTGGTCGGCAGTCAATGGGAATTAGTCTTAACCAAGTTATTTAGGTTTCACAAGCCTTTTATGTGTAACTTATTATTTATTTTTGGAAATTTACTATATTTTTAATGTTTGCTATTTTTCCGACCTACACAATCCCCAACCTCAGACCCTACATGGATCCTGTTTCGGATCCTGATCCCATAAGCCTTAATTTGCAATATCATCTATATATAGGTTTTAAAATCATGGTTAACTTCACCACCGATCTTCTACAACTAGAGAAAAAAAAGTTGTAAATTCTAAGGTGCTATTTGTTTGATCAAAGTTTAATAAAATCAATTTGTCAACTTCAAGTCCTGACTTATCTATTGTTTCTGTGGTTCAGATAGCCTGAATAACTTCCCTCGAAGGAATTCTTGTTCGTCAGGTCTTCAAACTCAGCAACCCCAACAGCCTGAGCAACAGCAACCCATCACCCAGAATCCGAACCATAATGATCAGAACTCTGCTCATGCCACCGGCATACAGCTTTCTGCTGGCAGCAGTAATGTTGTGAGTATCAATAACTCCCTTAATGCTGCTTCATCTACCTCTACATCTGCAGCAACCATTATTGGTCTCCTCCACCAAAATTCTATAAATACCAGGCAAGAAAACCAGATGAACACAGTAAACAGTCCTTATGGTGGTGGGAATGCTGTTCAGATTCCATCCGCCAGTTCATCCAATACATTAGCTCCATCACAACCCAATCCTCCTTCCCCTTTTTCTTCTTTGGCACCTGCTTCCAATAACAATCCGACGACAACCTCTCATAATGCTGCTCATCTGAGCTCCATAAATTCACCTGCAAGCTTGTCTACAATGCAACAGCCTGCATCACAGGTTCATGAGACTGATCCAAATGATTCACAAAGCTCTGTCCACCAAATTCTGCATGAGCTGATGATGTCCTCGCAGCTAAATGGTGTCAATTCCTTGGGGAATGACATGAAGCCAATTAATGGGATAACGCCTGCATTGAGTGTGGAGAACTGCTTAGTTGGACACGGTTTATCCAACAACTCGGCTATCAGTGGCGCGGGCTTTTCAGGCATGGGTGGGATTGGTCTGTCTGCTGCTGCTAGTGGGATGCGGCCAGGAGGGACTAATAATGTTATGGCTATGAATGGGAGGGTCGGAGCGAGTCACCTTTCCCAAGATCCCACAGCTACTAGCCATCAACAGCAAGATATTGGAAACCGACTATTGGAAAGAATAGGAGCAGTTAACAGCTTCAATAATCTTCAATTTGATTGGAAGTCCTTTCCTTAAAAATGAAGCGGAGGTATTTACCGAATCAAATTTTTACTTAAAACAGAGCTGTGGCTTGAGCTACGATGGTAAATAGCCCTCGGACTGCACATCGCCAAACATCGCAGCTCCTGTCCCACCTTTTCGGAAGCCTCTCCCGAGCTAATTACCCCGAAGGATAACACATACTAGCTTATTTTCTAGTTCTTGTTTCGTTTTCATGTCTTCTAACTGTTTTTTTGTAATGCTGCTTGTGTATTATGCTCCCGGGGCACATTTCTGCCAACGCTTACGGTGTCGATGGGAAAATCGGTGTATGTATGGAGGAGGGAAGGGTCATGGTACTACTGCTTGTAGCATTTCTCAATTTTAAAGATGGTATAGAAGATGCTTTTGATATGGAGAGTGATGTGTCTTCTTCTCATCTGGATCTTGTAAAGAACTGTAAGGGCACACTGCTGTCTTCTTTTGTTGACTTTTTCCATGTTGTGAATGATGAAAGCTGGAATTTGCAAGATTCAGATGACATCTACAAATGCTTGCTTTTTGTCTTATACAAACACAAATAGTCGTCAGCTCTCTGATTCCAGAACCCTGATGTCATCTGTCATCTCTGGTTAGTATGCCAAACCCTAGATTGCAAGGATCTCCATGTGGATTTGGCCTAAGCATGAGATTGCTGCATGGTTGAAGCATTGGTTTTATATCTTCTCCAAAGGCACATTTTATTATACCTTCTCAAAAGTAGGATCATTGAGAAGGTTCATTGGCTATGGTGCTCATGAGATAGTGTGACATTTAACATCTTGATATATCATTGGTTTTGGATTACCTTTTGATTATTAGATGATTCATCTCATGAATCATTTTTGATGTCATATTTAGTGTTTCTTGGCATGAATCATTCGAGTGCTGATGAGATGATGCCAACAAAATGAGACGCCATGCATGAACCACTACATAGAGCACTCGTCCCCCTCATCCCTGTTTTGTTCTTCGTGCACTATAAGGTGTTCTAGCTTGTATGATCATATGATTCTTATTGCAGCAACATCTATTCCTATAGCTACGAACCGTGATAATATATACCGTCGTGAAAAACATACATCGATGAGTTTTAGAATCATTGTTAAATATCTACATATTTTTTTGCGATGTAATAGATTTTACAATCGTAGATAATAAATGTCTATGTATCACTACGTAAAAAGATATAGATATGAATTTTTCTATAAATTATAGTCACAATAGTAGTTCATATATCACTACAGTAATGGATATTTTTTCACCATATAATAGATTTTACAGTCTTAGATAAATATCTATGTATTACTAAGCGAAAAGATATAAATATGAATTTTTCTATAGATGATAGTCACAATAACAGTTCATATATCAGTAATGGATATTTTTTCGAATCTCAGATAAATGTCTACCTATTACTATGTGAAAAGATATTAATATAAATTTTTGTGCAAATGATAGTCATAATAGTAGTTCATGTATCACTACAATAATGGATATTTTTCACGATGTAATATATTTTACAATCACTAATAAATGTGTGCGTATTACATGAAAAGATATAGATATAAATTCTTTATAAATAATAGTCATAATTATTTTACACTTTTATGTCGTGACTAAGGTGTCAGCACGACTTAGCCCGTATCGAGTAACTAAGATCGTCGGTACGATATTTTAAGTTGATGCATGTTAATCCGAGATCCGATTAAGGGGGTGTAGGTCTCGTTCTCCCAAGTGGAGGTTGAAGATCACTCGTTTAGTTGTCCATCGAGTACATGCACATAAGTCGAAATTAGGGAGGAGGATCTCCGATTCATCTCCTCCGATGCTTAAGTTAGAAAGAGTTAGAGATATGAGTATTGAAGTGTGAGTGTGTGTATCAGGTCCGACGCCCCTAGGGGCTATTTCTAGGGGGTGACTTTTATACTTATTGTCATGTGTTGATATACGTATGTGTTAATGATTGTCGACGTCTTCATATGCATATGTTTAAAGGTCGAACCCCCAGCATTATTCCTCGGGGTGGCTTCTATACTCGTTATCATGTATTGACGCACGTAGGACGCAGGTGTTTAAAGGCCCGACCCCAGCGTTGTTCCTAGGGTGACTTCTATACCTGTTACCATGTGTTGGGGGTATAGATGGCAGGCGACTGTCTCGCTCAAAACCAAGGTGTTCATGGGATTCAACAACCATACCCAAGCTCGCCATCTTCGATACGAGCCACAGGATCGTGGGATCCTACGGTCCATATCGTGAGTTTAGGCTAAATTTACATTTAGTACTGCATGCATACCTTTGTGAAGTTTGGAGATTTCAACGTAGAGTATGAAACATTTCCAAGGCAGATTAATCTCAACAAGTCATTCTTGTTTCTCCTGTTGGCTGAGGTAATATCACATCACAGCTTAGCTCTAATCGAAAAGGACTGCCAAAGAAATTATTGTCTACATTGAATGTGACTTCCATGGTGCTTCTCAAAGTTGACTTCAAGTAATATAGTTCACACATCAATTCAATGAGTAAAAGCACTATCTTGCTGTCCATGCTTTCAAGTCCATCACCTCGGTGTCAAAATGTTTTCAGCTAAATTCTCAGGCAGGACGTGTTCTCACAATTGCTTACATGGATATGAAACACATGGAACACAATGGCAATGAGGAGTTAGTGTGATACTTGTGAATCTAAATATACATTGCTTACATGGATATGAAACACATGGAATACAATGGCAATAATATACCCATTAGTGGGGATGATATTATTTTTTTCACTCTAAGATTTGACATCCTAATCCAGACCCAACATAATTCACATTAAACTTTAGTATAGTATATATGAGGCATAATCGAGTAATGACGAGTCACTTTATCCATCAATATTTCTTTTATATTCAAACATTCTTATTATATTTCTTTTCTTTTCTATTCAAACGTTAATTGACTTGTCAACTTTGTTTAACATAAATCATTGATCAAAAAGCTTAACCTGAAATTGATAATAATATATTTATCAATCCAAGTATTACAATTTTAATGTTTTATTATAAATAGAGTAGAAGATATTGTTAAACAAAAACCATAATTTCCTCTAAAATCCAATGCCAACGGACCACGAGATCTTTACTCACACATCCACACGAATTCCATGTCAAATGACCAATCGAAGTCAACTCCCAAGTTGATGGCTTACCTTGTTTGACGCCACCAATGGTTCCTCTACAAGTTTTGTCATGCTTCCGATGTTGATGATTTGAGAAAGAGCTTTGGTAAATTAATTAATGATATCTGGAATCGCATCTTTTTAACTAACTTGTAGAAACAAAATTACTTATATTGATCTTTCATAGGCGCATCGCATCGCATCAATGGAAGACGTGTATTGGAATTGTCCATTTCAATATTATTGCTTTGTGCCCAAAGTCTAGGGTTTAACCTAACGAGGCAAATTACTGCTATCATAGGTTGGTGGTCGTAAGAGAAATCTTTTTTATTTTTTTCGACTAATAGTTCCTAAAACAAAATAAAAGGTTCAAAGACATGATTGAACTCACGAAGACAATGAAAAAAAATTAAAATTTATTTATATTTATCCAGTGTTTTTGACTCAATGTCCATGGTTTATCAAGACTAAAACTTTAATCAGGGCAAAAGTATTTTTTTATCTTAAAAAAATTATTGATAGTCTCTAACAATTTATACATGTAATATCATCAATATCGATTCCAAGCCCAGATAAAAAAAATATCAAATCTCATTAACATGAATTTTTTATATAAATTTTAATAATAATAATAATAAAAGATCAATATAATCAATCTTTAATATCTGAGGTTTTATGATTTTATTGTTGTGGTAACAATTCACAAATATAGTAGACACTGACTAGTTTAATCGGTAAAGATTTTGATATATTATCAAAAGATCTTAGCTAAAATCTTGTCTTCTGTAAATATACACATATAAAGCAAAAAATTAAAAGCATGACATTGATAACCCTTCCTTGCTCCAAATTTTCTTGTGCTGAAGTGACTATTAGTCACGAAACTCATGGTGTTTGGACCACTAATTTTGATGTGTTTGAAATCAGAACCTTCCCTTATATGTCATAATGAATGAATGCCCAGCAGCCGACGTAATGTGCCGTGTGGAACGTCTGGATGCAATTTCTGAAGACTTTTTCAAGGTTGGTGAGAGGTCCTCTGTTCGATCACAGTGATATCTCCCACAAGTCAACCTTTAGAAATTTAGGACCAATGCATTCCATTTCACATGATCAGCTTCAAAGTCACACCATCCATCACTTATGGGATTCATGATCAGGAAATCAATTACAAATTGCAAATGCATACCACATGTATGTATGGTATACAAGATTTAAGGTAGGAGGGAGGGATAAGCTGGTCTTCCACCTCCGAGAAATGACAAGTGCATCAATTAACTACAATTATACCATCTAGAAACCCACGACTTTGCATCCATTCCTCCAACCACACACACACGAGAGGAGGGAAAAGGACACGGCTCTCTCCCACCTTAAAAGCAGGCCCGAGTGTTTGACGATAGAAGCACAAGCTCTCCTTCTTCTCCACACCATTCACACCATCCCCATCTTTCTATCTCTCAACATGATCACTCACCGACAACTACGACGACGAGAAATCCCCACCGGCAACCGGTTCAGTCTTGCGAAGCCAGTTCCAAGAGGTAGAGATGATCACGATAGCTTCCTAGGTGATATGGAGCATGCTTCGCCGGCAGAAAGAACCACCGGCAAGCTTGGTGGTACTCCTTCACAGCCATTGTGGAAGACCATGGAGTCTCCGATGGCTCGATCGGCTGACAGCTCTCCGATGCACAAGCACCACAACGGTAAGCAAGTAGTTCCGAATCCAGGAGCTCGGGATATTGCCAGGTACAGGCAGGACATGTTGGATATGGTGAGGGAGATGCCGGAGTCTGCTTATGAACTCACGCTGAGGGATATGGTGGAGACTCCGAGGATAGCCCAGACGGTGCAGGAAACGATAGAGAAGAGGAGAGAAGAGGCAAATGATAAAGCTGAGAAGGTGAAGGATCAAAGTAAAGGGAAGAGAAGGCTGTTGAGAAAAGAGAGCATGGAAACTGGGGTGTTCCTTAGAATGTTCGTGCCAATCTCTCTGGGTGGAGGTAGAAGGAAGAGCTCAGGGGGGTCTAATACTTGCGCAAAGGTGTCACCGAGGCCTGTCCTGGCAGAAGCAGAGAAGGGTGGGATTGAAAGGATGAAGGGAGAGTTGTGGAAGAAGAATGATTCCGACGGTAAGGGAAGCAGAAGCAGGTAAAATTTTTGTCTTCAACAAAAAATCTCACGATGATGATTCTTCCTGCTTTTTCATCTGCAAGTACACAAAGATAAAACAATTTTAGACTTGTTCATTGCTTTTATTGGTTTCATTGCAAAATAATTTAATAATTCTGCAAAATTTAAGGGTTACTATTTTACTCATCATCTTTTGAGAATGTAGATGAAAGGAAGACTAATGTTTGGATGTCTGATCTCCTAATTTTAGCTTTGAAAGAAAAAAAACATTCACCTGTGCAAAATTTGTATTCTCCTTTTTGCTCAAAACATTGTGGAATAGCACTGTGTTTGCAGAGTAATCATCTTGCAACAAAAATATATATGACTTTCTACCGAAGGAAAAATGGCAAATATCGATAAACTCACTTGTAAAGCAAGACTAAATGAAGAATATTTTTCAATTTGGATGTCTATAAATAAGAAGATTTCACCATAGTAGGTTGAATGAATAAACTAACCGATTATATATTTACTCATCCTATAGTTCTATAACATATTCTTTCGATGTTGCAGGAAAATGAATGGCTGCTATGATTTCTTCCTTACAAATAAAAGCCGATCCATGTAAATTTGAGGGCAGTCCTGTTATCGGCCCCTGTTTTGAGATGTTTAGTGTTGTATTTAGCTGTTCATTGGCAGATGAGAATGCAACAAGACCTGTACAATGGTTTTGAACTTTGCTTTATCATTTGTATTCAAATCTAGTGTCTGAGAAGTTGAAAATATGGTTTCTTTGAGGCATGTAAATCATGTAAACACAGGATCACCTACATTATAATCTCCATCTATGTTAACAATATTCAAGCCACTGGCTAAGAAAAAGGATCAAGCCTTCCAGTTTATCTCTCATATATTAAGACAAATGATCCACTCAATCACAATATCTGTAGGAAATGTGCTTGTAACATAGCAATGTACTTTGTAGATTTATGCTCTTGACCTGTTTATTGAGAAAATACACAAGTACAGTGCTTCTAAATGGGTGAGTGCCACTTCAGTATCTAATTGCATGCCTGGGATGTATATTTCCAATAGAACCTATTCATGCATCACATTAATACACACAGTGGCATGGATCATACATAGTATGGTTTTGAAACACAAGAGGGAGACAGAGATATAGCATTTCAAGTTAGCTTGATTCTGATAAAGAGTATTAAAGCAAGCGATGAATGCAAGTGTATAAAAGACTAAGAGGAATGAATCTTACTTATGCCAATGACACAGACGGTATCAGGATTTGAATGTGTTGACTAGCTTAACTGGTAAAGACTTTGACAGTTCATCTCAAAGTCCTGGATTCAGATCCAACCTTCGTCGCTTACCCTTTGGCGAAAAAAAAAAACTCAGAAATATGGTAATCAAATAAACAAGATGATGATACTCTGGTATCATAAGGATTGTCTACGAAACAAGTTTCATGAGTACATACTAAGAACGGTGAGCGAGTTGCATATAGGGATTGATTGTTTCTCCCATCTCCGAACCCCGTCTCTCTCTCTTCACCCGAACGCCCTCGGATAGATCAAGAAAAGGAGCAACATAAGATAGATCAAGAAGAGGAAGATAGGGGCCAACCGGCGACATGGTGAGGAGACCATCGTGCTTGTGGAGAATCAGATGCGACGAGTTAGATTCATATACGAGCTTCAGTCGGAGATTGGTCCGTGGCCGGGGTCGTCGTGGTCGATGAGCATGCGGCGGATGGCGATGGCCCCCGGCAAGTGACCGGAGCAAGGTGCTCCCCCTTCCTTTTTTCCGCTAGGGTTGGTCAGTGAGGGTTTGATCTCAAATGATGGTGATCGTCACCATATGGGGAAGAAGAGAGAGGAGGAGAGTAGTTTCATTCCCGCTCTTCTTTCCTCAGATCTCCCTATTCATCCTCCGACCTTTTTCCTCCCGCTTCTGAAATATATATATATATATATATATATATATATATATATATATATATATATATATATATATATATATGTGTGTGTGTGTATGTGTATGTGTATGTGTATGTATGTATGTATGTATGTTATATATATATATATATATATATATATATATATATATATAATAACATTCATCAAAACTATCCTATGCATTAGTCTTATAAAGATTATTTTTTTATTAGTTAATTTCTGAAGACCACATTCTGTAAATTATTCTTACCATCTGACATGATTTCACCATGGTTTGAGACTGATGACCATCGTTTACACATGACAAACATTGTGGCAACCAGAAACGTCACCTCCACTCACATTAATTAATGTAGTACTGGTCCAAAGGAAGAACGCTAATCCAGAGGTCTCAAGACAAACAATGTTGCCATTAGACCAGCCTGTCATCTAAAACAACTGCACAACCAAGGGTGGTGGTTCGAAGTCCTCCTCGGTGATGCCATGGTAGCTTGCATGCAGCAAACAACAATCCACCTGCCTTCCCATGGTCTGTGCTTTAATTTTCCTGCAGCTTCTTCCAGTGTTCATGCAACACAGTCAACAAGACAAGATCTTGCAAGTTTGGAAATCAAAGGACACTTGATGTTTCTGATGCACGTATAATAATTTACATCGATGAAGTCATTTAGTTGCTGGAAGGAGCAGATCCATGAAGAAGAAGAAGAAGAAGTAACAAGCAACATATCTGCACCTCCATGTCGGAGGGGATCACAGTCGACTCGGGTTATGGATTCAAGTGTAAGGTGCAGCCTTAGCAGAGTGGAGTCCTCCTCGACGAGCTATCCCTGTGGGTCAAGAACAGCTTCTTCAGCACCTTGAGGATCAATATCAAGCTCGACCGCCTGCGATGAATCAGGCTGCCGCTCTTGGACTCGCTCAGCACCTGCAAGCAGCGCAACTCTGCCATGCCGTAGTCCGGGACCTCTGCTTCCCTATCCCGTTCGCAGAACGAGCGGCGCAGCTCTTCGTTGAAGTCCTCCCACAGCATGTCCATGCTGTCCTCCAACGCCGCTGCACCGGCGACCTTCGACGCTTCTTCTTCTTCCTCTTCTGCGGAAAAGAAGCTCCTGGGACCATCGCTGGAGATCTTGCGTTCGGCGTCGCTGGAAGGCAGGAACCAAAGAGGAGAGGCAGCAAAGTGGGGGAAGGGGGGGCTGCAGAGGGAGTCTTGGTCGACCGCAATGGTGGGGAAGCTGAACTCATCCATCCTTGTACAACCACTCGATCTCTACTCTTTCAGCTGCCCAAGGTATGGGGTCTGCAGCGAGACGCGAGTAATAAGAGCTCTCGTCTGGCCGGATAGAGTTGCTGTCGAGCTGATCGCTTTCACGGGAGCTGAGACATCTCATCCACCGCCGGAATGAACGGGGCACAATAAGACACACACACACACACAAAGCTACATATCGCGATAGGAGCTTCCCACCTCAAAGTCGCCTTCGTATCATAATGATAAGCTTGGTTTTTGGCGGGACCCGTCGCCACTCCGCCATGAATCCACCAAGAACAAGAGTTGCAGCAGTATTCTGCGTATCGAATTAGCTGGGCAAGTGGAAGCTAAAGCTGATCTGTGTATGGTTGAGCTAAACCTGATGGTCCACCCACAAGTAAAAGTTGGAAGACCAGACAGACCATGGCCTCCTCCTTTGCCTGCGCAGCTGTGCTTTGATGCATCAGCCATGGTTGGCGCTGTACTCATGCTGTCTCGTCTCCTTGGAAAGCAAAACAAAAGGAGGTTGGCAAAGATGGAGAAAGAGACGCGCTTCTTTCTTTGCAACACAGGGATGAGCGTGAAAACAGTGTGGCGTTTTCTATGTATATCTAATCTAATTATTATAATACCATTAAAGATTTCATGTTACCATCATGAATATGGCAGATTGCTTGCAAACTAATCGAGGTGATATAATGTCTTGAAACGTACGAGTTCAGAGGTAGGTAGATGGATTATATCTTTTTCTCTGATACATGTAGATGTTTTTGACATGTATATGTCAAAGTAAAGTAAAGCTGTTAACATAGATAGATAGCTACCACTCCACATGATTAAACATCTTCGATTTCTATATGCAGCATGTCACATGTGATGGAGCTGGGAAATTATGGGATTTGTTAGTTAATTGATAATTAAAATAAATAAAATAAATTTAGATTTTATATATATACTAAAAGTATAAGATATTGAAATTAATTAAAAATTAAAAAAAAAAACATAATAAATATAGACATTTAAGTGCTTGATAACTGCTTAGCTCTTGCTAGCTGTACGGATAAAGTTGTTTCTGTAATGTCAAGTAACCGCCGCTCTCATGCCTTAACAGAAGTGGTTAATCGTGCGGTTATTCCATCTTATCGTACAAATGAACCCATACAGACCGCCTATGCGCCCACCCTCTCTAAGGCTGTAATATGTTTTGCCGTTCGATATATATTAATTTTTAGGACATTATTTTGGAAAAAATAATTATAATAAAACCAAGGAAAAGGTTTATTATTTTTTTATCTAATATAAAAATGCTTGATATTGTTTTTGGGCTCCCAAACGAAACACGCGCGCGCAGTCATCTCTATGCGGACGGGTAGGGAGGAGGAGGGGGTAGGTGAGGGCACCGGGGAGTGACGGTACCCACCTCCGGCTGTTTGTTGAGATCCCATCGGGCGTTGCAACGACGATGACGACGCTACGCGCTTCCTCCAACTCCTACTCCATTTTATCCCGTCGATTGCTCTTGGGATTCACTGTTCGATCGTACACCGATTCCGTCCACTTCGAGCCATTTCTCGCTCTTCGCTGCCGCCTTAGCCTCTGGGGACCGCTGGTCCTGCGGTTTGAGGGGCGGCCACTGGGAGGAGCGGTGGACGCGGCGGGTTAGAACCGGAAGGATGGCGCTTGGGGGGAGCTGGGTGGCGGCGGATTACAGGGGCATGTCCGCCGACAACGTCAAGGGCCTGGTGCTCGCGCTTTCCTCGAGCGCCTTCATCGGCGCCAGTTTCATCATAAAAAAGATGGGTCTTAAGAAGGCTGGCGCGTCCGGTGTTAGAGCAGGTGAGGGAATGTTCGCTTCTTGGTTAGGTTTTCGTCGCTGGCATCACGTTTCTTGAGCACGAGCTCTTGCCGATCCGCTGATGGGTCCATCTTTTTGATGCATCTGTGGTTTTGGGTACCTTTTTGGTGTCTCTAATGACGAAAGGGATTCCTTCTCTTTCGAAGGTGACGAAAAGACACACAGCCTAACCGATTTATATCGATTAGTGTTACAGTATTACCCCCAAAAGTTATCCTAGTAGGGTAATGCCACTCTGCGATGTAGTTTGATATGTAAAGTCCTATTTGCATATTAGATGAGCACATTATCCAGCTCGAGATCTTAATTGGTTTCATCTCAATGCAGGAGTTGGAGGCTATTCTTACCTATACGAGCCACTATGGTGGGCAGGCATGATAACAAGTGAGATTGCTTTGTTCTCTTCATCATTATACAGACCCTTTTCATGTAGCTTCCATTACTCCATGAGCTATTTGTGCTATTATTGTCAGCAGATCTTGTGCTACTCATCATTGATTACTGTTAGCTCCTTTTGAAGTGCATGCCAAGTCATGCTGTGCTGGTCATGCGACCGATAAGGGTTGGTACATGGGCTCACACTAAGCAACTGGTATAATCTTGCTCACATGGACTAGTGTAAATCAGCATGATCATAATCGGTTAATGATTCATTAACCTCAAGATTTGCTTGCTTTTGATCATTGGTATCCTGATGCACTTCAAATTTAGGATTGTACTTTTAATTTCTTTGTTCGGTCTTTGTTGAATGTGTCATAAGATTGTGAGAGTTGAAAACAAGAAATGTCTTTGGTTGTATACATAGAGAAAAAGTCACATTATTTGATATTTTGTGGTCTAATATACTATTCCTCTAGAGGTGCTCATGTAGCCAAACAAGTAAAATTCTGCTTGTGCAGCGCATACTTTATGGAACTTCATTGAAATGCATTTTTGAATGAAATCATCTGGCTGTAAATCATGTGTTAGCATAAGGGAATCTCGAAAGGCATTTTTCCTCGTGTACTTTGGACCAGACTTTTAATTTTCACAAATAGTTAAATGTTCTGCAATGTATCATTCTAAGTTATAATATTTGTGAGATGATGACCAGTGATTCTTGGGGAAGTTGCCAATTTTGCTGCTTATGCATTTGCTCCAGCTATTCTCGTAACTCCTCTTGGTGCAGTAAGCATAATAATCAGGTATTACATTGAGTTGCACATCATACATTAATATGAATTTTCACATGTAATTGTAATGTATTACCTTTCAGCGCCGCACTTGCACATATTATACTACGGGAAAGTCTACATATTTTTGGTGTTCTTGGCTGTGTTCTTTGTGTTGTGGGTTCGACAACAATTGTTCTCCATGCTCCACAAGAGAGGGAGATTGATTCCGTGAAGGAAGTATGGGATCTTGCTACTGAACCAGGTCTTTTGCTGTTTATATATTGTTTATGGGATCGTAATATGGATTTATTTGCAATTTACTTTCCATTTTTTCTTTGTTATGTTCATTCATATTGATTTTAATTTCGGAGTCATTTGTCTAATAATTGCTTGAAGTGTTACTGAGCCTCATTTACATTTTTGTCGCAGCTTTTCTCTGCTATGCAACTATTGTGATTGCAGCTATTTTGGTGCTCACATTCTTCTATATCCCTCAGTATGGACAGACACATGTAATGTTCTATGTTGGTGTCTGTTCCCTAGTTGGCTCTCTATCGGTATCTACTTGCCCCTACATTAGATTCCACATTCTCTCAGTTTTGTTGAGCTTTAATGGTTTTGACTAACATAATATCTCAAATTGCACAGGTCATGGGTGTCAAAGCTCTTGGGATTGCTCTGAAATTGACATTTTCAGGAATAAATCAATTGATATATCCACAAACTTGGGCTTTTACCATTGCCGTGCTTATTTGTGTGGTTACACAAATGAACTATCTAAATAAGGTACTGAGACTGTGTGTTTTTTTATGGAGTATTTCCACTTCTATCAAAATCTTTACTATAATATGTTAGGTATTATATGTTGTGTTAGAACTTAGAACTCTATTTATCCGATGCTGCATGATTCCAACATGTTGGAGATACAATTTCATATGTCATCTTCATGCCCTTGCCAAAGTAAACCCATGATGTGCAGTGTAGACGAAGTTTGACAAGAAGGAAGCAATTAAACAGTGGCACGGATGTTGCAGTATATATTTTGATTAAACAGTTTGATGTTAATCAGTTCATGGACTTAAATTTAGTTGGTTCAACTTTTGTTATTTTGGACCTTGTTCTGGAGGTTATGAGCTCAAATTCTAATAGGCATGCAAGTTGACATCCATGATAAGGGCTTTTCATCTTTTGTTTGCTTGAAGGTGATTCCTAGCTGTGAATGGAGGAAATGATGTAGTGGTTGAAGTTCTACTTGTGCAAGTGCCCTCATTCTGCATTCTTCTCTCACCCTTCTATTCACCTTCCTATTTACAGGAAACAGTTTCTTTTCTTTTTCATCCTGTTGATTCAACTATCAAATGCTTGAATCTGGTAAGATGAGAGTTTTCTAGCTATATATCATGATATGGCTAGTTTTGCATTTTGGAGATTGGGATTCTGGTGTTTGAAAAGCTATTAGTATAGTGAAGCTTTTCATCATGATGTCACCAATGAGAACAGACAACAATTAACTAGGAACTAGTTAGAACATGGACATAAAAATTTATTGATTTCTAGACCTACACGGAGATTTGCTAAAATTAAATAGGGAATAATTTAGTGGTGAGTTCTATTGTAGACTGTGGCATATTATGACTGGGATTGACACGTAATACCAAGGAGCCAAATTAGCTGTTCCATAATATATTATGATTATTGTAAAATGTTGTCTAATCAAGTACATAGTGGCAAAACAAAGTGATTCTGTGGATTGTTTGTCACCTGTCCAAAATATATGCAAAAGTTTGCAATTTATATTTTTCGTTTGCAATTTGTCTGGGTTCTTTTGGTATGATGTTTCTCAATAAGGTAGATGACTCTTGTTGTTTTACTTTGTCCACCTGTATCTTGCTACATGTTTCATGAGTGTGACATATGTCTCCATCATAATAGTATGCTTATGAAACAAAGTGATCCATTATCTATTGTGTATTCTGTTTCAAAATAATGTGTTAGGAAACTTGTTTAGAGCACATACTTTAGAGGATATAAACTAATCCTTGTGACATGGATCAAGATACTCACTTTGGCTGCTTCATACCAAAATCAGATCGTGCATATATAAAACAATTTCAACAAATGAGTAGTTGCATAGGCTGGATTTTGGCATAAATGGACTTCTCGTTACCAGACTTGTGGATCATTAACCATTTAATTGTCTTTTACTGTAGGCACTTGATACGTTTAATACTGCAGTTGTATCGCCAGTTTACTACGTAATGTTTACATCACTTACCATTTTGGCCAGCGTGATCATGTTCAAGGTAATGCTTGTTCGCTCTTTCACTTCATCGTGTCATTATAAGAATAATAGTGGATGCCACAATCCAGTTTGCTACACATACTCCTGCTTTGGTTTCTTTCATTTGGGCTTTCCATTAGCTTTCTTCATCTTACTTTAGATTTGTCTGAATCATGTTTAAAACTGACAGTATATGTACATCTGCATAATTTCTTTAGTTTCTTGACTTTCTTGGCAACCAAAGTCATAATTTTGATAATACAATAGGATGGATTGTAACACCTGATTTAGTATCGATTAAAATTTAGATGACTTAAAAGAGGTTGATAGGTGTACTACTAGTAATTTGGGTTTAAGTATTTTGAGCCAGTGATTCAAGCTCGATGAAGTTAATAAACCAGTTATCTCATCATCAGGTCTTGACAAATGATACTAGACTTGACCTAGTATTAGAATACAGTGAGAGACTCGAGTATCTTCTCGGGTCGAGTCATGACAAATGATCGGATCAATTAATAAATCAGTTATCTCATGTCTGAGGCATGACAAATGATATCTGACTTGATCTAGTACTAAGATATGGTGAAAGATTCAAATAAGAAAAAACTAATCATGAACCAGGCTAGAGGTCACATCACGACAAATGATATCATAGCCCACATAATATTGGAACATGATCGATTGAAGATAACAAAATCGGGTTTATCGATTGTCCTCAAATAATAAATTTTGAGATACCTTTGTGCGTGAAGTTACTAGTCGTGTAAGACTTGTAAGAATAATATGATTGTTAGGAACCATGCAGGGGTTTGGTATCAGTGATGATTATATTAATTGTTATAGTGATTGTATATATTTAGTTATAAAATATCATAGTTCCATGATCATATAATTCTACTTACAGGATTGGGATCGGCAAGATTCCACGCAGATTGTCACGGAGTTGTGTGGTTTCGTGATAATTATTTCTGGAACATTTCTGCTTCACAAGACAAAAGACATGGCTGATGGTGGTACGTTGTGTTTTTTTTTGTTTTTGATGGAGAACGTCGTAGTTCATGCACCATACTGTTTGTAGAGCTAAATAAAATTGATCTCGCCGTGTAGGTCTTGCACCACGACTACCTAAGCATGCCGACGAGAATGGATTCACGTACGAAGGAATTCCTCTCAAGTGTCAGGAATCATCGAGGTCACCTTGATGGATTTGCACGGTTTGTTTCTTCCATGAATGAGGTGAAGTGGGCAGTGGGAACACCTCAAACGTCTCCTTGTGTTCGCCGGAGATCCTCCATTCACTTACCAGATGCTTCTTTTGATGCACTACCGGAGGAATCGCTCTTGCCCCCTCGTAGATGATGATATTATATGCGTCTGTACAGCGGTTATACCCTATTTTGTACTAGCTTCGACCACCAGAGAATTCACCATTTTTTTTTTCTTTTTATCTCCTTTAGCTCTAGCAAACCCATCAAGGGTTCAGGACACCAGTCATTGCATCCGTGTTCATAATACCATTACACTGATTATTTGGAAGACGAATCCCATGCAAAGAAATCTGTTTTGCCTACTTGCAATGTTCAACTCCCTGTATATATATATATATATATATATAGGGCCTATGGATTTTACGCCAAACTAAACTCCAATTCTACCTGCAGAAGTTTTAGAATCTCGAATAATGACTTGTCTAATCGAGGAAGAATGATGTATGTGCATCTGGGCGCCTATAGGATGGTGAGGAATTAGTAACGCCTACTGTGTGTGATTCCACGTGACAAGGCTTCACGTGGTCGCCACATCGTGTGACGGGGTTCTTTAATATTCGTGAAGTCAACGATGCAGCGTTGAATCTTGCTTGACGTCACGCAATGCTGTAATCTCAGCCGCCATATATATAAAAAAATAGCCTCGACGTCTCCCCGCCCTTTCCTCTCCTTCTCAGCCCTCGTTTTACGGGAGCACCGTTGAATGATTCCAATATCCGAGATCCCTCCAACCTTGGCTCGCCTCCTCTCCTCCCCAGGAAGGAAGCCCATCTCACCTCCCTTGTGCCGATCCCCTTTTTCCTCCGCCATCTTCCACCGATCATCTCCTGCAACCAAACCCGGAGCATCCGAAGGGAGGAGGACGACGACGAACGCTGCCTTGAGAACGAGGAGCGATGCACGTGTGATCAGAGTGCACTCACGGCAGCCTTCGCCTAGCACCGATGATGCCGCCCGACGATGGAAGAGCCCGTAACGCCTGCATATGGTTCGTCTCCTGTTTCTTCTTCCTCATCCTTCTCGTCGGGGGGTCGCTCCTCGTGGTCTACATCGTCCTGCCGGAATCACAAGACACGTTCTGGTTCCCCATCGCCGGCTTCGTCCTCGTCGGCATCCCTTGGCTCTTCTGGATCACCACCTGCATCTACCGATCCGTCATGGCTCCCAAGTACGACATCGAGAGGCCGCCCGTGAGGGCTGCCGCCGTCGCCCCGGCCGCTGCTGGTGCGGCCGCAGCCAGTGATTCGCCTGTCAATTCTCCCAGCGGCGGAGGCGGCGCCGCCGATGCTACGCCAGGCGCGGCGCCAAGGGGACGAGACGTAGATGGCGACGCGCGCGATGACTCCTCTCTCAATTCCCACGAGAGCGAGGAGCCGCTGGCTTCCTCCATGTCTTGAGCTCGATGGAGGTGGCCGCGCCGCTGCACCAGTTTTGCGAGCAAGAAGTTAGTCCCTTAGCGCATGTATCTGTTGTTGCCTGATGCGGTGAAATCTCCATGAGACGAGGTAACGATACACTGCAGAATGCTGGTAGATCACCATGAGCTCTTCTTTGCTCATCGAACCCCCGAAGAGGTGTTGCCTACATCTGAACTGGTAGCTGAGACTTGCCATCTTTCCTAAAATAGCAGCTACCTTGAAGAACGCCATCAATGGCAGATACTTGAGACTCCACGAGGAGTGCATTGTCATACAGAGAACTCGGCCATAATTAATCGAGGACTTATTACCGATCGGCATGATCTTCTTCGTTACAAGTTTAAAAGCACACACCTTCTTTGTAGTGGAAAGGGGAGACTTAATCGGCATGTTTGTTGGCTTCCTTGTTTACTGGCAAATGAGTACATTTAACTGCTAATAGCTCCTCTATGGTAGGAAAAATAATGATAATTATTTACAATTTAAAGGGATATAGATTACATGAAGTGTTAGTGTTACATATCGTCGTCAACTTCACGTGAAAACATTGATTTGATCACCGAGGCACAATTGTTCTTTTCCTACTTATGATGTCAAATTATCATCATCATTGCACGCCACTCACTCTCGATTCGATTCGATTAGATTCGACTCGACTTGATTTGACTCGACCGTACCCATTAGGTCAGACTGGTTCAAACCAAATGTGTCACGATTTGGACCGGCCGCCACCACCCGAGTTGACCATGGAAAAGCCATGTCGCCGGGGCCAAATTCTCCCACCACCTCCCCTTTTATAGATCCTCTCGTCCATAAAGCAAGCCATCGACAGCAACAGCTGTGGCGGAGACGCGCTCACGAGGGTGCCACCGGACCTGCAACTTTCGCTCCGGTCCTCCTTCCTCTCCCATCCATCAATTCTCCTCCTATCAAAGGGACATCAAATCTATTCTCATAGCTTCTCCTCTGTTCCAATCCAACCATGTAAGACTTTTGGTAGGCATCGCGTCTCTCAGTCTTCTTCTCTTCCTCCACTTCATTGACCAACCCACGTTTTTTGTGCACTACTCTACTCATTATTCATCCATATTTTGCTTCTTTCATTTATATATATCTATATAGTTTTTTACTTGTGATCTTGTGTGGTACATTGTATCAGTCTATATAGGCATATACATTTGATGTCATTTCCACAACAATTCCAAGATAGATTATTAATAGATTTCATATATTGAATTTAAAACTAGTAATTAAATTGAAACAGATAAGCCATTGTTGTCTCAATTCGTATGTTCCTCAAGTGAAGAACTACTACCAACAACAGTATTAACAGCAACACCTGCACAAGAGTGGGCAGCTTCTGATGCCCTAATCACTATTGCATCTCTTCTTCTTCTTCTTCTAGATTTGATGTGGCCAGTTTCAGTAACTGGTCTTGAAGGGCCGGTAGACCTTGAGGTCGGTGACGATTCCGGCGACGGATCCGATGACAGCTGCTACGGTGATCACGAGACAAGCTGAGCTTAGCATCTGCAGGCACACCCACCTCGTGCTCCACCTGGGGATCCTTTTCTGGACGATGTACATCTCCACCGGGAAGTAGACTGTTAATGGCCAGAAGCCGAGCGCGCCGAGCAGGCCGACCACGTCGTTGAAAAAGGGTAGCAGCATGGATATGACGGTGGTCAGCACCACGAAGGCGGAGCGCCACACCAGGCGGAAGAGGCTGAGTTTGTAGCGCTTGGTCGGGGTGAGGGGTACGGCGATCTCCTTGGCGATGAAGGTGGCGTCCGGCCACGTCTTGAGGGCCCACTTCTCGATGAAGGCGAAGAGCGGCTGGGAGAAGACCTGGTAGGCGCCGACGAGGTGGACGACGATGGCGGCGTTGGCGATGTCGAGGAGCCAGTAGGGGTTGTAGAAGCCGAAGCCGGTGAGGAGGTTGCCGGGCGCTTTGTCCCCGAACGCGGCGTAGCCCATGCAGCCGCAGAGCATGTAGAAAAGGGTAGTGACGATGATGCTCAGCAGCGAAGCCTTCTTCATCACCTTCGCCTCGGACGGCGGTGGGGATTTGATGGTGTCCTGAAGGAACAGCCACGTCGTTTGCCATGCTTCAGTACCGAGTCAATCTAACAAACACCTCAAGCTTGTCAGATGGCGGCCATCTTTACCTGGATCTCTATGAGGACGAGGGAGAAGGAGTAGGCGAAGGCAATGTCGCCGAAAGCTTGGAGGCTGCGCCAAATCTTTTGTGTTGGGGAGATGACGCCAATGCTGATTCCGGTGAGGCTGCCTTTGAAACCTTTGTTGTCTGTTCGGCAACCGTAGAAAAGCATAGCAGAGAAGGAAAGATCAGAACGCAGTGCGCAGAAGATAGACGAGACCAGAGTTGGTCATAGAAGCACACATACCGATCGCTTGGACGATGCCGAGGGCGAGGCCAATGGACGAGTACGTGAAGGACATGACCGCGGCGACGATGGAGAGCCACCATATCTGATCGAAGTCGGGGATCTGCGACAAGAAGATCTCCACGACACCGAACATGATCATGTAAGGATTGCTGGAGGTATGGCATGGGTTCTTGTGCCCCTTCTCGTGGAAGCAATTCGACCTCCTGACCGCCCTGTTTCACGGAACGAAGCCCAAACCATCAGTTGGAATGATGACAAACCGAAGGTTTCCTACCAAAAGAAGAACAGAGTTCGTCTCCTTCTGCGCTCCACTCACATCATGCTGATGGAAGCAGCGATGGTGTAGCCAACAGCGACGCCGAAGAGGTTGGCGTACTGGATGCATCCGCAGAGCTTGACCTTTAGCCCACCTGTTGTTGAAGACGGGAGGAGAAGGTCAAGGTTTAGTCCACCCCTGGCGTAAAAATGTCACCTTGGCGTGAGGAGGTGGCCGTACTCACCGAGGTAGGCATGGACCGCGTCCATGTAGTTGTAGTTGCGCTTCCCGGTGTCCGGGTCGCCGGAGCGGTAGCAGTCGGCAAGGAGAGTCGAGGTGTAGTACGTGACGAAGGAGAAAAGGAGCATGACCACGGGGCCGGCGACCCAGCCGAGCTGCGCGATGGCCCAGGCCAGCGACAGCACGCCGGACCCGATCACCGCCGTGACGATGTGCGCGCTCGCCGTCCAAAAGGTCCCTGCAACCAAAATCCCAACCTCCCTTCTTTAAGACGAAGAAAACACGAATCTGGAGCGAACAAGAACAAGGTTTGATCTTTACCACTCCTCTTAAGCCGTCCATCGTCGTCGTAGCACTTGCCGAGTCCCTGGAGCTGATTCCCATGGCTGAGCTCAACCGAGACCTCCATGGGAGTAAAAGTTGGTCGTTGGTTGTACTTAGCGGCGCCGTTCTCGCCCATCTTACGCCCAAAAACAGAGAGAACAGAGCAAAGATGAGATCTTTTTGCTTCACCACGCAAAGAGCAGCAGAAAGAGAGACAGAAACAGAATCTGCAGCACACAGTGAGCTCTTCTACTCCACAAAAAAAGGACAACTCTAAGCTACGAAGAACTCGGTGAAGAAGGCAGAGCGACGTTGAGCTTTATATAGCGGTGGGGCGAAGCGAGAGAGCTAAAAGCGAAGGCAGTACAGGACACTGTGCCGAATGCACGGCCTGACGCCGAGGTCAACGGTGCCGCCGCCCTGGAACAACCCACTACCGCTCTCCTCTGTTTCAGAACGCCGTCTCTTTACCTGAGCACCCCTCAATGAGCCCACACTACTGTGTCTAATCTATTCTGGCCACCGCTTCTGGCGTTGAACCTCTCCGTACTCCCTTCTTTCCCATTACCAATGATGCATTCGTGGGAGAGCACAAAACGAGAGGCACAGATTGAACGTAGGAAAGGGAGTGGAGAACAGAGAGTCCTTTACCTTCTGCATTCGGCTCCTCCACCGAGTTCACCCTGCTTCTTCGACCTCTCTGGGAGGTGCAAGATAATTAATGGAGGAGGAAAGCAAAGGGGGGGGGAAGGAGTAGCGATGGAGAGCAGCTCTTTGTCTGCTTCGAATGAGAGGTTAAGGTGTGGGTTTGGCGTATATATAGGCGACGACAGTGAGAATTAATCTCCTCGTAGGCTTCCACGTGGCTTCTTAGTCATCTTTATTGGTTGGGTTGTTGACTTTGGACGACACATTATTTACTACCGTTCGGTACGATACGTGTCGTATCTATGGATCCAATAACTTATCGGATGTTTGATATTGGATCCAATAATAAAAATATTTAATTATTTTATGCTAATATTTTCATTTGAAATAAAAATATGAAACTCGTGTATCAAATAAACAATGATAATTTTTATGTAATATATAAAGTCATACATCAATCACATATATGATATCCGTAATTCTTAAATCGTACTCCCCTAAATATGGATGGACGAAGAAGTATAATTTATCATATCTCAAAACAACCCTCAATCAATTTAAAATATAATTAAAATGATCTAATTGATGAAAATAGATCAACTAAGATTTAATTAAATCAATCTCTAATTCTTATTGAACCGATCCAAAAATATCATGATCTATTTGAATTTAATCGAGTTAATTTAGATAAAAGAGACATGAATAGATCAAATTGATATGAAAACTTTTTAATATTTAATTTAAATATAAAATTATAAAAAAATTAAATAAATAAATAAACAAATTTAATCAACATAGAAATTTAAAAATAAATAAAAATATCAAATTAAATATAACATAAAGTTAATTTAGACATATGAAAACTACAGAAATATATTTTTTTAGAAAAGATAAAAAAATTCTACCTTTCCAATCTCTCAATTTAATTTTAAATATAAGATAATAAGGAGATGAACCCTCTTGAAAAAAAAAAGTAAGATAATAATTTATTTGTTTTCCACACAAAAAAATAGAATATTTATTTTCTTAAATTAATATTAGAGAAATAAATTAATTAAACATTCTAGATTATTACAAATTATTAAGCCAATTTGAATTGTTTCCTTAATACTATTACATAAAAAAGAATAAATAATCCAAATAAAGTAAAACATTAATTGCTGTAACTTTGATTAATGAAAATACGAGAAAAAAAATCTGCAGGGATTACGATTTCAGTGAGTCGCTGTTTATCCTTTTCATGCATTGGTCAAAAGTTGGAGGCATCTTCGCAACGTAATGACACATAAAAGAGTTTCGCACTCCATGGTTCCTTGTGGCACTATGAAAGAACGAAAGCAAAAGTAGGAAAAAGGCATCACAAACGAAGGAGTGTCATCTTTTCTATCTTCTTCAATCATCAGATGCATGATTGATTCCATGGAGGTGCTGCAAAGGCGTTAATGGAATCCATTATCACTCCCTCCTTTGTCTCCCAAAGAATTAGGAAGCTTTCAGTGCGTTTAATTGTATGCTCGGTTGACCAAAGAAAAGAGCTGCGAGGTTATCTTTTTTTCTCCTTTAATTCTAATTTTCCTCATGCCTCTCGGGTTTCATATTATATTAGAAATCGATAAATAAATTTGATATCATTATATAGTAAACTAAACCATATATATATATATATATATATATATATATATATATATATATATATATATATTTATTTATGCCTAAATAGTCGCTCTCAATCTTATTGTTATTACCATAAATTGTGTCCTTAACGACGAATTCGGTGGAACCAATAACGCGGAGTCATTACGTGCCATTTCAAAGCGAAGCCGCATGCGCGTCGACCTGCGTCACGTACTCCGTGTTGCAATTCGCCGACGGTGGGGCCCATGCGGGGCCCGCGAGGTGGGCCGCGGCCGTCAGGGCAGGTGAGGTAGGCACGCACGCACGCGTCTGTAGACGGGGTGAGCGTAGAATTCCGCATTTGTTGATGGTTCATCTGTTGCCCGCAAGAAGTCGTCGTCGTCGTCGTCGTTGTGACCGCGAGGGCAACGGCGGAGGCGAGACCGGTGAGTCAGGGCCCGACGGACATCGCAAGCGCGGGACCCGCAAGTTGCAGGTCTCGGTCTCGTTTCGACGTTGGGGTGGGGTTCGCCTCTGGCTGCCCATCGGGACGGCGAGAGTCGAGAACGGAGGCCGAGGCAGTCAAAGGTGCAAAGAGGAGCACGTCTCGTTTCGACGTCGCCGTCGCCGCGAACTCTTCCTACCCGCGGGTTAGTATGCGATTAGCTGAAGTATATGCTCATCCGATCATGCAGAGCATAAAATAGTGGCATCAGTCAAAAAGGTCCTCCGATTACATGCCTCATCACTGAAAGAAGGAATCACGGACCACTGTTTCTATGGGACAGTAGACATCAATCATTTGGAGCATCAGTCGGAACGCATCCACCTTCTTTCTCTGGTCCATACCATACCATACGACACAAAGCTTTTCCTGGTCTTCCAAAAGGCAAAGCCATTGACGTTTAGCATCTGTACCTGAAATCATGTGCCATGGGAATCATTATCCTGATCGATTCCTCCTCCAGATGTCAATGCCATGCGTCGGCTTCAGCTCAACGAAGACCAACCGCTGCTCGTGTAGGAGAAGACAAATGTGTAGTTGTCAAACAAGTTGCCGGATGAAGCACGTCGGTGTTTCTTCAAGATCAATCTTTGAATGTCGCGGATATCTTTTACCGATTTGATGTGGTATTTCTGAGGGTTTTTTATTCTTGTTCTTCAAAAGAAGCATGCAGCAGTATCTGCACGCAACGCACGAGAGAGGGGCAGTGAAAGTCCAAAAGGTACAAAAAGTTTGGATCCTTGTCGGAAGACTTTGGATTACCGTAAATCTTAGCTTGAATCATGAAGAGGCTGTGATTAGGCTGCCATGGACCTGTGTTTAATGAAGAGTTAGCAGTTGTTGTTGAAGGTTGGTGATGGAAGAAGGAATCATGAACCAGCGTTGCTTTCACATCTGCAATCTCTGCCGAGAAAGCAGGAGTTGGAAAGATCGGTGCAGCTTTTACGTACGAGAAAGGAATGGTATGTTCAATTAGGTTTTAGCAGTCTTTAAACTCGTCCATGCATGCAATCTTATACTCAAGTGTAAGCAACAGCAGATCAAATTCCAATGGTGTGATGGACCGAAGCGATAAGGTTAAACTAAAAGGGGAAGAATACTACAGGAAGCAGCTGTTGCAGGTTCCCCTCTCAGTCATGTGGTAAGATGATGCTGTTGATGGTATCCAAGCAAGGAATAATAAGCTTGTGTCTGCATTATTTGCTCATCATCGAAGCACAAACAACATGCCAATAGAATAGCTTCAGATTTGGATAAGAATGCATAACTCACTATGTTCCCGATTGCCATCCACATAAAATTCTAATCTGATCACTACAGGAGCCGCCAAGTTGTGATGGATGATGACCTAACAAGTGGCAATCAACTTAAGCCAATATCTAAGGGGTTCTTTCAGTGTTTTTTTCTTCCAATAAAAAGAAAAGAAAAGAAACTAAAACATGTGTAGTTGAGCTTCAAAGAAGGTTTCGTTCATCCGTATGTAATCTCAACATGAAAATAAGTAACTTTAAATCAGAACATTTGCTTCATCATTGCTTCCTTCCATCGGAGAACAAAGATGGATTCAAGAGAAGACGGGCAAAAAGCAAAGTTTCGGGTGCTGCGTGTCGTACCGAGCGAAGAGAAGGTTTCATATAAGAAAATCTCTTTACTCTGTTTAGGGAAATCCTCTATTATGTTATCACGAACCACCGAAAGTGGAGTATTGGGGGAACATATTGATCTCTCTTATCGTGTCTCTCGTGTGCGTGCATGCAGACACTATTCAAAGCTTTGTTGGCGGTCGCCCCTCCACGGATGTTACATTGTTGCAGTCGTCATCGGACGCGTTATTTCCCTCTCTCTCTTCTCTGAGTTATTTATTTAGATTTTTTTTTTCAAAAAATACCCTCATTTCCTGAATTTATAAATTATATATATATATATATATATATATATATATATATATATATATATATATATATATATACTTATGAACATATCTATAAGGTGAATTAATTAAATTATAGTATTTTTACCATGCGTTACAATGGTTTCAGCAATCTCAAAAAATATTATAATATAGTAAAAAAAACTATTTTATGCAACATTATAGAGTTTTATAATATTGTTAAAAATAAAAATATTATGTTGTAGTATTTTCAAGTATTATTGAAAACACCATAACATAGTGTAAAAGTACTATAAAAATAACTTTTTATAAAATTTATAAAAAAAATTATTATCTTATAATTTTTTATATTATGTTATAGTATTTTTTTAGTATTACTAAAAATATTATAACATAATATAAAAATATTATAATCGGACTGATTCACCATATAAATCGATCCGTAGAGAAAGAAGGAAAAGAAAGGGTTTTCTTTTTCTTTCAGAAATCCACCCTATTTCTTTCAGTATCCTAATAAACAAGATGGGCTTATTGGGCCGGACCCTAAAAAGTCCACTAATGAACAAGATGGGTTTATTGCTCTTGTCAAAGCCCAGGTTCTCGGCCATTGCTTCCGTCACCTTCTCGGCCGGCTTCCGCAGCTCTTCCCTTCTCTCCCTCGTGGTCTCCCGGCAAGTTATTGTAGGGAGCATATCGTCGTCGATCCATCGGCAGAAACAGAGAGGACACGACTTTAATTAGCAGCTAATTGGTAGGTCACTCGAACACTGGAGGATTAGACGGCCATTGGTTGCCATCCTGGAGGACGAAGACATCCTCCCAGTTCACGTCATCCAAGCGCTTAGCATCGCCTTCTTCTTCTTCTTCCTCCGCCAGTTTGTTCAGCATCTGCACAGGTTTGGATCGCTTGAAGCCCTCTGCTCTCAACTTGTAGATGAAGAGAATTGACTCTCACGTACCAATCAGAGGAAGCAAAGAGGAACCAACCAAATCTTTCCGGTCAACCTTTCTCACATTAGCGCGGTTTGACTTGTAAGAAGAACATTAATTGCATTAAAAAGGTAGATATTGCCATCGAGACTAAGGGTTGACCGTCTTCGAAGACGAACCATGCATGAGGTTTCCAGGATTGCAAATCTAACCTGCATCGCTTTTGGCAGTAGATTAAGAACTTAAAGCTGGAGATCGACTTGAATTCACGGGTTCTAAGCTCGAAATCAACGACTCAAAAGAGCACCATCATCAACAGGAGAAGAAACAGAGTCGAAATTGCTCCATGTACAGAGCGACTCACAGACTCGACAACAGAGAACGCGATCTACCACTGCGTTCAAACAAGCATCTCTTGCAAGCAAACACACATCTACACACCATACTACTTAGCAGCTTCCATCCTCCTTGGATTGCTCATAACAGCCTACAAGTACGTGCAGATACGATGCTGAGCTTATATGGTCGCACTGCAGTTTCACATGGCTGCCGCCACTGCCTCAAACCTTGGCTGCTTGGGGAGGAACTTCTGCTTCACGTACACGTCCATGTAGTCGCCGAAGACGAACTTGGGGTACGACGCAGGAACCCTGTCGGACTGGGCTGAGAGGAGCTTCGTCGCCGGAGCAATGGTAGCCTTGAGGGAGGGGTTGTAGAAGGAGGCGATGGAGCGGCGGTTGCCGTCGGGGGTGGCGAGCACGCGGTGCCACACGCTCTTGTACCGGCCGTTGCTCAGCACCTCGATCTGGTCCCCGGTGTTGATCACGATGGAGTTCTTCACGGGCTGGACGTCGATCCACTGGCCGTCTTTGAGGATCTGGAGGCCGCCGACCTCGTCGTCCTGGAAGAGGAGGATGACGCCGCCGGCGTCGGTGTGGGCCCGGAGACCGTCGACGAGGTCAGGGCGTGGGCATGGAGGGTAGTGGCTCACCTTCGTCCCGAAGAAGGGCTGGTGCTTGCCGTTTGCAGAGAACGCTTTCCTTATGCAACCATTCTCCAGGCCCAGGTTCTCGTCCATCACTTCCATTACCTTCTCCGCTAGCTTCTTCAGCTCGTCCCTGAACTCCTTCATCGTCTCCCTGCAAGTTAGCCAAGATATATCAATGCGCAGAGAAGAGGCAGTGTTGCTCTGTTCGATTCCTCGACTACTTACTTGAACTCCGGTGGGTTCGACGGCCATGGCATGCCATCTTGGAGGACGAACACATCCTCCCAATCCACATCACTCAGCCGCTTACCAACCCCTCCCTCGGTTTCTCCATCCACAAGCTCGTTCAACGACCGGACGGGGTTGGACTCCCTGAAGCTTTTCTCTCGCAGTCTGTAGCACTCGGAACAGACCTTCTTCACACGCTCGAGGAGCTCCTCTGCAATCCCATGGTTCGCCAGCTGCAGACACGAAGGATTGACGATAACGCATCCATAAAAGAAATCAGGGTTACGGTTCTTAGACTGCAACCGCTAGCCTACCTGAAAGAATCCCCACTCTTCACAGCCATTAGCGATCTGGGCCAAAGCTTCAGCCCTCTGCTCGCCATCCAACTTGGAGAAATCAATGACCGGAATCATCCTGCCTCGATCTACAGAAGACTCAGTAACTTTCCTCTGCATTGGATGCGAGGATTGGGAAGCCCCTGCGGCCTTTTATAATGCAAACTTCTCGGATGTCAACTCTTAGCTTAATCCAATGAAGGCTAAACGGATTAAAGAAACCAGTCATCATTGTGGCCGGTGTTGAGAACAAGAAGGCAGAGAGAACTTGAAGTTCTCATGCTTTCGCACTCTTGACTTGGTAAAAAAGGATTTTAAGGAGTCGGCTGGGAGACGATGAGGATGGGTGCATTGAACCCTACTGTTGCTCTCATGCACGCCACATTCTCCTCCACCACCACCACCACCACCAAGACTCATAAAAGCAGAGACACTTGGATCATTCCGGTTGTCATGCATAACATGCTCCTCTGTCTCACAGATGAGCAGCACCATCGACACCCCCCCGCATCTGCGGATGTGAACAGGTGCTTGTTGTTGCCGCAGAAAGCAATCTGAAACCTGCCCGCTGCTCTCAGCATCATAGTTTATGATCATTCACAGGGACTCGACGTTGATAGATTCGATGGTCATGCTGGGACTTTCCTGGGCATCACTCTGCCGACTTCCTAAATCCAAATGATAATACTCCAAAGCCCACGTTGACTTGCTCCACATGGACTGCGACATGCTCCTCCTGACTCTGACTTCCGCAGTAACAGTATCCCTTGATCTTGGCCATGGTCCAAGGGTCAAATATGGAAGAAGAAGAAGAAGAAGAAGAAGAAGAAGAAGAAGAAGAAGAAGAAGAAGAAGAAGAAGACTTGGGTGGATTGCAAAATAAAACACCCAACCCTTAAAGAGTTATCTGTAGCTGCTTCAATTCTCATATCAATCTTCTATTTCAAACCAAGACAATAAATACATCATCAAACAACAAATCTCAGGGCTCTTTCATGATGTCAACAGCTATGAAACCAGTGGTTGTGACCAGAGTTAAGGGGTGGGTCCAAATGCCCATGACCTTGGTTGGAATGATTGAGAGAATTCATCATCTGTACTTCTCTGGGGTATTGGGATTGAAGAAGCCACAAAAGAATAATGCTAGTAGTTAAGCAGACATGTGGAGTTTAGCTAGAAAATAGTAAGCTTTCATCAAATACTAGCTAAAAAATATTATCATCCTCCAATGAGGAACACAGTCTGTGTTATAAGTTGCCTTTATGGCCACATGGGGGAAGAAAAGTTGAACTTGGGTGTAGGTTTAGGTTCATTGTCTTCCTTAATCATTCATTCATCTATTAAACAAGTAAGGATAGCTTTATAATATACAAAAAATAATAATAATAATAATTTTGTAGGGTAAATACCAAGTTTTTTCCATGTAAATTAGTTATCATATCACCACTATGTTAATGTTTTCGGTGTCATAAAATTTATTTTATTATAATTATTATAAATAAATAAACCTCCTAAAATGTAGTCAGTAGTATGATTGACCTCATCATGCATTCAATTCTCATATATGGAGCAGTTATCAGTTGCTTGTCAATGATTCTTCACAAACCAAACCCTTTGACTCTTTCTCCATATCAGCCACTAGACACTTCGTCATGTTGCACTCTTCCTATCATGGACATCTCTTTTCTTTGATCTGTGTGCCAAATGCATGCAGATTAAACAAAACCATTTGAAGTTGAGAAGCCATTGATGTGGAGGATTCAACTACTCCCCAAGACTTTCTATCTTAGATGTTGTCAAGTTGGAATGATGAGGGCAGCCTTTATCCATAGTGAGCTCAGATTGCCAACTAATTTATGCTGTTCATGAGAGGTAGAAGATGTCATACAATATATCAGTTTAGTGCTATATTTAAAATGGAGAAAAATTTGAATGAATTTATAAGAGATAGATAAGTTTACCATTATTAACGCATACTTAGTTTTGAATCAGTGGTTCAAATTTAATAAGATTAATGAATCAATGATCTTAAATCATAATGAATGATATTATAGTCATTTTAGTATTTAATATGATCAGATATTTTAAGTAGAAAACGTCTATCCACCGATGTGCGAAAGAAGATCTATTAGAGTTACGTTGAATAAGTGGCTATGTTATAACAATCCGTGTTAATCTCAACATTTATATTTATATTTTTATGATGATTTTGATCTAATTCTATGGAATTAAGTTTGAACTCCACTTAAATAGGCTCAATTGGGGACCCAATTCACTTGAGTCCCGACACAACCAATAGAATCGCACAGCAGATCTGTGGTCAACCCGACATGGTGTGACTCGACCAACTCGCACTTGATTGGCGGCATCGGGGCCACTTATCAGGATGTTGCACGGATCTCCACAGCATCCATCAAGATCGCATGTGTGGGTTCAACGCAATCTGTGACACTGATGGACGGCGATCCTGAACGGAAATGGATATCACCCATCAGGGTCTCGCAGACCTTTTACGGATCTCGAAGCATCTGGAGAATAGATGAACGGTGATCCTTCACGGAATGACTGGCCCGTGAGTCAGCGCGGCCTCATCTCCTTGGACGCGCCCCCTCTTCTTCTTTTCGGCTTTTATCCCCGCCCACGCGATCGCTCGACCGTGCGGCCGCTCCTCGTCTTGCCTGCTTTCCCCATTCCGTATTCTCACTCCCAATCGTCGCCGGAGGCCATGAGGAAGGGCGGAGCTGCCCAGAGGGGTGAGGCCGGAGGAGGCGAAGAGGCGGCGGCCGCGCTGGCGGCGGTGGAGGAGGAGGAGGAGGAGGAACAAGAATCCTCCTCTTCGGACTCCGGGAAGCTCTACGAGGCGTACAACGAGCTCCACGGGCTGGCACAGGAGTTCGAGACGCCCTTCGAGGTACCGGCGGTGCTGGTGGTGGGGCACCAGACCGACGGGAAGAGCGCGCTCGTGGAGGCCCTCATGGGTTTCCAGTTCAACCACGTCGGCGGCGGCACCAAGACCCGCCGGCCGATCACCCTTCATATGAAGTACAACCCCGGTTACCGCGTCCCTGTCTGCCGCCTCGTTTCCGACGCTGACCCCGCCGTCGCCAGTCGCATGTCCCTTCCCGAGATCCAGGTGATTCTCTTTAGTCCTTCCTTTCTATTGTATCCCTATATAGACGCATTGAAGCAAGTGTTGCTGCTGCAGGGTGGTAGTTGTTGTTGTATTTTCTCAGAATTTCCAAACGAATCATAAAAAGAACTCTGATTACTATATGGGGTTATAGGTACATTACATGTTTGTTCTAATGCTTGTAGTTGGTGTTCGACAGTAAGCAATGTGTTTGCACTTAATACATTTTCAGAACATCATTTGGTGTTTTCGCACTTAGTCACTGATGTATTGCTTTATTTCTGCAAATGGAGGCTCAAGAAACTGAGTTTTATATAAAATACTTACTATCTTCATGGGGGAGAATCTTACTTTCTTCTTATTAATTTGTGGTCATCAACCTGCTAACAGTGGCAGATTTTAAAGTGTGTTCTGTGGGACGAGTGAAAATTGATGTAAAAAAGATGTGGTTTCTTCCCTTTGAACAAATACATCCAGATTAGTTCGATAATGATTTTTTTTTTGTTTTAGCTAATGGCTTATATACTTTGCTAAGATAATTACTGCTGTCACATACTGGCATTATTATTCTTGCTTCTGTTTTGAATGCCTGTGGGACAATAAGGTTGAGTTCATCATACCCTATTTATGTGCTCCTGGTGATTGCTCATTCTTTGTTTTCTTCCAGGCTTATATTGAAGCTGAAAACATGAGGCTGGAGAGTGATCCTTGTCAGTTTTCAGAAAAAGAAATCATTATTAGGATAGAGTATAAGTACTGCCCAAATCTTACCATCATTGATACACCGGGTCTTATTATTCCAGCTCCAGGTCGAAGGAACCGAACTTTACAGGTGTATTTTCCACTTTGCTTCTTTATGAGTTACTTCACACAAATATTATGAAGTGATGTTAAGCTAAAAAAAATCATGCATGATCGAGAATCACGGCTGGCCTTTCTAGCTGCTGATGCTATTTAACAATTTTTTGCATCCCTTTGATGAGATCTTTCTTTTCTTTTTTTTTGCAGGGACAAGCTCGTGCAGTGGAGGCACTTGTACGAGCTAAAATGCAGCATAAAGAGTTAATCATTTTATGCCTTGAAGATTGCAGTGATTGGAGTAATGCCACAACACGCAGAATAGTGATGCAAGTCTGTACCATCTTCTTTTGGTAGTTTGTGCTGCTCATTTATTTGACTTGTTCCATGACTCAGCACACAGTCTGGCAGTTGTTGCATTCTGAAATTTGGAATTCTCTTAAGTCTGTCACAGTAAATTTGGTCACTTGGTTTCTTTGGTTAATACAGATTGATCCTGAGCTTTCAAGGACTGTCATTGTATCCACAAAGCTCGACACAAAAATTCTGCAGTTTGCACGGGCTTCAGATGTTGAAGTTTTTCTTAAACCACCTGCTTGTACATTGGATGGCTGTTTGTTAGGTGGTTCACCCTTCTTCACTTCTGTGCCATCAGGGAGAGTTGGTTCTGGGAGTGAAGCTATTTATCGATCCAATGAGGAGTTTAAGAAAGTTCTGTTTTCTATATGCCACTTAATTCTCTATATGCAATCTTTGTATTTCTGCACATCAAAATTTGTTTACCGGAGGATGTGATCTACTTGTACTGTTCCTGGTGTTGGAGTTGCACATGTTTATATGTTAATGTTTATGTTTCTTGTGTCCACGAAGATCACTAAAATAATATTTCATGAATCTATCACACACGAATAATTATGAATCTAGGTCATGACCTTTTTATGTTGAGAATGTTGTTTATCAAATGACTGTCGAGTATTATCTAACATTACATGAAGATTCTACGGCCACATGTGATGCTTATACTTGTTCTCTGTTCATATCTTTTAAATGCAGGCCATCTGTTTGAGAGAAATGGAAGATATTGTGGCTTTAGAGGGAAAGCTAGGTAGGTCATTGTCAAAGGAGGAAAGAAGTAGAATAGGTGTGAGCAGCCTTAGATTATTTTTGGAAGAATTGTTGCAGAAAAGGTACAAATATTTATTCATCCTTATTTCTAGTATTGATGTAATGTGGACCTTCTAATGTTGTTTCTGAAACTATGTTCCTAAGGTATATGGACAATGTTCCACTAATCATTCCACTTTTGGAGAAGGAACTTCGGAGCACTACGAGGAAAATACGTGAAACTAACCAAGAATTCAGGTGAATACTTAAGTTTATGTTTATGATGAGTCAAGATGAGGTTTATTGCAGTATAGGATGATAAACTTCAATGTTATGTTTTTTCATTGAATGCTTTCCGATCTTTGCAAGCTACTATTATAAATAGGTTGGATTCATTAACTTAGGAGTCGAGGTTTTTTTTGTTTTGTTTTGTGTCTGTCACGTACCTAAAGTAATTTGGAGTAAATATGACAGTTGAAATGGCTTTCCTGATGTTTTCTTTATTTACTCTTGTTATGTTTGTCTACAGAAATTTGGATGAAGCAAAATTGAAGGAAAAGGGACGTGCATTCCATGACTCTTTTTTGACCAAGGTTCTCTTCAGTTATTCAATTTATTTTAAAAAAATTCCAAATATAAAAACAACAAAAACATTGATAATAGACAAACAAGATCATCCAACTCACTGTTTGTTGATATACTTTTATGTTTGACATATTTTATTATGCATATGAAGAGCTGTGCTGATCCATAATTTCTTTTCAGTTATCTTTGTTATTGAAAGGCACAGTTGTGGCACCTCCTGATAAATTTGGTACGCTCTGTAGCCTATTTCATGATGATAAGTATTAGGAATGTTTCATGATGTTCTTTTGAAACAAAGCGATGCTTCATTATGTCACCTGTGCAAATTTAAATTGCTCAATTTGCAGGAGAAACATTGCTGGATGAGAGGACTATGGGTGGACCTTTTACAGGAACTGACAGTCTTCAGCTTCCACACAAGATGATGCCTGTAAGTTCTGCTGCTGTAGCCTGTTAGTCTATATATGTGAGATTAACATGCATGTGAGTTTAGCATACAGTTATCATCTTATTTCATGAACTGCATTTTACATCTTTGTAATCGCACAATTAAGATGAAATACTAAGTATTTCAAACTAACCACACAATGTCCCAGTGAGACTCTCTGCCATTGTGTGATCTGAGGGTCAGATTGGTTCAGTGAGGACTAAGCATTGCAGGTCAAAGAAAGTTTGCCTTTGTTTGATGTTATATTATCCTTTTCATGTCCTGAGAAGAGTCAAACTGGTCCAGTGAGGCCCTGTGATGCTCCATTTTCTATTAATATGTTTGAACAATAAGCTTGCATGTTGGGAAAGGATTGCTTCATGATGCCAAATGTTTTTCTCATCTTTCTCATTCTTTTATGATGCTAATTTATCTTCTATCATGTTATAAGGTGCTTGTGGTTATTGCAAATGAAACTGAGTGTGTAATGAGGAGGTTTCTTTGGAGTAAAGGCATAGGATGTCAAATACTACATCTAATATGTTGGGACAGTGTTATCTACAGTCATTAGAACAGGGTTGTCTCAGGATATCGAGATCGAGTATTTGGGCCAAGTTCTTGAACAAGAAGCAAACCTAGCTTGCGTGTTCCTGAAGTCAATTATGGAAGTTGGATAATGACCCAGAATGAGTGACCTTCCAAGTAATATAGATAAATGGACATTGAATCAAATGCAAGAGCTATTCAACAACACGGTAATGAAAATTGTCCTGCAAAGGGAGTACGCTATCTATTATTACACTATGAATTGTATAATTTTGGGTTCTGATGTGTCATCAGTTGGGTATAGATAAACGGGCTACTTGATTTTTTGGGAATGGGTAGAGAATGAATTCAATTATGTAACTTTTATCTGTATCACTAGAAGTAGTTACAGTGGGTGACCGTCAAGTGGCGACCCATTATAGAATAAGGATCTAAATGCCTTAAGGAATTCGGTGCTTTTGATAGAACAAGGTTTTTCTTTGTTTTATATACACTGGGAGACCAATTGACTGTTCAACTAGTATGTTACTTCTCTGAGGCTATTTGAGTCTTGAACCTATTTATACAACATAAAGTTTGGCACGGTAAGGGTACAACAGATTTATCACTTGTATGACACAAGTGCCATACTATGTTAATCAAGTAACAAATAGAAGTTACTAAAGATGGCATGTTGTCTGCTATTCTTTGAGCAAGTTAGATTTGCTAAACTTAGATCCTCAGTATGAGATTTGAACTCAGACATGCATATTATTGAAACGAGGCTGACTGCCAGCAGGAGAGGGAAAAAAAGTAAGTGGATGCTGGGGTTTGTAGATTCTGGTCTTTTACCCTTAATGTATTGTTAAATGTGTGTGGCAACACAACTTTTAATAATTTTTTGACTAGATGAAATTTAACTACGTAGTTAAGTGTATGCTTCATAAGTATAGCATTTGTATGCAAGAATATCTGTGATTGCATTCAAATGTTCAGTTTCTTTCTGGCATCACTTGCAACTTAAGGTCTGGTCAGCATAACATATAAACTATTGGGTTAATAACCCTGCTTATATCTCCTTCTCAGAATGCTGGAATGCGTCTTTATGGCGGTGCGCAATACCATCGTGCAATGGCAGAATTTCGTCTTGTTGTTGGAGGTGTCAAGTGTCCTCCAATTACTAGGGAGGAGATAGTAAATGCATGTGGAGTTGAAGACATTCATGATGGAACAAACTACTCTAGGTATTTCTTAGTTTTTCTCACTTTTTTGTTGTTTAACCTCATTCATCTCTCTGATGTAATAACTATGTTTTATTCAACTTTTGTCCTAGGACTGCCTGCGTAATTGCTGTTGCCAAAGCTCGTGATACCTTTGAGCCTTTCCTTCATCAGGTTCATGATTAAGTGTCATTCTATTTCTTTTTCCTTGTATTTGTACTGAGTTCTGTCTTCTACCATTGATGAAGAATGATCAAACCAGGAAATCTAGCTGGTGACATAGGGAAGAACCTAGTAACTTCTGACTTGTTTAGCCTCCCGTATGCCTTCAATTTAGGCATTGTGCTCAAATTTCTGATTGCATCTTACACGTGTTTGTGAGGGCTAAAATTTGTAGGTGGGCTTGCTATCCTTGTGAATTGACTTTACAGACTTGGCCATATATACACATATATGCATTATATAAACATTATAAGCATACATATATAAAGATCTGTTCTACATTCTTGGCTAATATATTTCTTTTTGACCAGGTTATCTGAAGACATCCACCTGTATTTTACCAAGTTTCAGGACTAGTTACTTCTATTGTCTTGATTTAATTCCCTGTATTGGAGCTATCCATGCTTTCGGTTCAAGGAATAAATTCCATCTGTATTCCGTTTGACATTCTTGTTGAATAAAGTATGGAGGATCAGACGTTTATCCTTCCTGCATGCACATTCTGAACTGACCTCACTTGTCTTTCAGAAGAATATAATGTTTGTTATGCTTATTTGCACATACATATTTCAGTTTCAACATATGGTAATTAGAGAAAACTATCACTTAAATTTCTCAAATTTGTCTCTATTTGGTACTTGGACTGTTGGACCTTATCTAAAACTTCGGTGTTGCCTTTCTTCTGACAGTTGGGCTTTAGGCTTCTATACATTTTGAAGAGGCTACTGCCTATTTCCGTGTATCTGTTGCAGGTAAGGGTCTTCCTAAATTTCTGCATGATGGTATATGTTGATATTTGCTCATAAAACTAATCATAGACTTTCGACAGAAAGATGGAGAGTATCTTAGTGGCCATGAAGTATTTCTGAGACGTGTTGAGACAGCCTTTAATAATTTTGCTGAATCGACTGAACGATCATGTCGTGAAAAGTAATTTTGCTCATACCTTTCGAATATTTATTTATTCTCCCGATCTCAGCAGCTGAGAAGATATGTGTTGGTTAATCATGTTTTCAAGCTTTCCCACATGTTCCTGTTTCTAAATTTTGTTCTGCAACCGTTCCGACCTGGAGGCTATTATTATGTAGCCAGATTGCACTCTAGACTGATATCTCCAAATGACAAAAAGGTTGCTGTTGTTATGATCATGTGCGAGTATGCACAAGTATTTGATGTAGAATAATTCTAAAAGATGGTTTAATGTTCTTAAGTGCCTTTTGCTGAAAGACTAATGTAGGCCAATTTTTTGTATGCATTCAGATGTATGGAAGACTTAGTGAGCACTACACGATATGTCACTTGGTCTCTTCATAACAAGGTTTGGATGTTAATGCTTAGACCATCGACATACTCCAAATTTTAATTTTTCCACCTTTACATACCCCTATGTTCAAAATTACAGAATCGGGCTGGATTATGCCAATTTTTGGACTCATTTGCTAGCTCAGAGCAGTATAGCGCTAGCACCATCTCTTCAGGTGTTCAACAGGAACAATACTTGGCTCTGAATGACAACAAATCTGATAGATCGAAGCCAGATTCAAAACCTAACCATTCTAACCCATGTTCTGACTCGATTCCATGCAATCCCACAGCAGAAACAAGGCTGGTTGATCTTTTGGATAGCACACTGTGGAACCGAAGACTGGCTCCTTCATCTGAAAGAATTGTTTATGCCTTGGTATATCAAATTTTTCATGGGATCAAGGAGCATTTTCTGGTATCTACAGAATTAAAGGTCTGTAAGTATATATTCGCTTTGCTTTTGGTGAAAAATTGTCAAATTTAATTTTGCTCTATTGATGACTTGGTGACTTATATTACATGCAGTTGATCTAAACTCTAGAGCTGCTGTAGAAACCAGTCATATGCTGTGCCATTCCATCATTTACTACTGTCTAGAGCTTGTTGTCATTTTCACAGTGATGATTTATTGTTGTGCATTCAAAATGATTAGAACAGTAAATGCATTATCTGCCTACTATCTTACAAAGATATCGTCGTCGGTATAGAATTTCTTTCAACATGCAACAACACTTGTTAAGCTTCACATTCTTATCCCGAATAATGCCTCTCCTATGTTCTCTTTTTCATGGTAACTTTGTAGATTCAGCTGCCTGAAAATTTGTGGCTCACTTGAAATGATGTTGATGCTAGTCATTACCATGATTTTTAACTCTTATCCAACTCCCAACATTTATTCTGTAGTTCAATTGCTTCTTCCTGATGCCGGTTGTCGACAAGTTGCCAGCCCTTCTGTGGGAAGACCTGGAATCTGCATTTGGAGATGACTTGGACCAAATTTTTGACATAACTCAGCTACGCCACTCTCTCGGACAGCGCAAGCGGGAATTAGAGATCGAATTGAAACGGGTATTGGCTTTTGACCTACCACAAATGTCATGTTGCCTCTGTCGTTCGCTAACTTAGATATGCTGCTTGCAGTTACAGCGGCTGAAGGAGAAGTTTAGAGAGATAAATGAGCAGTTGAGTTCTTATCTCGTCCGACCATAGAGATTTCTAGCCTCAGTAGAGCCACAATGCAGATGCAGATGTCAGCGTTCTTTATCGATCCAATTGGACCTGTTATTGTAGATAGATGTAATGCCTTTGTTCAGTAAGAACAATGAATTATGTCATCTATTTCTACGATTTCAATCGGTCGAGATCTATTTCCATAATGCCTGATACAATATTATTATATTTATCAACTGCCTAATGCAATCCTCCTTTTTCTTTTGCAGGATTGGGATCAACAATAAAACAACGCAACAAGAATTATTTGTCTCCTACAGGATGTTACTTTTAAGAAATACTATCGTTCTATGGCGATGCACAATTAGTGCACTTTCTTAAATATCCATTGACTCTTCTCTTACGCCGTTGACATTGGGCATTAGGCTTTATGATCTCTTGCTGTCGGTCAATACGGCTCGGAGTCAAACCCTAATAAGATTTAGTGGTGATTTCATATAGCCACTTCCTCTCATGCTCAATATATAATTAAGTCGATTTTAAAATTATTAGTGATTCCATGAGATAACTAATAACCTTTTAAGCTTAAATTGTTAATCCAATTAATTTTAATTTCATTAGTCATAATCTACTTGATGGTATAAATGATGGATTAGTTTATTGACCTTTTGCCCTCCATCAGTGCGTGTGCTGTAGCAAAAGTATTTTCTGGTATCTTTGGTTATCCAGAATACAAAATTAGGGTTTGCGTGCGTTTCGCGCCCGTGACTCACCACCACCTCATCTCTTGGTGGCCGCGATGAGGAGCCGAGGCCAAGAGGCCGCGGTGAAGGAGGAACACGAATCCTCCTTTTCGGACTCCGGGAAGCTCTACGAGGCGTACAACGACCTCCACGGGCTGGCGCAGGAGTTCGAGATGCCCTTCGACGTACCGGCGGTGCTGGTGGTGGGGCACCAGACCGACGGGAAGAGGGCGCTCGTGGAGGCCCTCATGGGTTTCCAGTTCAACCACGTCGGTGGCGACACCAAGATCCGCTGGCCGATCACCCTCCACATGAAGTACAACCCCGGTTACGCCGTCTCGGTCTGCCGCCTCGTCTCCGACGCCGGCCCCGCCGTCGCCAGTCGCATGTCCTTTCCCAAGATCCAGGTGCTTCTCTTTAGTACTTCCTTTCTATTGTATCCCTATATAGACGCACTGTAGCAAGTGTTCTTCTGCAGGGTAGTTGTTGTTGTATTTTCTCGGAATTTCCAAACGAATCATAAAAGGAACTCTGATTGCTATATGGGGTTATAGGTACATTACCTGTTTGCTCTAATGCTTGTAGTTGGTGCTCAACAGCAAGCAATGTGGTTGCTTTTAATACATTTTCAGAACATCATTAGGTGTTTTCGCACTTAATCACTGATGTATTGCTTTAATGCAGCAAATAGAGGCTCAAGAAACCGAGTTTATATAAAATACATAGGAATCTCACTTTCTTCTTTCTAGTTTGTAGTCATCAACCTGCTAACAGTGTCAGATTTTAAAGTGTGTTCAGTGGGACGGGTGAAAATTTATTTTTAAAAAAGATGTGGTTTCTTCCCTTTGAACAAATACATCCAGATTAATTCGATAATGAAATTTTTTGTTTTAGCTGATGGCTTATTTACGTTGCTATAATAATTACTGCAGTCACATACTGGCATTATTATTCTTGCTTCTGTTTTGAATGCCTGTGGGACAATAAGGTTGGGTTCATCATACCCTATTTATGTGCTCCTGGTGATTGCTCATAAATCTTATTACATTTGGTTGAGTTGGTAGAAGTTTTCTTGTATGCTATGCAGAATATCATTGTTTTTGACATTGCTTTTTATCAACTTAACTTTATAACAAATTATTTCTCATTGAATGTAATGCTGGTTCTAATAAATTTAATTTCTCATGGATATTGTCACCTTCAAGATGTTGGGTGTGATCATGTTGGGCCGGCCCTCTGGATGAGAAGGAAGCAATAATTGGAGCTTTAGAGTCAAACACTGTTTCACTCGTGTATATTAACCACGGGATTCTGGAATCCAGAAGCAGATATAAGCACAGTTGGTGATGATTACGTGAACTAGTTTAGAAGAGAGTCTAACTTACTTGGTCTTGTTGATGTACACCATCAGCCCTCTTGCCTTCGGAGTAGCCGACTAGAAAAGCTGGGAGAGGGAATGAGCATGAATAATCAAGTGTCCTGTTATCCAACATCATCACACCTTCAACCCTAGCAAGCAAAAGCCTTGATCCATCATAAGGGGATCAAGAGAGAACTATCTTGCCTTTCACCAAATCCTTGCTCAGTTGAGTGTAGTTCTTGCAAATGAGAACAAATCAATAAGAGATTGCTCAATTGATTACAACTCACAGGAGCTCCTGACAATGAGATGATCTCAACGTGCTACCTTGGTAGAAATGTCCCATCACCAAAGTTTATGAAGGGGTAATGTTTCTTCTGTGTTGATGGAAACTCCATGTCAAATGAATCAGAACTTTCATCAATTGTAGAGAGAGAGAGAGAGAGAGAGAGAGAGAGAGAGAGAGAGAGAGAGAGAGAGAGAGAGAGAGAGAGAGAGAGAGAGAGAGCTGAAACAACTCACTACAATGGTCCTTCAATCTCCAATAACCAATGTTTCTATGAAGCTGCGATTGATGCTACTTGCAGATGACATTAGCATCTATGGCGCAACATTACCTACCATGTCACAACCATTGCACGTTCGTTGTCGCTATAGATCGACGTGAGAATCCCCTTCTTTATCGTGTGATCACTATTGATCGAGATGGAGATAATGTCCACCGCATTCATGATCGTGTTGTCGAAAGCAATTAACAAGTCTTCCCCTACACACCTTGTTAGCTAGCAGACTTGGTACACTGCAAGCCTGGTAGAAGGCACTGTGCCTCTGGTTGTCCCTCCGGTAAGGCCATACAGGCTAATGTTGTGGACGCTTCTTTCAGCCATAATTGAGATAGTGTGGGTGCCATGGCTATCATGGTCCCATGGAGAAGCTTCATGAGTCGTGTCATTGTAGCTGTTGAAGTAACATGTTCCAATGATTTTGCTAGCACAACACAGCTGGTCTCAGTAGCGTGCTTCAAGCAAGCAATAACTGAGATGATGAACGAGAGTTGAGGAGGTGCGTACTTGTTGCATTTAAAGTTCTCATCATGTTGGGTTGTAGGTTTTGCTTGGGAACACCGAAACAACACCCTTCATGCCCTTTGTATCGATTGATATTTCAATATGCAATCAAGAGCAGAGATATAAGATAAGATTAATAAACCTGTTAATTTTAACCAAATGCATTTATGAAGTTAGGATAATAATTTATGAAATACGAGTCATGCCCTTTGTTTATGAAATGATTTATATAGGTCATTTTATATGTTAGGACAATAATTTTATATATACTCATGTAAGTTTATTTGATGGATAAACAAAAACATGATTCATAATATAGTTAGGTTCGTATGTAATAGGTATCTTAGAACACTTTGAAAATTTGACTTTCTTCGGCAATAAATTGAAACTTATCCTACCAAATTGTACAAAAGACATTATCTACATGCAGCTTATCATCATCTTCACAATTACTTAAAGACAGAGTTAGCTATAGATTATATTTTGTACATTTCTATGCAAAAAATGTGGATTTTCATGCTAGATGGTTGATGGCTGTTATGAATAGGGTGGGGGTATATTATGTCTATAAATATTGTGATTATAATGCTTCTCACAGATTTTGTTGAGATCATTCTTGTTATCCTAGCATCTTACTTTTACTTTATGTTTTAGATGCTGGCCCACTTCACCTGCTGGACATTTGCGGAATGTATTCTATAGAATGTGCCTTGATGACAAGGCTTAATTTTATACGAATTTTCCAACTAGATTTTTCTTGATAATTATTTCCTAAAGCTTTGTATTTCTGGTTTTAGGAGATTGATGCATTATTAGGTGTGCGCACACTTGATTGTTCCAGACCTGATGTAGTGGTTGGGGAAAAGCAGAAACTAAGTATACTGTATGTAGTCTCCCTTCTCAAATTTTCATGAGTAATGGTATATTTGTTAAATTCGAATGGCCATTTTTTTCAAAGATAAGATTACGAAGGTACTTTTTGCATATCATTGATTAATATTGTTTGGGATGATGAAATGATTCTTTCTATTGCAGAAACATAGTTTTACAGTTTTACCTTTTTCTCAGGCATAAAGTTTGAATTCTTACCTTTCTAATTTTGATAAAAAAATTACTAAAGGCAATACCCTTGTTAAAGAACTGGTTTCTGGATGATATGCTTGTTAATGAAATGATTCTTTTAATTAAGTTTAAAATGGACGCACATCCTTGGATGATGATATGCTTGTCACGGATATTGTGCCGAGCATAACACAGTTCAATCTTTGATGTTTGTATACATTTTATACCTGGCTATTTCTTTCTTCAAATGTTATTTTTGGTGACTTGAGGTGATCACAGCATCGAACTACTTAACATATAGTTAATTGAAATGGACTAAATTAACAGTAAGGTGGAAATATAATTGATCTTTTTGACTTAAGATATTCCAATCTGGCTTGTTTAAAGGGAATACTTCATAATATTGACTAATGAACATCATGCAGGTAAGAGCATATTTTAGTCCAAATAAGTTGTAGATCTTTACAATATGATTCGGTTGGGAGGAGTGTGTGACAAAACAATTATTTTCAAATCCTTTATCTCTAATTAATAAGAAAGCCAAGAATCAATCAATCTCTTAATGTAATTAGTCCACTTCAGCACCAATGTCACCATCGATTTTTTCTTTCCAAGCATGTTCCTATGCATGTGCTTAGACCATATTGCTTGTTCATTGGTTGTTTTGTCACTGAAAACGTGTGGGTGTCAGATGGACCAAGGATTTTGATCTTCACGAGCCTTCTCCAAAGGCTTGGATGCTTAGAATCCACATTTAATTATTTTTATCCTCATGACTATGTATTTGATCACATGATGCAAGATATCCTGATCCACCATTTTTTTTTCTTTTTTTCCTTTTGGCATAGGGTGAAGCCTTAAATTCCTTCACATTGGAGTATATACATTCTGTTCATTGGACATTTAGGCTAATCAGAAGTCACAACCATTGGGTTGAGTGGAGATGGGTAGCAAGTGTCCATAGTCTGACCCAAACCCTATGCAATTGAAGCAGCAGATTAAGATTTCTTTATTCTTTATCTGGACCGAACTATGTAACCAGTGAGTTACCTTTAGTTTTGTTGGGATAAGCTTGGCAGGTTGAACCTCCCTGCTGTCGAGCAGCCACATGCCTGATAAAATTTAACCCAATCTGCCACCACGATCTGACTCATGAATTTGTCAGGTCATTAGGTAAAAAATGCCATTATCATAATTGAAGGCCATTATTATGCATCATTGGCCTCCTATGGATCTGCTTTTCACATGTTCAATGTATCTTCTTGAGGAGCGCTTAGGTAAGAAAATGATGGTTAGATTTGAACGTTTAAGATATGGAGATTATCTAGACTACCACTATCTATATTTGTACTACTTAAGCTTGTAGTTATTTGTTGCATCCATTTGTCTAGTTACCTTACAGTGTTAACTTTCTGATAGAAGATCTCATGCTTAAGCCTAGTATTAGCATGTAATATTACTATAATCTCAGTGATTAGTTGGAGTGGGAGCAAGAAATAAGCACTCTCAGTTATTATCATACATATATTGTTTGCACTTGACCATGTATGCTCGATATAATCATACTTTTCACCATAATTCTAGCTGGTAGTCTTTCTCTTTCTCTTTCTCTCTCTCTCTCTCTCTCTCTCTCTCTCTCTCTCTTAAATGTCGTTCAGAGCGTGAAACGAAATTTGCTATTGGAAAGAGATGTCATCGTTGGTGTGATTGGGACTTGTATCTTGCTGGAATCTGCATCTTTTAGCAATAAAGGATTTGGACCTTCGTCGAGAAGATGGAAGGGCTCTTGTGAGAACTTTAAATGCAACAAGTATGTATCTCCTCAACTCTTGTTCATCATCTCTGTTATTGCTTGCATCAAGCATGCTTTTAAGACCAGTTGTGTTTTGCTAGCAAAATTATTGGAACATGCTACTTCAACAGCTACAACAACACGACTCAAGAAGCTTCTCCACGGGACTACAATGGCCATGGCACCTACACTGCCTCAATTGTGGCCAGAAGAAATGTGCATATTGTTAGCTGTACAGCCTCACCGGAGGGACAACCAGAGGCATAGCGCCTTCTACTAAGCTTGCGGTGTACAAAGTCTGTTGGCTAGTGGGGTTTGCAGGCGAAGACTTGTTGGTTGCCTTTGACCACGCGATCATAGATGGGGTGGACAACATCTCCATCTCGATCAGTAGCGACCATGCGAGTGAGTACTTCGAGGAGCCGATAGCCATTGGTGCGTGCCACGCGATAAGAAGAGGATTCTCACATTAGCCTATGGTGGCAATAATAGGCATAGTGGTCGTGGCACGGTAGGTAATGTTGTGCCATGGATGCTAGTGTCAGTTGCAAATAGCATTGATCATCGCTTCATAGACACATTGGTTACTGGAGACCGATAGCCATTGGTGCGTGCCACGCGATAAGAAGAGGATTCTCACATTAGCCTATGGTGGCAATAATAGGCATAGTGGTCGTGGTACGGTAGGTAATGTTGTGCCATGGATGCTAGTGTCAGTTGCAAATAGCATTGATCATCGCTTCATAGACACATTGGTTACTGGAGACCGATAGCCATTGGTGCGTGCCACGCGATAAGAAGAGGATTCTCACATTAGCCTATGGTGGCAATAATAGGCATAGTGGTCGTGGCACGGTAGGTAATGTTGTGCCATGGATGCTAGTGTCAGTTGCAAATAGCATTGATCATCGCTTCATAGACACATTGGTTACTGGAGACCGATAGCCATTGGTGCGTGCCACGCGATAAGAAGAGGATTCTCACATTAGCCTATGGTGGCAATAATAGGCATAGTGGTCGTGGCACGGTAGGTAATGTTGTGCCATGGATGCTAGTGTCAGTTGCAAATAGCATTGATCATCGCTTCATAGACACATTGGTTACTGGAGACCGATAGCCATTGGTGCGTGCCACGCGATAAGAAGAGGATTCTCACATTAGCCTATGGTGGCAATAATAGGCATAGTGGTCGTGGCACCGTAGGTAATGTTGTGCCATGGATGCTAGTGTCAGTTGCAAATAGCATTGATCATCGCTTCATAGACACATTGGTTACTGGAGATCGAAGGACCATTCTGGTGAGTTGCTTCGTTGCTCTCTCTCTCTCTCTCTCTCTCTCTTTCTCTACAATTGATGAAATCCTAATTCATTTGACAGGGAGCTTCCATTAACACATTCCCTACAGAGAAGAAATTTTACCCCTTCATATCCTTTGATGATGGAACATTTCCATCGAGGTAACATGTTGAGATTATCTCATTGTCAGGAGCTCCTGTGTTGTAATCAATTTAGTGATACTCTTAAAGATTTGTTCTCATTTGCAGGGATTGGAGCCTTTGTTTGTTGGGGCTAAAGGCGCGGTGATGTTGGATAACGATATGTTTGATTGTCAACTTTGCCATTTGGCTATTCTGAACGTAAGAGGTTTATGGAGTACATCGACAAGACCAACAAAGTTCAACTTTCTTCCTAATTAGTTCACACTAACATTATCAACTGTGCTTATATCAGATTCAGGAATCCCGTGGCTAATGTACACATGAGTAAAACAGTATTTGACTCTTAAGCTTTAGTTGATGTTCAGGAAGTGTTGTTACTGATGTTGTGTAGTTTAAGGATTGTCCTGCTTAATCTTGCTCGAGAATTGAATTGAAATACGGTTTATCATCAAATGAAACTAGTATCATGCACATGGCAGATCTTAAGAATTGTTCGACACCAAATAGAGGATCAAGCATTTGTCGGAAGCAAAGATTACTGGAGCAATCGTTCACTGGTGTGCTTGGTACAAGTAACAGGTATTGTTATATTGTGCCCAGAAGTAATTATTTGCTTATGAATGGCTAATTGAATTCTTGTGTGAAGATAAATATGAATCGAGGATTGTCATGTCACATGCCGAGTATGCAATTGCTATAAATAATTTTAGGATTGTGCTATCATGATATCTGTGCTCTGACCCACTCTGGTTGCAGGTAAGTGGGCTAGGCTGGGCCGGCGTGGATGCAGCAGCTAAGGGCTCAACTCAAGAACGCATGTTACCGAGGCCTAATTGAGTACCAAAGTCCATGAGGATGACTCCTATTGGTCCGCAATCACTGCTGTCGGGATGTTTGTTAGGTGAAGAGGAAAGGATCATACTTCCTGCTTTAATTTAACTCTTCTTCTCGTCATCGCAGGCGGCTGAGGCGAAAACTTATGAGTATAAAACCAACTGGAAAAGCGAGTCGGGATCTTCTGTACGGGTCAGAGCACGCTAACCATAAACTTCTGAAGATGATTTGCTCAAGCGAGTGGGCCCGATATGATCGACGTTTCACCTCATTCCTTGCCTCTAATTGACCGTGGACTTGTAGGCACAGAGGATCGGGCTTCCCTTAGAAATGGAGCTCAAACACGACTCCTCGATCCATGTGTGTGCAGCACGCGCCACGCACTTCTAAGGGGCGAGCGCCGATGAGAAGTAGCCACCCTCCAGAAAACAAATTGTCGGAGGGTGCTTTTCCTACCCGTCGCTACACCTGCATGCCCTGTCCATTGGATATGTCATGGACGTGGTCCACATGGCTATCTAATGACAATGTCGGTAGATGGAACAGAAACGGGTGGGAATGCGTCGTCCCTGGTTTTCCCTGACTCGGTTGCTGTGTGAATGCGTCGTTCTCGAAGGAATCATACGCCTATTGAAACCGACGTGAGTCATCGGGAGACCCCACAACAGTTCGAGTGCGACAAAATGGACAAACAACACAGTGGAATGGCCATTGGTGACTGCGAGAGCCACAGCAAGCAGAAAAAAAGTGTATCAAACGAGATGTTGGCATGTATAAAAGGGCAAGAAAGAAGGGGAGAGAGAGAGAGAGATCACGATCGACTCATTCCGGCGAGTGATTTGAAATCTGATGATGGCGGAGCGGCTCGCTGCTTCTTTCTCCCCTTCCTCCTGCATCCTCCCAGCTGCCTCCAAGCGGACGGCGCAGCCCTCCTCCGCAGCCCTCTCCTTCCTCCCTTCCCCTCGCCGCCTTCAATCCACCTCCTCTTGCTCCCTCCGCCCCGTCCCTTCGCCTCTCCGTCTCTTCCAGGTTTCCCCTCTTCCCCTTTCTTGATTATTGCTTCGATCAAGAAATATAATCTTTATAATCTTTTGATCTGAGCGTCCTCGATCGGATCTTTTCCAGACGGCCGCGATCGGCTCACGCAGGACGTCGTCGGTCGTCGTGTGCGCGGCTTCCGATCCGGCGCAGCTGAGAAGCGCCAGGGAGGACATCAAGGAGCTGCTCAAGACCACTTTCTGCCATCCGATCTTGGTAGGTAGTTTCATTTTGTTATGCTGCCATTTAATTCGTTTCATGTCTTGACCGGGTAATCCAGCCTGTTGGAGTTCTCGAAGCAGTAGCATTCTAATTTGTGGATAGGTTGTTTCATTGATTGGATCCAGGGGATTGGAAGTGAATTAGTTTCTTACTATTCTATGAGGACCCATCGCTACGTTATTAGCAACTAAATTGGGTTCTTAATATAATTATGAGGCCCGAAATGTTTATGATCGGAATGATTTGGTGAAACAGAGAGAGGTCCTACTTATAAGGCAACAGAGAGATGGATAATTAGGCAGATTCATAAAAGGTCGTACTGCTTTAAGATGATGTTTACAAGTTGCAGGAGTATGAAGAAGCGGTGCGGACCAAAGTAGGCTGCTATTACTCAAGGAATAAAGGTGTGATGATACCACGGACACTTGATCTTGACCAAATAGGCATTCAAGAAGGCAGGAGTGGGCCTATATATATAGCCAATGGCAAACACGACAGCTAGAGGCTTTGTGGTGTCGTTCTTCCTAGTAGAATCAGTTTTTGTTGCCTTTACATGAATATTGAATATGGTCACTAGGCATTCTTTTTCTTTAATCTTTAATTTGTGTTTGTCAAGAATGTAGCTCTTGTCGTGCGCGACATAAGAATTCAATTTCTCTGTGTGTTTAGCAAAAAGCACCTGTTTGTGTTCACAATTCTCCATACAAATTCAATTAATCAAATAGTAATTTAGGAGGCTTTTTTATAACTAGTTTGGGTTTATAAAGACCTGACCAAGAAAAAAAAGTCTGTCGTGCTCTGGTGACTAGTAACCACTTATTTTAAGTTTATTGCTTTTATCTTTTCCTTAATCTTTCTTTAAATGATTTTGCTATTGCTAGTGATTGTGAGACTTCAGATAAATGATTTCATGCTTACCTGACAATAATCTCAGTGTTCTAGGATATTTTATTCTTCTACGATAAACTCACCTACAGCTTCTCTCCTTTGTCATTATGTGCTAAACCTATTAATTGGGTCTTCTTCAAGATGCATTAGGCTATATCATGTAAAGAGTCGTGTGATGATTTCATGACCTTACAGGTTCGTCTAGGATGGCATGATGCTGGTACATATGATAAGAATATTGCGGAGTGGCCAAAACGTGGGGGAGCTAATGGAAGCTTACGGTTTGAGATAGAATTGAAACATGCAGCCAACGCTGGTACTGAATATGTTGTATACAAAATTGGAATCTCTGTTTAAATTGAGGGATGCTAACTTGGTACTACCACAGGTCTTGTAAATGCTCTAAAGCTTCTTCAGTCTATTAAGGACAAGTATTCAAGCATTACATATGCAGATTTGTTCCAGTTGGCCAGTGCTACAGCTATTGAGGTTACATTCTTGAACTAGTCGTTTTCCATGTACTAGGTTCTTATGTATTGCATGTGTGTTTTTTTGAACTTCCTTTTGTATCACAGCTCATAGTTATACATTTGTCATCTTGCAGGAGGCTGGTGGTCCCAAAATCCCTATGAAATATGGAAGAGTAGATGTTTCTGGGCCTGAACAGTGCCCAGAAGAGGGGAGACTTCCTGGTGAGATAGCAATTCAAATCTTTTAGATCTCTTTTCAGCCTCTTTATATCATTTTTTTTAACATTCGATCATTATGGGTGACATGGAAAATTTTTTCCCTGCTGATCTCCTTATTATTATTATTATTATTATTATTATTATTATTATTATTATTATTATTATTATTATTATTATTATTATTATTATTATTATTATTATTATTATTATTATTATTATTATTATTATTATTATTATTATTATTATTATTATTATTATTATTATTATTATTATTATTATTATTATTATTATTATTATTATTATTATTATTATTATTATTATTATTATTATTATTATTATTATTATTATTATTATTATTATTATTATTATTATTATTATTATTATTATTATTATTATTATTATTATTATTATTATTATTATTATTATTATTATTATTATTATTATTATTATTATTATTATTATTATTATTATTATTATTATTATTATTATTATTATTATTATTATTATTATTATTATTATTATTATTATTATTATTATTATTATTATTATTATTATTATTATTATTATTATTATTATTATTATTATTATTATTATTATTATTATTATTATTATTATTATTATTATTATTATTATTATTATTATTATTATTATTATTATTATTATTATTATTATTATTATTATTATTATTATTATTATTATTATTATTATTATTATTATTATTATTATTATTATTATTATTATTATTATTATTATTATTATTATTATTATTATTATTATTATTATTATTATTATTATTATTATTATTATTATTATTATTATTATTATTATTATTATTATTATTATTATTATTATTATTATTATTATTATTATTATTATTATTATTATTATTATTATTATTATTATTATTATTATTATTATTATTATTATTATTATTATTATTATTATTATTATTATTATTATTATTATTATTATTATTATTATTATTATTATTATTATTATTATTATTATTATTATTATTATTATTATTATTATTATTATTATTATTATTATTATTATTATTATTATTATTATTTGCTTATAATGGGTTTGTCCATATTTAGGCCATCATACTCAAAATTTGTGAAATGTTTCTGCATTTTGTTTTACTACCCGTATATTCTTTCTTCAGCAAGATGTTGAGTTTTCATATGCTTTCTATATTGAGTCATTGACTATGTTAGTCTAGTTTAGGTTTATAAAATCTAGATGCCCTAATGTATATGCTTTCTATATTGAGTCATCAACTATGTTAGTCTAGCTGAGGTATATGACATCTAGATGTCCTTAAATGTTGAGAAGTTTTTCTTTTGTGAAGTTTTTAGAGCGGAAGTAAGCATATGGCATTTGTAAAATGATTTTAGAGGTAAAGGGAATCTAGTTTGCAGGTGTTTGGTAAGTCTTAGGATCTTAATGTGAACATTCATATCTCAAACAAATCCGAAAGAAGATCTTCTGGTGGATTGTTTAGGTTGCCATAGCCATTTTGTCCATTTATCTTTGCATTGAGATATTTCAGTATGCAATCAAGGTATAAGATAAGATTTAATAAACCTGTTAATTTCAATCAAATACAATTATGAAGTTATTTAATTTTTATTGCGCCTTCATGACAAGGTAGAAAATTGAACGACACCGAGCAATACGAGTCATGCCCTTTGTCTATGAAATGATTTATATAGGTCATTTTATATGTTATGATAATAATTTCAGATAAACTCATGTAAATTTATTTGTTGTATAAACAAGGACATGATTCAGAATAAAGTCAGGTTCTTACGTACTAGGTATCTTAGAACTCTTTAAAATTTTGACTTTCTTTGGCATTGAATTAAAACTTATCCTACCAACTTGTACAAAAGACATTATACTGTATCTCTGCGTGCAGCTTATGATCATCTTCACAATTACCTTAAGACAGAGTTAGTTATAGATTATATTCTGTACATTTCTATGCAAAAAAATGAAGATTTTCATGCTAGATGGTCGATGGACGTTATGAATATTGAATAGGGCGGGTGTATATTCCGTCTATAAAGATTGTGATGATAATGCTCCTCACTAATTTTGTTAAGATCTCTCTTGTCTTCCCAGCATCTTACTTCTACTTTTATGTTTTAGATGCTGGCCCAGCTTCACCAGCTGGTCACCTGCGGAATGTATTCTATAGAATGGGCCTTGACGACAAGGTTTAATCTTTTACGAATTTTTCAACTTGATTTTTCTTGATAATTATTTTCCTGAAAGTTTGTGTTTCTGGCTTCAGGGGATTGTTGCATTATCAGGTGCCCACACGCTTGGGCGTTCCAGACCAGAACGTAGTGGTTGGGGAAAAGCAGAAACCAAGTATACTGTATGTAGTCTCTTCCGTTCTCCATGTTTTATGTGTAACAGTAGATTTGTTAAATTGTTTTTATTTTGTCCAAGGTGAGATTATGTAGGAAGTTTCTGCACATCATTAATTAATATTGTTTGGTATAATGAAATGATTCAATGGTTTATTTACTTATCACCTTGGTTGATAGAAAGATGGACCTGGTGCACCTGGTGGACAATCATGGACGGTGCAATGGTTAAAATTTGACAATAGTTACTTCAGAGTAAGTTTGTTTCGACTTGTGTCAGATGTGCCGTGCTGAGCTTTTCAGCAAATTGAACTTGGATTGTCCAAACCCTTGTAGGATATCAAACAAGGAAAAGATGAAGATCTGCTAATCTTGCCCACAGATGCTGTTTTGTTTGAAGACTCACATTTTAAGGTATGACACACAAAAAAAAGACTTTGCACGATCCCTGCAGGGGGGTTGGGGGGGGGCGGGGGATCCGAGTCATAACTTGCTTTATTGTTGTCAACACCATGCACGATTTCAGGTCTATGCTGAGAAATATGCGGAGGATGAAGATGCATTTTTCAAGGATTATGCTGAAGCTCATGCTAAACTCAGCAATCTAGGTGCCAAATTTAACCCTCCCGAGGTTAGATAGACCATCCGAGTTAAAAATGCACTAGATATTTCTCTCATTTATGCCTCTGTCACAAATTTTATTTAATGCAGTAGTAGATTTTATTGTTCAGGGGATCTCGATGAATGATGATGATGATTCCAACAAGACGGTAACAACACGGAAGCCATTCGTTGCAGCAGCATCGCATTCTGATGAGGTCTTGATCTTAGCTATTTTATTTTCTTTGAAACATTGGCTCAGGCATATAAAGATACGCAGAACTGCTTGAAAAGAAATTTTCATTTATGTTACTTTTGTGGCTTGCAGGATTAAAATACATTACGAGTACTGCGCTCGCTTCTACCTCTTTCGTAGCTCAATCGAATCGAAGTTTAAAGTTTAAACTTGCAGACGTGACTATGAAAATTGGAGTTAAAAGATGATTTTATTATGTTTGAACTGCAGAGAGTCCATCTCATCTCCTCTACTTGAAGATTGCATATTAGTTTAATCAAACTAGCGTGACTATTTGTAACTCGTGTGAAAAATTTTTGTTTCACGAATATATATTAGTGAATAAATTCACCATTTGGCGCCATCTATTATAATCGTATCCGCGAATATATTACTTGTTTGTGGACATAGGGGCAGTTGCGCTTCTGGATGAGATGATGAGGAGACCATGAACCTATATGCATTAGGAAATTGAACACGAAATCTGAGTTTTGAAGATTACCATCACTACTTTGGCCTTCTTTCTTTGTCAAGGAAAATGGACGCACGTACTCCAATTGCGTCTTACACCGCCAACAAAGGAAAACCCTCCATTCCTGACATAGATGACGTACCGTACCTCCGATTTACATACCTGCAATTTCTTACCAAGTGGGAGGCTAAAGGCTTTGAGCATTCACTCCCCCCCTCCCCCTCTTACAACTCGATAAACGTATGCTCTGTCTTCGGGTGAAGCCAATGTTCGTAGCTACTCAAGACCTCACTTACAACGAGATTCCCCCCGTAATTGACACTATTGCGCATTATTAAGACTTCTACTCAACTGAATAGTAACACACGAATGCACAGACTAATAGCAGGTAACATTTGATGATGCAGAGTGCAGACTAATAGCAGCTTAACACCCAAAAGGTTGCTAATTATTTACCTCTTTATAATCTATCCAGTAAATGTTTCGGAAACAGACTAAAGGTTGAGCTCTATATACATGATAGGTATAACAAATAAAACAAATGCCCCAAAGCACCAGTTTCATTAACAAACATCAGCGCTGCACATGCCAGCATAAGGCGAACAAAAGCGACTCACATGTTACAGTGTACCCTTCACAGCTCATAGAGAAATCCATCAGCCAAATCGGATCTCAGCTTTTTCCATTATCTCTCAGTCACACGGACACATACTCTTTCTTCCTTGAAGCACAAAAAAAGAATGACAAGTCAGTCACTAATACTCATTTCGAACCATAAGTCATAATATAATAATTTCATGCTCTTCTTCTGGCTTATAATACATGGATGGAAAGGAATTAAAGTACAAAATAACTATCTACAACTATGACCATCAAGATTTTAAGTATATATATACCGAGATTTTTCATATAAATTATGATCAATTCCAGTATTCTGCCTGATAAACATAACAAACATGAATTATAAAAACGAACAGATCAGCTTAAAATACGCACTCCATGGAACATTAACTTCATGCACAGTTGATACTAAAAAAACCGAACAGAATAGCTTAATGCACTTCGATGAATGTTAACTCCATATTCATAGTAGATATCCCCCTGTATACGATGACTAGGGTCTATGAATTTAACAGAGGATTCTTCTTAATCATGATCGATTCCAGTATCCTGTTTAATAATACATCAGATATAAAAATGAAGAGAGTTATCTTTGATGTACTTCATAAATTGTTAACCTCTATATCCAGTTATCCACAGTTGGTTGATAAACAACTTTTATATAATGACTGCTACATGCATGCATGAAATTGCAGGCTTCGATCCAGTTACTAGAAGACCAAGCAAGAACAATTTTAAGCAGCATCTAATTGTCCGACTCTCAATCTCTAAATTAACAATTCCTTATCTGGAAGAATATTGAGAAAACGAATTAACCAAAACATCAAAGCAGTACATGCTAGAAGAAAATTGTGTACCTTCGCTACACGCACACATCAAATTCCCACTCTCTGGAGGAGTACAGGCGCTCCTTCCACACGAGCATCTTTTGGGAACGCAATCCCATGTCCTTTTTCTCGAGCTTATCGTAGTCTATGCACCCAATAAGCAGATTCACCTCGTATGACAAGCCTTCGGGAAACATTGAAGCCCCTAAGATCTTCTTCCCATTCGGCACGTAGCAGTCATGACTAACGTGCCCATAAGAAGGGAAATCAAGCTCCACAATTGGATCCTTGGGAAACAAGGATCCTATGTAGACCTCGAAGTTGGCCAAGGTACACAAGTAAACCTGCACGTTGGCAGCCCAACATTCAAGATCAAGATCAAATGCCATGAGGGCACGACCATAGCATAGCTGCTCGATCTGACTGATACACTGGTCCCAGCCATAGTAACCATATCTGGGATACGCCTCGGAGTACTCGTCGATCAAGTGGCTAACTAGGGTTTTGAGCACGATGCAGCACACGAAATTCAAAGTAGTGATGAGCTCGATCCCCTTCACCTGAAACTGCATCTCCTTCTCCATGATCGCGAAGATGTCAGAGAGTGCAGCAGACAACAGTTGGTTCACCCGAGACCAGACGGCGGCTCTCCGGGTCTCGAGATCCGGCTCCACCTTCGCCTTCTTCGATGGGGCAAGAATAGAGGAGGCGGATTCCCCTCGCATCAAAGACTCCCAAACCCTGATTTTCTCCTCCTTTCCCCGCTCCGCTTCGCCGGATTCCTTGCCGTCGCTCGGCTCCACGGGTCCGGCGCCAGCGCTCCCAGGCTGCCGACCGGGGAAAAGACAGGCAGCGAGGCGGAATCCGAGAGAGAGGCCAAGCGGGGAGCGGGAGGGGCTCATGGGCGGAGAATCTGGAGTCAGATGGCGGTGGGAGAGGAGCAGCAGTAGCAGCAGCAGAAGCAGCGGCAAAGGCGGCGGAAGCAGCGGCAGTAGCAGTATCGGAGGGACGAAGAGCCTGATACGGGGCGGCGCGGAGACTCCATGGATGTGGGAAGCAGCGAGTCGAGCTATACTACGAGGGATAGTCGGAAGAGTCGAAAGCGGGCCGCAATATTCTAGCAGGGCCGAACCGAACACCGTTACGCTCCACTGGTACAAACAAAGGGTTCTTATCGTGTCCTGTCGAGTAGCGTGTCGCGCACGCAGAATACCTCTCCTGAACCTGCCGGTACCAATATAGAGAGCTTCGCCACTCGATTGACATCAGGGGACACAAACAATGCAATAGAACCACACGATTGACACCAGGATCTAAATTAAACGACGCTGATTAATCAAAGGATATAATTTTTTTTCTTTTCATTTTGACGTAATAATCAAAGGACACTAACAAAGATTTCATATCAATAAGCACAAGTGGATGTCCGTTTCAGTTGTGGCAAGCAAGTTGTGGCAAGTTTCATTCGTATAACTCAATATGTACCAATATTTTAAAAAAAAGAAAATGGATGAGATTACGAAGAACCAGCTCATCTAAAGTGAGAACAGATGCTTGCAAAAATATGATCAGGATTATAACAAAAATGGCAATCACTTCCAGTACAGAATGGATGTAATAAATCCAAGTATAATATGCTGCGATGCATACAAGAAAAGGTGTCTGACCATGTTTTCGAGAGGAAGATTAATGCTTGACTAGGCTATAGGTATATTAAGGCTGATGACCAAAAGTAACCTAAAAAAGAATTAAAATCTCAAGTCCAAAACAGAAAGAAAACAATTGTGAAAGGAAAGTACAAAAAAAAAAAAGAATGAAGCTAGCGCATCCCTCGCATTCAATTTGCACAAGCAGCATTAGCTCATATCGGCAATCCAACTATCAACCTGATTGACATTCTGTCTGTTTCAAAATTTTGTAGGGAGGATATGGTATTAATCTTCCGGTTGTGGCTGCAGCTAGTCACATTTAATGTTTCTGTAAATCCTTCTCACGAATAGAGTAGAGCCAAGATAACCCACAGCACCTGAATTTTTAACAGAAAGTCAGAGAGCTCAAAACTTATGGAAGAACACTTTGCAAATATCAGAATATTGGAGAAACTTACCACACAGTATTCCTAATCCCAAACAAAACATTAAGGTGTAGCCAAAGTAGAAGCTAGTCTGGAAAAACCCTGACATCTTGGTCTTCACATAGTAGTAATATACAGAGTAAAGGTATACATAGACAGCTGTTGAGGCAGCAGAAAGGAATGAAGTCCACTGCCAGTGATAGTTCTCAGCATTCAACAAAAAGTATGTGCCAACTATGGTCACACAAATGGTCACAATTATGAGGATCAGAAAAACAAGTAGCATAAACCCATACACATAATATACCTGCCCAAGAGACATTCAAAGCGATTGGTTAGTTGCGTACAATCTTTAATTCTGCGCATGCATGATTTTTTCAGTTACCGAAACCTAGAGATGCCTCAGAACATCAAGACTGGTTAGCACCAAATAAAAATCTCCTTCAGAACAATGACGACAAAAATTTTAAAACTCCCAAAGGCAACCATTAATTGAAAATAATTTAAAGAACTACATAACCACAGAATCATCATATTCTCAATGGCCATATCAAAACCCAATAACTAGAAACCATGGTGAGTGTAACTTTACGCCAAAAAAAATGATGCAATTTACCTTGTAATTCCAGAATGATGTGAAGACAAAGTACATCTCAATGAAGATACTACCAAATGGAAGCAATCCTCCCATAAGTGACACAACAGAAGGTGTAAGATACCATTTCTTCTCAGGGATAGGACGAGGAATGGTCTTCACACGGCATGGGTTGTTTGGTGCACCACTCCAGTTCCTACCAACAACAGTGCCTAGAAGTGTCAATGGAAAGGAGATGAAAGCCCATAATATGAACACAACCACCATTGTCCCAAATGGAATAGCTGCTAGTGATCCATAAAATATAGCGATTGTGTTAAGCATGAAGCCAATCCCAAAGCACAAAAATGGAAACAATGATGCTGCGAGGATCATTGCCTTTATCCAACTTTTACCTGACAATGAACCAGAAACACTATTTAGAGGCATGACTATACAGTGAAAAAGATAAAGACTTATCTTTTTAGAAATTCTTTTTTTTTGTCTCAATCTGCAGTGACATAATGGAAGCTTCTTAATCTCAGGTCACATTATTGAACTAAAAAAGTACATATTCCAAATAAAACTAAACGATCGTTTGAGAGGAATCATACCACCATTACGTGAGTAAAGTCCACCACTGACATAGCCCGAAATAAATGAGGTAAGAGCATAGCACACTATAAAAGTGGTAACAATAGCTCCTCGCCTGGCCAATAAATAATTGATTGATAGTAAGCAGGGGGAAAAGGTTATAGTACAGGTGCAAAAGACTAAAGATAAAAAAAAAAAAACTGTGGATAAAATATTACATCGTAACAAACAACTAATGATTCATGTTAGCAGAGAAATAACCATATATGTCAATGATGATCCACACTGATAGTGGAAGACACAGATGGTTCTACAATAACAAAGTTTACATGCAAGATGCAAATGCAAACACTAAAAGCTAAAACATTTGCACCACGGACATATTTGAGCTTCGATAAGAATCCTATTCCAAATGGAAACTCATGTTATATTTCATGTACCAGCTTCTGACACCAATGATATGTTTCTCTGCAGGCAATCAAAGATAGATAAACATATGAAGACCCTGATACCGGACCAACACAAGTTAAGAGTGAATTATTCATTTGGACAACTAAGCAACCATAATTCAAGAAAATGTAACTAATGAACCAGCAGCACAGTCAGTAACTTGATCTATTCGAACATCGAAAAGTTTCAAGTTGAATCATCTTACCATACAAGTATATTTTGGTTTTGCTAAGTCATGAAGTATTTTATGGTTTGGAGTCTTTGGATTATGAATGCAAAGTGTCACTGAGCAGGTCAAATGGTTGCCTTCACAAATTGTAGCAACGCCAACATATAACCCCAGAAAGCTCTTAAGTATATTACCTTATAAATACATCATAAAAGGAAACAAGCACAAATGGAGGCACCAATGGCCATCTCCATGATGGAGCAATAACCATACAGTGGTAGTGTGTGATGCTCTATGGTAACTTCCAAGGACCAATAGAGAAAATAGAGGTGAGAAAAGACATTAGAACTTGAACAAGACATGAGCCATCTTTTCCATTCACTTCAGTGGTTATTACAAAAATCAGACAATTCTCTGTGACCTCATATATGATCTACAATAGATTAAAGGAATCAAAATCTTATATTGTCCGATGGGAAATGAAGTTGTGCTTATAAATATTTCATATGTAAGCTCAGTGTTGAACCACCAGTGATGTGTAATAGCAGTTGCTTTGCTGGATACTGCATATCACCACGTTGGATCAATAATTAACAGAGACTCTAATTAGCAAGTAAGACGTGTCTATACGTACCCAATGTATAATGTTCCAATAATTGCCAACAAAATTACTAGAAGAACAAGCATTGCCAGCTGAGCACCAGTACCAACAAGAGCTGAAATAAGAACCAGCCTGCGTGGAGGTCGAAAGACATCACCATGAACAAGTTTCCATCCAGATTCTTCACTAACATCTCTTTCCTAACAAGAATCAGACCATATAAAGATCTAAGTTAGCTGACAGGACAATGACTTAAGCAAGTCACACCAGAAATGGTGAAAGAAGAGAATGCTCAAGGTAAATTCTGTACTTTGAAAAAACATAGCAAGTAATTACCAGAGTCTCAAGATCATCATCTTCACGCGCATATTTTGCATAGTCATTTCTGAGAGTCCTCATCAATATCATTGATACCAGGCCAGTGAGGAAAATAACCATCATGAAAGAATTGAAGATAGAGAACCAGTGAATCTGTAAAGGCACAAAATATCGTTATCGTGAGGCAGAAAATTTTTGATAATTCAAACTTTTCAATAACTACCAACAAGGATTTAGATACTTGCGCTGAGATCTTATTGGACCAAAACATAAACAGTATGCCTAGATAAACCAAAAAAGAGGTGATATGATTTGTTTAATATGTCATTAGTGGCTGCCAATCGACACATCCATATACAGTATGGAGTTGCTTATATACCATGGTGTCTGAAACTAAGATAACCAGAGTACTTAGATCTATGACGTCATAAAGGATGGAACAATTACAATAACATTACAAGAAAAAGAGCCATTTTGCAGGTACGAAAAAATATACATGATAAATAACTCAGAACTACATCACCTGGTGTTCAAAGAAAGGGTAATCCAAATAAACTTCAAAACGGCGAGAAAATGCCACATCAGTTGGCAACCATTTGACTGAATATGTCATATCCAATTTCATCCCAACTTCCAGAAGTTTAGGACTTTCTTGAGTGAGATTGACATGAATAATCTGCAAGAAAGAAACACAGAGAACAAATGATATCAGTAATGCTTTCAACAAAAGTACCCCTCCCCGAACACAAAAGAAAGGGCCCTGGATGTATTGATGTCATATGGCTATAAAAGACCACTTACCTGATTTCCATTGTGTTGGATGACAATGTTTTTGTGTGTGTAAAGATAATGCTTATCTTTGTTGTTTTTATCACTCTCTCCAACAAAACCTAATTAGAAATACAAATATTCTATATCAACAACATATGAAGTCTCATCCAAGATCAGAAGCAAACAGGAGGCAGGAACATACCCCACAACGGCAAGTCATCTAGACATGGCTCCAAACAACAAAGAGAGAAAAGTAATTAGGTAAAGGATAAGTAATTAACCAAAAAAATATGAAAAATCGCCGGATGTAGATAAGCATATATAAGAAGAATGCAAAATCGTTTTCAAATGCAGGATAACATACCAAATAAAGAAATAAAGAATTTAAGTAATTTACCAATGAAAAATTCAAACCAATATGAGTTCTCTATAGCACTTGTGAATTGCGCAACTTTTGCGTCATCAAGCTCAAGAGCACAAATGGAGCCTTTTTCAACATTGCCTAGCATTTCAATATTCAGAAATTTGATATTATCAATGACTGTCGATAATGGAAATGACTGTCACATACAATGTAATAGTTTGCATAAGACATGCAAAATTTGGTAAAGAGAAGTGTTTACGTTGAAACTTTATCTGGATCTGGCTGTCAATCAGTTCATTTCCACCGAGGACCTCCCCTAGCCCACCCCACTTGTGTGCAAGGTTCTTAGATGGATGACAAAATGGAAGGCTGTAATAATTATATGTCTCTTGAGGGTTATTGTAAGGGCCAACCTTGTTTACCCAGAGAGTAACCGGGTCTTCAGCTTGGTACTGCATGTGAATTGTTAACATGTGAGAACCATGATAAACAGATAAATAATTTTGCTGGTATAATTTCTAGCCCAGCAAAGAACCTAGTGATAAAAACTGACTTTTATTCACAGAATAAAAGATGAAGTAATAATCCCACATTATTTTCTAGGAGATACAAGAAAAAAATTGGAAATAGATAAAGCCTATATTGGTACTATATATCATATAACATGGCGATAATAAATCATTCATTCATGCAGAGACAATCGGCCAAACAAGTGATATATCACCCCTTCACACACACATATATGCCTATCAAATTCTCTACTGGTACCCCAACCTTCCAACACATCATATATACCTCCTCAGAAATTCTGGATGTACAACTCAAGAGAACACAAATATATGTGCATCGTCCCTACATGCGAGAAATACCATATGAAAACTTGCAGCTAAGTTTTACCAAGCAAAACTTAATGGTTGATAAACAAATTGCTATTCTACTCCATTTTTGAAGAACTTGTTGGCAATCTGTACTTATGCTCCCCACACTTCTGTACCTATCTCAAAGCAACCTAAACTTCAAAATTGGTTATCTAAAGTCACAAGATTATTTGAGCAACTTCAAAAGGCAGGTTAGAGATTCATGCCCAAGAGAAAGGGAAACATCTGCGAGCATCTTTCAAATACATGTTTTCGCCGCAAGCAGAACCACTTCAATCTTTTGCAGCAAATAAATCATAGGAGAAGATAAAACAAACAAGATTTAAAGCTCTTAATGGGGAGAGTAGATTATCCAGTTATCCAACTAAAAGGAAAAAAGTAACAAGTTGATGGAGGTGAAACATAAAGCTAGCTTAATTATCAGTTTTAAAAGAAATAGAAAGAGAGACACTAGATAAAAGTCGCATTAACAATTAGCTTATTCTAAACTTTTTGCACAAGTAATATATAAATTATATAGGAATTTTCCAAATGAAATTTTCCGAGCATGATTGTTGATGACAATGCATTAATTGACAGGAGAAAAACTACGAAAAATTTTAAACTAGAATTATAAACGAAGTTTAATAACTTTCTAGGCTAAAAATAAGAGCAAACAGGGCATGTTGTCTTTGAGAATTAAATTCCATAAGAAGTCCCCAATTTGTCCTTGGCAACATTATTGAAAATAAAACTTGGGATTTGTAAATTCCAACCTATTTTTGTGATTTTATTTGGAGATTTCATGCATTTTCTTTTACTCTGTGATCCAAATTCAGTGATATGAGAAGAATCCAAGGTAGGCATACAGAGTACATATCATGTGGCATTGCAAGCTGGAGGAAGTCACATCTAAGTAGCTGATACCAGATTTATAGTACACGTTGTTCCTGCACAACATTACACGGAACATTATCCTAACCTCGATAATTTGGCAAGTGTGAGACATGAACCGCCAATTCATCATAAAATCGAAGATATGCAACAAGAAGTTACAGTCGGTGTCTTAAATGAAACATGGCAAGGTAGACTATAAGCAACTTTATCCAAAGCACTAATGCTTTCCAGCGAAATTCAATTACTAATAACCTATATCGGGAATCAAGAATCAAGAACTCGCCATTATTAAGCTATGACAAGAAACCACGTGTAAGGATAGAGATGCTGCACATTCTAAACGGATTTGTCTTGTAAACGGGATCCAATATGTGGAAATCAAGAAAGGCTCCATGGGATAGTAACCTTCGCACCTGATTCCAACTCAGACAGACGGTCGACAGGCAGCATCAGTACACGCTGAAATTACCATATGTTCTGGCCACGTAACACGATAAATCACTAACGAAGAAGCCAAATCCAGAAATAATTCATTCTTGACAAAAGTAACCTAATCTTGATACCAACCCAACGACCAGTTCAAGAACTCATCGGAAAGAATCCTAAGTCCTGATCTACACCGGAATCAGGAGACCAAGAAACCCTAATCGATCATCGGATCCCGCTGTATCAACGCACCAGCCCCATTCACATCACAAAACTCGAAAGAATGAAATCTAGAAAAGGAAAGATGAAACGGAACACTAAGATCGACGGACCGGGATGGGGATCAGGGAGGCAAGATGCGTACCTTGTGGTCGGACTCGGAGGCGGAAGCTGACGCGGCGAGGAAGAGGAGGAGGAAGAGGTGGAAAGCGGCGGGGAGGGAAGAGAGAGATCGAGCGCCGGAAAGCATCGCCGCTGCCGGATCTGAACGCGCGGTGGCGGAGAGGAGGGAGTCTCTAAATGCTCGTAACGGAGGACGAAACCGAGCCTCTGCTTCTGGGGGCATTCTATGAATTAATAGCATATGATGCGGGAAGGAAGCAGTGGTGTGTGATGTCGTGAGGCCCCCATTGCGAGATTCGATTCGAGTACATGGGTTAGGGTTGGGTCCGATCAAGATCGTTGATATTGCCGGACCACGTTCGATCTAGATTGGATAAAGAAATCTGAGGTAATTATAGGTTATTCCTATAATTAATTATCTTTAGCATCTTAAATTTTATATTTTTAAAATTTATATTAAAAAAATATTTAATAATTTTTTCTCACATCGTTAACTCCGATGGAAATATCGTAAGATTTACCACTGAATATATCTCATTTTAGTTTACCACTGAATACATACGTTATTTTCATCAACAGAATTGATGACGTAAGGAGAAACGAGATTAAATGTTTCACTTTCGTAAGTATAAGAATTTCAATATAATTTTTAAAAATATATGGATCGAGATATTAAATATAACTAATTATATTGGATAATATACAGTTACTTCGAAACCTGTTTTAAAAAAAAAAAAAAAAAAAAAAAAAAAAAAAAAAACCAATCATGCATCAAAATTACCTTTTTTTATTATTTTTAGCGCCATTTTAATATTTTTAATCAATTGAATGCATTTTTCTTACCTTTTAACCATGAAAGTTCTGATGTACCTATTAATATCATCTTAATCTGACTTACGATAGGGGCACTAAAATTGAATCTGATCCAAAATAAGTATTTAGAATTGTATTATCGAATCCAACTGATGAAGTTTAAGTGGACCCAATGGGTTGTCGTTATAATTGAATGATTGATTGATGATGTGGTAATTAGGTGTAGCATTTCAGCAGTTTGCTATCGACGGTTAAATTAGTTAAAATCTGCATCTGAGATATTCTCATTCTTATACGGACTAACAATGATGATAGAAAGGTGTACGTACGTGAATGAAAACTAATCAAACAAAATTCGAGCTTTAATGGTTTGATAAGTGTCTCTTATACATCATGGAGATGTTTGATTAAATATGTGTATTGAAATATGAATCGAGTTAGTAATTAGCTATCGATAGGATGATACCATGTCGTTTGACTGATGAAGACTTTGTCAAACCATCATAATTTTGTGGGATCAAAATTCATCATTTATCATTTTTAAAAAATATTAATTATTTTTGTTAGGACAACTCTGTTCCTTAAAAAGCCTTATTATTTCAATACTCATGGTTAAATTCATCCCAAATCCAACTCGACTTGGTCCCAAATTCTAGTCGCATTCTAAGTTATATTTCAATGGACTTTAAGTGGATTGGATCGGATTATGTTCCTCAGTACACATTATTGAATCCGATTTGATGATTATCGTTTCGTTGCTCGTTGGACCTGATAGATATTTGATTTTTGTTGAATATTTTTGAGACATTCTATCAAACATGCATATAGAGAAGATAATCGTGTAGCCAATCGATCGATCAATCATAGATCTTCTTTTTTTTTTTTTCCGAAGGGATAAGTCGCTTTCTTAGTTTTTCATCTTTGATTCGCTCTAATGCGAACGACGACTTTTATACTCCTTTAATTTAAGCAATACTTGTTTTCCTTCCAAGCAAAGAAAGAAAAAAAAAAGAAAGAAAAGGAGACTAACCAGTAATCATAATGCTTTTGTTGTTTCCAGCATTGGCTAACCAGTAATTGACAGCCTGCATCACCTTTGGTTGTGTTAAGAGGATGCAACACACTTCTCCTCACCTCCTGAAAATTCAAGAGATTAGAATAGTTTAATGCCTATCAAATTCTCTAATATTACAAAGAAATCAATTTTTTTTTCCTATTTCAACATCACAGAAAAATGATTTATCTCTAATTTTTAATGTCTACATCGATCATATGATTATGGGAAACCTGGCATTTTCAGAAAAAAAAAAAGAAAGAAAAGAAAAGAAAAGAACTCCAAAAGGTACACCTTTTTCTTGATAGAACAAAGGATTCATACGTCGACAGTGATATGGGAAGACATCATAGCTTTTAAGTCTAGTAGGTAGAAAAAACTGTGCGAGCAAGCAGAGTCCAACATCAATGCCTTGCCGAGCGGAGTTGCCATTTCCACAAGCATATGGTGTGCATCATCGCCGCTCAGGAAAATATCTCTAACCACCGGCTGAGATAGCAATCAGTGGCCTGATACAGACAATTCTATCAGTAGTTGGGGAGGTTCTGTCCCTCTGGAATTCCCCCGAGGCCAATGGAGCAGTGGATTCGAAGAGGGTAGAGGAATCAAGGGGGATCGCAGGCACATCGATGAACCCATCAAACAGTGGCCACCGTCTTTCTATTCTACGTCACTTGGGTCACCAACTACCACCGCCCCAATCACGCTTTTCTCTGTGAGAGCTTTGTCAGTCCAGCGTTGGCAGCGGCATCTTCAGTGCAGGTGGGGGAGCTCAGTGGCACGGGATGGGGCCAGTGCTCGTAAAGCATTGGTGGGGATGAGGAGGAATACTTGGATGGAATTGCTTTGTCCTCTTTGGTTTCGGATAATGGCTGGAAGGATGTGATCTCCACCCATTTGCTCCAGGTCAAACTGGGCAGCAGGCGGCCATTTTGAACCCCCAGAGATCATGGCTGTGGTGGAGATGTTGCATGATTGGTGCTTTTGCTAGTGCTCCAACTCTGCATTAATATCTCAACAAGGACCAGATATGCATATGGATGGAACCATGAGATTTATGTGCATAAAATTTTCTTCTCTTTTAACTTCTTTTTCCTCTTATCTTATACTAAACTCTTATATTATTTTGCATAGGAGAAAAATTATTATCCCATGGAATAAATTAGGTAGCTTAATCCCTACCAAGTGGTGGGTCCCAACATCAAATTTTATTTTCAACCATAAAAGATAAATATATACATATATATATATATATATATATATATATATATATATATATATCAAAAGAAATTATTTTTATATCATTTGAATGCCAATAAATTATGAGCCAAACTCTGCAATCTTATCCAGAGAGCACAGACATCAATGATTAAATAACTACTGTTGGTCCACAAAAATAAGTCAAGCAATACCACGTGGCACAGACCATGACAATCACACCCTAACTAATCAAAAACCATGACAATTACCACTGTTGCTCCAAAGAAAAAAGAAATATCATTAATTCTTATACCCAGAAATAACTCCACATATGAATGCTTTATGTGACAAAAGGCCTCACATCAGATGCCAACGACAAGAACCTACCATTGGGCATCGCACGCACACACACATGTCCCTTATCACTTCAGTCCTTCTTCTTCGTTGCGCAAGAACCACTTGGCATGCACAAATGCTAAGACTAGCTACTATTAGTGCCTTTCTTTACTCATCTAAGCTTCGGCTAATGCATTACAATACTAGGCTTAGTTAAGCTATGTGTTGTCCCTCTTCCAATGGCCTAATGCTATGACTGAATAATACAAGTGACTTGGGGATGTGTTTTGGCAGCTACAAGTTCCACTGGTGATGGCAACGGAGGGACCGTGGGGTGGCCTGTGATTTGGCATCGAGAGGAGAGGACTGCTCCTGGCAAGGGTGGTGGTAAGGGAGGCTTATGGACAGGTCGAGGTTGAGGTCGAGGTAGCAGCCCTTGTGTCTGCCAGTGCTGCTGCTGCCGCCCTCCTCGTCGCCGGAGAAGTACTTCTCCGACGCTGTACTATCTTGAGCCGCGGACATGTCTCGTTGTTTCAGGGCAGCGAAAGGGCGATCGACGTCGATCGGTCGGTGAGTCTTGGGGTCGAGGCCGCGGCTGAGGAGCTTCCTCTTGATGTGCGTGTTCCAGTAGTTCTTGATCTCGTTGTCGGTCCTCCCGGGCAATCGCCCTGCTATCAGAGACCATCTGAAACAGACACACAGACACACAGACGCGCGCGCGAGCGACTGCTAGTGAGCTACGGGAAGGAATAAGTTGCAAGTATGGGGATGTTTCTTTCCAAGGTAGACGATGGCATACTTGTTTCCGAGCAAGCCATGGAGCTTGATGATGAGGTCGTCTTCTTCGGCGGTAAAATTGCCACGCTTGAGATCGGGACGGAGGTAGTTTATCCACCTGAGCCGGCAGCTCTTGCCACATCTAAGCAAACCTTGGAGAGCGCAAGAATCCCCAGAGAGAAAAATAGCGTCAAAAACCGGGAGCGACGTACGACGATAGCCGAACGAACCTTTCTTATAAGTACCTGCAGCTTTGGGGAGCGATCTCCAGCAGCCTTCGCCATGGGCTTTGATGTAGGAGATGAGCTTCTCGTCTTCCTCCTTGGTCCAAGCTCCCTTGTTCGTATGAGCCTTCTCACAGCATGGAGACCTGCCCATACTAGGACAAGGGAGGATGGGTGATTAACCTGTGCGAGGAGTGATTCGGAGAGGGAGAAGTGGGATGGGAGGAGCGAGAGAGAGAGAGAGAGAGGAGTGTGTGACTTATATGAGAGAGAGAGAGAGATGCAAATTATCCAAGTGAGCCAATTGAGACAAATCACTTGGCTGGACTTGGTAGGTAGGTCTACTTTTGAGTGAAAATTTGCTGTGTCATTAATATTATTTCATTTCTTGTTGTTCGCTTTTATGATTTAATTTCTCCCTCCACCATATCTTCTTTTATCCATCTCAACCTACAGACAGTCCTCACGACCGACCACCTTTTAAGGTTTCTAGAAACCCTAACTCGTCATTTTCCTTTCTGATGTTGATGGAGAAGAGACACAGCGAGCAAAAAAGAAATGTGTGTTCACATACGAGCGCTTGAGGTGTTGTTCTACTGTAACGATACTGCAGCACAAGTCATGGCCGAGGCAATACTGTCCTTTGGGAAATAATACGTAACTCTCCATCATTATTGTTTGATGATGATAGGATACCATACTTGGATACTCGAGCTTCCATCTTTACTTAATATAGACTAAATATTCAAGCTGTATACAAAATGGAGACTACTGATCAGATAATTTTAGGACAAGACATTCATGAGGAAAACCTTGTTTAACTCATGGTGGTTGGATCATCGGACATGAACCTTCATCTCAAATCATATTTCCATGGTAGCTACAGTACCGCAAGGAAGCACAAAATTGTTAGCGTATTTAGTTGCAGAGATTATTAGTCACACGGGAAGGTTAACTACCATCTCTCTCTCTCTCTCTCTCTCTCTCTCTCTCTCTCTGTCTCTGGGGGGCTGTGGGGGACTGCAAGAAACAAATAGAGATGGCAAAAGGCTACCAACCCACCATGGCACAGTACAATGTGTTTATTACAATAAAGCTTGGGGGAGGTGATGGTGTTAGTTGCACCTACACGCTGTGATGGTTGGTCGTATGTTTTTGTGATGAGCTAGCTATGTGGGTTCCAAGGGGGTCCTCCGGTCCTCCTTCTCTAGATGCTTGTTTGTGTGATGAATGGAATGTGATAAGTGGGAGGCAGGCAGTCAAGAGTTACTTGATGATCACACACACCCTTCCTTTTCCACGAGTGACAAGCTGTGCCATTTAAGTTCTTCTAGTCCTTCATTAACAGTTGATTGATGGATGCATCACTGCATTTCCAACATCAGATGTGCTATCAACGATACAAGCATTACCTCCTCGTAGCATTCCTACATAACCCCATCATTTCCAGCCAAACTTTTGAGATCTCCACCACCGACTTTCCAAGACTGGTCTTCTTTAGCCTGAAAGGTATTCACCAGCGACCATATGACCCAGAAACTAGTCAATACACGAGGGTGTAAGCGGACAAACAATTGTTCCTGCTACACATCTTGGTACAAGTTTCCTTCCATGCCTTCTGGAACAGCCAAGAACAAGCAGTAGATTTACTTCTCTAACAGACTTTGTTGGCATATATATATATATATATATATATATATATATATATATATATATATATATATATATATATATATATATATATATATATATATATAAAGGACAGTTGATGAGCTTTCTAAACAATTTATGGTCAAAAGAATGAGCCATTTTGCCAGTGAACGAGTGTGACACTTTGACAGACTCGTTGAACGCTGGACATTGTTTCCCCAGCGGAAAAGAATCAAACAATTAGTAGACAAAAAAGGTTAACAGAATCCACTCACGAGGTGTGGTTGGAAGATAAGAGTAGAATAAACTGTCCTACCGAACCTCGGTAAGTGGACTACAGCAGGCTGTGAAGACAAAGCCAAGCAGACGACAGTTTTTTCCTCAGATGTTTCGAGTTTCCACAGCATGCATAGACCACCGTCTTCGCTTCAGATTCTAAATTCACATAATAAAAACGGCACCATCATGCAATCAGTTCGTCATTCACAGTTTCCTTGAAGTGCCACCATGAGGCAGATTTTTGACATGGCAGGCTTCCACCAAAATCGGATGGCAATGCAAGAAAGTCCATTGTATGCTTGCCTCGACATGTATATCCAGCATACTGCTAAATGCTACTGTTGTTTGTCATGTACGAGTTACCAATACTTGGGAGGATCAGGAGGAAGGTACTGAGGAGATCCCAGGGTCAATTTTCTGCTCATCTTTTATCACATCCTTGAAAATTACCCAGAAACCAAATTTGTTGTTCAAAACGCTAGTGTTGTAGATTCACGTAAAAGGAAAAAAGAAAAAATAAACACTAGTGCTAATATCAACACTAATGTTGTTCAAAACGATATAGCACAACATAGCAAACAATATAGAACAACATAGCATCTGCATCAAAGGCCAGAAACTTGCTAGTGCCCAGCCAACATTTGCACTCATTCTTCCTCCTCTGTCTCCTCATCATCCCCATTTGCCTGATACCTCCACCCATCCTCTTCGGCATTGTCCCGATCTTCTTCTTCTGTTTCCTCACTATCTTCCTCGTACATCTCTTTGCTCGCCCATTGCTTCTTGACAGCAGGCATATTTGTAGGAACCAGATTTCCTTTCCGGTTTGTGATTTTAGCACGTGGCATCTGCGGTGCCACATTGGGCTTGCTTCGTTTTGAGTTCTTGCCGATGCCACCTTTTGTGATGTACACTTCCTGATCACTGGCTTCCTCCAAACCATGGCCAACAACTGGAGCAGGTTTACCATTTTCTTCGGAATTATGGCCAGGATGTTCCTTTCTCAGATGGAGGTTCAATTTGTACTCATGAATGTAAGCTTTCTCACAACCTTCATATGGACAGGCATAAGGGCGCTCAGCAGAAGCAGAACCATAAGCAGCTGCGGTTGCCTTGGAAGTATGTGGCTTCTCTACCGGCGTAGCATGCTTCACCATATCAACCATTGTACTCTGTAGAGTTTAAGAAACATTCAAGCCTTAGTATAGAGCCTTTGGTGACCAAGCATAACAGATTTTGCAAGTAGCATCAATTATTAAATGTTCAATTCGACCATCTTTGACTTGTAATTTAGAAATAATGTTTTGCAAGTGGATATAAAATATCTCAAATATATTGTAATATGAAACTCGATGGGCCTTGTCTCACTGATATCTTGGACAAGTGTCATGGGTAATGGAAACGGCATCTGAGTGGCCTGATCAGGGATAAGTAAAATGCAGTGACATGTATACTTGGAGACTTTGATAAACTTGTAAATCATTAGCAATGATATGTTTGCTCAAATCTACTTGTGCACTAAAGCTTGGATTATCCTCAATTTTTGCAACTTTATTTCACATGGAACTCAAGTTTCACCTTTCCAACTTTGTGTTTTCTAATTATTACATGTAACTTTATTTTCCTTTGAAGTGTTGGGGTATTACTTTTACAATTCATGCCTTACTAGTAATGCTTGGCCCAGTGCACAGACGAGACTCACACCATCAGCAAGTTTTAGGTCTCTCTACTCGACAAACATGGCTCAAAATATTAACAGATCAATAAATTAACACCAGCCGTTAAGGTCATACTTCAGAATTATGACAGTTGTGGCCGGCCGTTAAGATCAACAAAGTAACTCTTTCATAATTATGACAGTTGTGCTGAACTAGCTTAGACACAAAATATTAACAAACTGCAACAGATCAATGCGCCAAAGAGAATTACTTAAAAGAGTAAAAACTTAAGACTTGTTTGTCTAAGCTCCAAAGATGATCATAGAAAAACGAAAGCCCCATAAAATGCTAATCATAAAAACTAAGGACTTGTCAAAAGATAAAACCATATAAAGACTCATGTATATAATAATTTAATAAGCACCAGAATACGAAGCACAAGAATAAAATTCAAAGTTAGCTAGAAATGACTACCTTTTCATGATGTGTCTTTACATGGGTTCTTAGCTTGCTCTCATTTATATATCTCTTCCCGCATTCTGGGTAAGGACAAACATGATAATTATCCTGCGAATGTGTTTTCATATGTGCCCTTAAGTTAAAATCCAATGAGAAGGCCTGAAATTCAAATAATTGCAAGTCATCACTCACTAGAAAATTAGCATGACGATTATAAAACCGACAAGGCAACAAATAGTATGACAGAGAAGTAGTACATGTAAGAACCAGCAAGTGCACAACCATGTTTAAAAGATGAAAACTTCATATTGATGGCATAAATTTACTGACAGAGGATAGGATAATCACCTTACCACAGCCTTCATAAGGACATATGAAATCTCTTTCACCTGTATGAATAAGATAATGCCTCTTCAACTTTGAACTGTCTAAAAATTTCTGCAATATACAGGGTAACCTTAGAAAGGAGAGAAACATGATGGGCGAGGGCATTGATACACATAACACATGAATACTCCTGATACATGAACCTAACTGATTGATTGTAAAGGAAACTAATGACAAGTGTGCTACAAGTGAATGAACATGCTAGTAACAACTAACAGAAGAAAAAATAAAATGCATTGTGAATCCCATATCTATGGAGGATAAGATGGCTTATATAATTTTTGACCACCAGTGCAATCTATCTAGACAAATTTGACATAAGTTAATAAAAATATCTAATACCTATTTATGACATCATTGGGAATTTAGTTCTTAAGCTACTGGAAGTCAGATAATAACATCGTTAACAGCTGGTGACCAGTTAACCGAGACTCAGATATTCAACGGGATACGGTTGAGAGATAACAACACCATTGTTAAGAGCAACTGTTTATTGAGATTTAAAAAGTCAACAAGATAAGGTTGACAACAGAAACTTCTGGGGTTGCAGATCATGAAACATTGTAAGGCGTGCAAAGTAAAATGTTACTAACAATGAGGTATATCACCTTGCCACATCCTTCATATTGACAAACATGTTGCTTCTCTCCATGGATGTGAGCATGTTTCTTCAAAGCCCCTGCATCGATGAAAGTTTTTCCACAACCCTCGTAGCTGCAGAGAAAAAGAACTTCTGTAGCTGGTTCAGGTTTCTGATCTTCTGATTCTGTTTCCTTAGACTTCTCTTTCAGGGCTTTTAACTTGTCCTCTAATTAAAACATGATGAAGGCCCAATTACATAATGGTCGGATAACATGAAAGGTGAGCATTAGAAAAAATCATGCAATATTATATTATCAAAGTAAAGAAACTGCATTCTCTTTAGATTATGCATTGAAATAAGGAAAAACTATCCTTATAGCCATATATTAAGATAACGGACCTGCAACGATAGACTAAAAGACGATGCAGATAAAACTCAACACTCCTGCCATATAACACTTTAACTCGTTTCTTGGCACATCTTATATGTTCAGACCATTGAACTATCAACACCATGTATTACAGTAAGCAAGCAAAAAGGATTCGAGAAAAGGTTCATTTGACATAATAAATTTTACATGATCATGAACTGTTCTTGATCAAATAAACATGGATCAAACGAAAGAACATCTCAAACAGAAGAAGCTACAACTGTTACGTGAACACAAATTCAAGATACGTAGTAAAAGAATGGTGTATCAGAAAAAGAAACAGGAAAGATCTCAAGACTCCTGCTTCCAAAGTCAAAGCACCAACAGTAACGGAGACGTACCAGTAACCCACTTCAGAAGGAAGCACTTCCCTCCCGTCGCAACCACGTCCTGCGGAACCCTGAATCAAGAACCGAAGAAAGCGAATCGACGGCCAAAATCAGTCACGTCATCTCATAATTGTTCCCGCCTCAAGCCAATAAGAAGAGCGTAGCCCTAACTCGGGCCACCCGAGTGCACGCAACAACAAGAAACCCATTCTAAAGCCGAATCAAGACAAACAAAGCACGAGATCGTCAAAGAGGGGAACGGGGGGCCGCGGGCGCACCATTCCTTGAACCATCGGACGGCGGTGGTCCGGCGATCCCTCGCAGCGGGCCGCTTCTCCGCCGCGGGGTAGTGATCCATCGGGAACTCCATCCCCTGGACAGTCACCAATGGGAGATCGAATAAAAATAAAGCATGGAGGAGGAGGAAGCGGGAGAGAGGGAGAAGAGCCAATCCGAGGAGGAACAGCAGAGTCTCTTCTCCCACTGGCCGGAAAAATAGCTCCCTCCGAAGGTAACACTACTAGTGATCTCGCGATTGAAGATGTCGCTCGCTCGTCACAGTTGGAATTGTCTGATGACGTGGCAATTGACCATTGGCAGAGATCAGTGAGTCCCGCAAGTGGCTCGCACAAGGGGGTCCACCTCATGTATGTTATTGCTATATGCTTGCCTATGTGACTATATCATGCATATTATGGGCAGCTATGTTGAGCATGTCATAAGTGGGGGAGGAATTAGGGTTCAATTCGCATGCAATTAGATAAATATATGTTGATCGAATTGGACCAGTGTTTGGGTCTGATCGAATTGAATCACATGTTCCATGTTACATGCAAATGACATTTAATTGATTCGCTTACCGTATATGTGACCTCAGCAATCACCACAATCCGTCCAACTACAAAAGTATATGACATGAACTAATAATTAGATAACAATGGGCAGAAGCTCAAAATACCCCCAAAAACACAAATTGTAGACAGGCTTAAATGACTAGAGCTTGTAATAAGAGCTTAGAAAGAAAACCCAAATCTTACGCTATTCTTTTGGTGCAGAAACAACAAACATTAGAGAGCTTTTCTCTTTTACATACAAACTGAAAAAAGAACGAACGAATAACAATTACAATTGATGGAGTGACATTGCAAGACTATTTGCAAGGATGTCGAAGAAATTAGACTTGTCCTTCTCAGTTAGCCTGACCTAGTTTGACAAACAATTTACAGTGTCGATGAACTTACGCTTCTGCTTGTTGACACATGCAATCAGGCATCGGAAAAGAGTACAAGGATGCATCACGTTTTCGCAAACCGACACCCTTCAAGTCGCTATGACGGAAAATTTCCTGCATGTGATGCTTGAATCTGTCCCATCTACAATTGAAAACCACAAACTGGATAGCATAATTTCCAGGCTGATTGAAATGTAAAGATCATCTATTGCTGATTATGGTTGTTGTTCAGATAAACATACTGCTTCGATAACCTCTACACAACACTCTGGTTCTCTTAAAGATGATTGTTATCAAACAATTGTACCAAGAGTGATGAGAATTTACCTAATATTTGGGTTGTCAAAGGATAACACCAACTTTCTCTTGTCAGGTTTAATTGTCTTAGAGTGTCCATTGAAGTATTGCCTATGTCCCATTAAAAAGTGAGGGAAGTTTCCTCCTTGAGTTGTGACGAATACTTCACTGTTAGCACAAACAGTGTAATCCAATGCTGCCAACCGCGATGAGTGTCCCTGTGGGAGGTAAAGAACTAAGAATTCATTACTAAGATGAAGTTCAAGTCCTTTCAGGAAAGCAAACCATCAAATAACAAACAGTCTAGCAAGATGAAGATATAGTCTCATGAAAGTCATAGTTCAAAGAACTGGTCGATTGAACTAGAGATTTTAGCAACAAGAGATTTTCTCTGGCATAGTAATCTAGAATAATACAGCTAAGAGTAGGAGAAGTGATTCTTATTCTACAACTCTCAAGTTAAATGAACACTGAAATTCTGTCAATGTCCCAAGAAATATTGCAAAGTCATAGAGGAAATATGGATAATACAACAAAAATAAGAAAGATATAATTGCTGTTTCTGGATTTGAGAATTTTTTTTAAAATTTCTGAACAAGAAAAATACCTTAAAAGGTGCAAGTTCATCTGCTGAGGCTAGAGTTTCCTTGGTCTCTAAAAGGGGAAACAGCTGACGAAGTGGAGCCATGTACTTTTGTGCATTATATATCTTTCCAGAGGCGACATAGATTGTTGTGGTATTACCAAAACCCATGCCTCGAATCATCATTCCCACCTGTAAAAACAAATTGTTCGTTTGTAGTCCAGTAATTAATTTTATAGATATCAAGAAATCAGATAAGAATACAAAAAGTAACCCTTAATGAAGGCATACTTAAACTATGACCTATCTTTCAAGATGGCACGGCACGTCAAAACACAACCAGAACATAAGACACTGGGTCTGTGTCACATAACCTTTCTCTAGCACTTGCATTTACATGTGGGAGAACAACCGCAAGGATTTTAACTATGAAAAGACCTCCCACATAGCAATGTCAACAACTCAAACTCATAATATCCAATGAATTAAAAGCAAACCCCCTCGAAAGTATATTTTCTGCTTCAAGTTAGATTGATTATATGTTATTACTTTATCCATCACAATTAGGCATATAAACCTTAATAGTAATGAATATCCATAGTGGAAGCAAAATTTTCAAATTTACAGAAAATTTTAATTTCTTATAGTAAGGTTGCATAGATGAAAGGATCTTGATTTTATAGTACAGTTAAATGCTCCAGGTCAACCTAACAAGATGTACGCTCAAGAGATTGGATATAAAATAATAACCTAAAACTTCATCCAGGAAAAGATACCAATTTACATAAAGCAAATCTCTACTAGTAGAAGCTTACTGCAAAAGCAACAAACAATAAATTCCTAGAATAAGAATCAACCAAACATACAACGAACTGAAATTTATGAAACATATCCTGATCACAGGCATATCACTTTGTAGTCTCACTAAGATCAAGTTGTTGTGGAACCTCTAATGGCGTTAAAGGGCATTTTCCATTCCTTCTGTTAGCCTCTGGGCTTATTACTCGACCAGGCTTGTTGAACTTTCCTCTCCAGCCCCTTTCACGAGCTTTATCCATTTCAGTTTTCTCTTGCTGACCACCATCATAAGTACAGCAAGAAAAGGCTACCATATCCTGGAATATAAAAGACCACATCTTTTTACACCTTTGTGGTGAAAAAATATGAACAACTCAAATGCATTACAGGACTAATAAGCACCTTTTCAAACCGAAGATGCACTGAGATGTACTTCCCTCCATTTGATGAGCTGTTCTTTACCATTCTATCAACCATTCTTTCTGCAAGAGTTCTTATTGGTGGAGAAAAGCGCAATGCTTCATAATTTGTCAAACATCTCAGGCGCTGGATGCTGGATGGAACTGAATGAGCCAACCTGTAAGAGAAAGGTGCTATACGTACGGCCCTGCACAGCATACACAAAGGGATGCCAAATCATAAAACGTGGAACAATGTTCCAACATCTAAATCAGAAGAAACGACATGAAGTTGAATGCCGAGCCATGCTGGTACACTGTTAGCATGATGTTCCCAATTGCTTGCATTAAAAAATTATTTTTTACAAAATTAATATACGCAAGTTTGAAACAAAGATGAAAATCTAAATCTTGAAACTATTTGTGCTTTATTTCAAATCAAGCAACCATATTAAAGAATATTGTTTGTAGAACTACATGATTTAGGCTTGTTATTGGCCCAGCAAAAAATTATGGTTGTCGATGCTTGTCTAATTTTGTAATGATCCAAGCATGACAATAAATAGGATTAGGGTTGAGACATGCGAGTTCAAACAAGTTAGGCTAGACCAAGATTGGCTCCATAACACCATACATGAAACAACCATTCATTAAATTGATCAAGAAAAAACTACCCAAACTAGTATTAATACTGAACATAATTTGTAAAATTTTGTCAAAGGATAACAGCTAATCACAAATTTTGATAAGGTCTATAACTTACATAGATTACATCCTTTGCAAAGAACTTATCATAAAATGCTACTATAAAGTCGATGCATCACGATGATAACAATCTTAGGAGATAAACAAAACCAGGCAACAAAGTACAAATATAGAGTCTACAGGAAAAGCACATACCCATTTTCTAATAGTTTTGGCAGAACCTTCTGTAGATAGTAAGCCTTCGATGACAAGGCCTTAGTTCTCATATTAAGAATATTGCTGATATTATTGTCAAATCGCTGCAATATATCCAGTGGAAGTTCTTTGACCACTCTTACATGATTTTTGAGTGTCTCTATAAAGTATTCTTCATCAAATATGTCCTTAAACTGGCTGAAAGTGTTCAGACAAATAAAAGAAAAACAAGTGCCATTAATTATTATCAATTTACAGGAAAAAAAAACATGGAACTATGGTCATATTCAACTTGACATTGCAAAAGAAATATCTGAAAATAAATGATAAAAGCTTCAAAGACAAACACTATAAGAATTCAATACACATAGAAATAACAGACTCATGAATAAGCTCGCACCAATGTGGTGTTTAGGGAGGTTATTTTCGTGTCTTAAAGCTCACCATAGAATCTAATAGAATGAATTTAAGCAAAAGAAGCTTATTGTTGCTCTTATAAGATTTTACCCATATAGATCAATGCATATAGAACAAAGATAGATCATTTGCAAATAATTACAATAATGTGACAAATTGCAATGTTGCACTTCAAAGAGAGTAGCATCAACCAGCCCTTTTGTCAAAGAAGAAGAAAATAAATGAATAGAAAATATCATTTTCAAATTCAGTGTCAGTGAAATATTAAAACCAAAATTTTGGGTTCTAAATAATGGGGTCACATTGCTATCTCCTCAAACTCGATTATAAAGGCTCTAGTCCAACTGCTAGATTTGCTGAACATGATAAATGACATCCAAATTATCAGGAAATAAGAATTCTTGAGATCTTGATGTATTTAGCGTGTTCATGAAATTATTGTGAAATGGAGTAAAACAGCATTCACATATCAAACTATAATTCAAAATGTGTTAGTTAATTATCAAAATGGTTGACGTTTATTTAAAAAAAAATATATAAAAATACATATTTTTTATACTTCTCTGTTATTGAACATATATATATATATATATATATATATATATATATATATATATATCACTAAAGTTGTTTGTTTTTCTCTTAATTTGATGTATATGTCAGGTTTCTTTAACAATCATGATTTTCATTTTTAGAATTTTAAAATCACACATAATGTTTAATGGAGTGGATCTTCAACTTGGAGCCCATGATTGATTTTGAGATGATAGACAACAAAGCATCAGGCCTCCTGATAGAATTATAGCTCAAAGCTTTTCTTATAGGTTCACATATGAAACAAGATAAAGAACTTTCAGCAAAAAAGGATTATATAAATAATTTGAGAATTATACAAACCCAACTTAATTTTGCTACCTTGTGAGGATAGGGAGAACCCACAAGGAATGATAAAACTGGTCTTATTGTTGCTAAAGATCTAAGCAGTGCAAGGCAAATTCTCGTGTTTTCAGAACAATGAGTGCTACCAATATCATTAAATGGTTTTCCCTAGTCCAATTATGATACCCAAGGAACACAAACAAAAGCTAACAAAAATTAACTGCATATGAATATTATGGATATATAACACAATATAAACAACATGCTTGATCACAACTGTTTATGGTTAATCCTTTCTATCTAAAGACCGTTTGTTCAAAGAATGCTGCATATTTATACCTAGGTACTAAACCAAAATATTGCTTGAGAAGGCACTAGAAATTGTTTCTTATGTCAGCATACACTTGGCAAATTGTGCAAGTTACCAATTTTTTTTATCTAAGCCAACTAGAAGTCTAATTGACATAAAAGAAAATATGAAACTCTGGAAACAGCATGAAATATTTAGCATCATAAGATGGCAGAAACCAAGCTGCCATAACTACTATGATAGGCTAGATAATATTAAATAATCACCAAGATGACATAATACTGAATGTTTTTAACATCTAAAATTTCATACGTTTTATCCTTGTACTCACCCACTAAAAAGAAAGTTGCTGGAAGATTCTCAGGCTACCAATTTACACAGAAAGTATACTCATGAATTCTAATATAAATTATTATAGACAAAAATAAAATAACAAAATATAAATTATGAAGCTGGAATAGCTCAGTTGGTTAGAGCGTGTGGCTGTTAACCACAAGGTCGGAGGTTCAAGCCCTCCTTCTAGCGTAATATATTTTTTTCTCTATTGTGATAAAATATTTTATGGCAACTTTATCACCTTGAATCGCGCCAAACACTGTTGAAATGAAATATTGGAATTACAAGTGTTGCATTTAGTATGCCTGCCACAGCAACCGCATCAGATATCTGTATCATGGAGTGTTCAGAAAACGTTACATAATGAACATACATGTGTGCTAATTACTTAAGAAAAATAAAGTGAGGGAAAGAGAGAGAGATCAGTAAAGGCATCAAGTAGTTGTATGGCCAAATCTTAAGCTACACAGGAGAATATTGGATGTGTATTTGTTCCAAATATCTTACCACTGATCTGCATGCATCAGTGGTACTGCACTAGGCATGGAACTTATCTACATTTTGAAACAACAGCATGCACTAGGCATGTTTGTCCGATGTGTTAGAGCAAACATGTCAATAACATGCATTCAGTAATAAGAGTAAGGCAACAGATAGGCTGATGACTATGAATGGCCATCACATGGACGAAGATATCTAAAGGCAATGCAGTAACAAGTTGGATACCGATAAAAGTTGCTCAGACTTCTGGCACAATCTAGCATATCTCATTTCATGACAATTTTTTCGTACATAATGACATATGGATGAACCAGGCAAGGGCTCCAAATGCTCTTGCAATGGAGGTTTTTACTTCAAGAACCATGTTTGTGTCACTGGATACAAATATTTTCTTAACAGGGGATAATTCAAAATGTATTTGTTTTCAAGCTACAAGCTTCCAAAGACAAAACTATTTTACATTGTAACTTACAGATAAACGCTGCTGATTCAGACCTCCGTTTGCTTCAATTATGAGAAAACCATTTGAAGGAGACAATTCTAAGATGAAATATAAGCAATTAATATGTAGGGAACAAAATCTACAACTTAAAATATTATCAGCATGTTTGCAAACTTGATTAAGACAGGGATTACAAGTTGTCTTGAAATTCTTTTTGTAGATCAATCGTTTTTTTTTCTGAAAAAAACTTGAAGCCCTAACCTGCCTGTAATAATCTCTTCCTTAAACAAGGTTTCCACCTTTGAGTTGTTTTCTGATGCCACGCCATCATCAACTGCATGATTATACACCAAATTATCACGACATAATACAGGGAGCATAAGAGCAGAACTATAGACACAATCTTAAAACAAATTAATTAGATGCATTCAAGATGCACCGGAGAGAAAATAAACCTTAACGCATTGCCAAAAAAGATTAGAACAGATTTTTTTTATCAATTTTTTAAGTGTTCAAGCAAACATTCAGGGTAATATTTCCATAGGTCCTATCAAGTAATATCAAACTGCAGTTAAAGCCAAATAGTATCAGTTAAGCAAAACAATGAATTATCTGGGATCCCATAAGAAACTAAGCAAAAAAGTTGTTGAAAATCATAAGATGTTTAGGTATCTAACCTTTCTTCTATTGTGTTAGCTTTAACTAGTATTATTTCAGACCCCATTGGAAAGGTTCTAACAGCAGTTTCACAAAATAAAATACAATTTCTTCTCTTGTCCTTTTTTTCTTTTATTTATGTCTAAGATTCTTGTCTTTTGATAGCATCCCAAGCCTTTAGGGCAACTGATTGACTTATTTGGTGGCCCCAAACTAAATGATTTGTGCTCCATTTTCAGTTAGAATTCCTACTAATTTTGAGAGCCAAAGAAACTAATCATGGATTGGAAGCGGAAACTATGATGCGATACCTTTGTTGCTTGCAGCCCTATAACTTCACTAAAATAAAACATGCTACCTTCAAGCCTGCTGAATTTCTCTGACTATACTTCAATGTTATTCTTTCAACGAAAGATTTTCCTTAAAACAGTAAATTTTCCACTAAACACCAAATGCAAGAAATGCATGTAAATGATTGTTATAACATTCTGGAACTAATTAGTCTACACCCAAAAGGATTTCTACAATCATTTTTCGTCATAGAAAAATATAGAATTTTAAACAATCCTTAATTGCTTTAATCAGTGTAATTGTGCTTTACCTATTCTTGAATGAAGAAACAACAAAGGTAAACCTTGGCAACGACATTGCCGAAAACAGAGGAAATCAGACGAGAAACAACCAAAGAAACGGACATTAGGTAACTACCGCATTGGAGTGGTTGAAGTCCGACTGCATGAAAGGCCATAGCTTCCGGAATACCTGCGGGCTTCGGTACACCGACCCGGGTGGCGGCGCCTTCTTGGGGATGGCAACACCGACCCGGGCCGGCATGGCCTCAAGGTTCCACCACCCGACGAGCACCAGCATCAGGGCCACGTAAACGAGCGGAACCAGCAGCAGGGCCACTCTCCACCGTAACGCCGCGGCCGCCGCACCATGCACGACCCTCCCGAAAATCGGGGAGGTCCCGCCCTTCCCGGTCCCCCCGCCGCCCTCGTTGACGAGCCAGCTCCGACCGCGCATTGTTCGTCAGCGCCGGCACCTCCCAGATCTGACGACGGCTCCCTCCTTGGGGATCATTCCACCGCCAGAAGGGCGAATTTAAGGATGATATGAAGCGAATTAATTCGAAGGGCAGAGTGGGGCTTCGATGCCTGCCATCGGAACTCGAATCGAGGTAAAGAACTGAGAGACACGGGGCTCTGAAGGGGCGCCCTCGGAAGGCATGCGAAGCTTCAAATATAACTAAAGAAAGGAACAGGCTTTATGGTGAGGGTGGGGTCTTCCTTCATTCCTCATCCTATTTCTTTCTCACTATCTATCTTTGTTTTTGGACTAATTAATTCGAGTAAGAAACACATAAATATATTTAGTACTTCGAATAATCTTCATGTTTTAAGCATCGCAATGTAAATTATAGTTTTAACTAATAGTTAAACCTTTTAGATTATGAATATATATATATAATTTTTCTCATTAATGAGATGTAAAAGTTTTTCGCCTCATTCAAAATGAATATATACATAGAGAATATTCTTTCTATAAGTGTATCTTTGAATAACTAAATATTTTATTGACCGATAAAAATAAATATTAAATTAATAAAAAAAATATAAAAAAAGATATGATAATAAAATGAATTTAAAAAAATTAACTGGACTACATGATAATATATTTATGAATGGGGATCAAGATCGTTATAATTTTTTTGTTTATAAAAATATTCTATCTCCTAGACATCGTAGAGAATTGAAAATTCTAATTTGTTTCAATTCTCATAATTATGATACTGTGAATAGAAATATAATATTTTGTAATGAAAACAACGTAAGAAACTCTAAATAATTTTTGAACGACGACAAACATCTTAATACGGATTTAAATAAATTAATTAAATAAGTTTTGATTGGTCAATAATAATAATACTAATACTAATAATAATAATAATAATAATAATAATAATATGATTAAAAATAAAAAAAAATTATTTTTGTAAGGATATGAAAAAATATATATATTTTATTTCCAATGAATCATATGGACATGATAAATCAACCTTCAGAAAGTTGATAGAAAACCTTTCATGCAGGAGCACAACCACCGGTAGGTTGGAATCAGACAACTGAGGCTGCGTGATTTGGACATGCAGAATGAACTTTGATCATGTGAAGTATATGTTATGATCATTGGTGTATGATTTGAGATCATTTAATGGTTCTCGTGCCATCGGCTACTATTATTCTCTGTCAACAAAGTAGAATGGAAGGGAACAGTGCCTGTGCATCACGTACTTGCACTTACGGCAGCAAACATGTCTTCCACCTTCGACTCTTCTGCTGCATCATCTCGTATGAGGTGGTGCGACTTCTTCTCTTCGGGAGTTCATGCACCCAAAAAAGCTGTTCTCAGCTTCTCCAAGCTTGTCCTAAAACGTACACACTGTCTCCGTCCGTGGAGGCAACAGCAGAACCGGACGTGAAGCAGAAGCTTGTCTGCTGCTTGTCCTCTGCCGACAACAATCGTCTTCTTGCTCAGAAGCTCATCAAAAACACTTGTATTGTCTGTATCTATCAATCAGAGCTTGTTTTTGACGTTTCTTTCCCCTCGATCAGTTTTGTTACTCATTATCTTTAACGATATCAGTAACATTAATTTTGCTACAAAGCTCAGTATGTAATTATCATATCATCGGAAGATGATTAAGAAGAACTTCATGAGGTCGGATTCTCTCATTCTTTTTTCCATATTTTATTTTTATTTTGGTAGCCTGACCTAATATCAAAAGAATTATGTTAGGAGCCTTAGTCGACACCATCGTTGGTTTTCACATATGATGGGTGCCTCAAAATCTACATATTTCTCAGCATCAATCTTCAGACAGCATAGATATTTCGATCAAAATATTAGGTGGGATTAGAGTTGCTCGCACGGATCATGCTGAGCAATACAAAGCCAAAGACCGACGTGCGACCATATCGATTAGTGTTCTTTTTCTCGTGGATTGTGTGCTATTTTTCGCATGACAATATGAGATCATGAAATCTTACTGTGATTTGAAAAGAAAGGGGAAGAATGGTAGCTGGTGATGACGCATACGTCTTTTTCTTTCCTTTTTTTTTTTTTTTTTTTTCAATATTCCGATTTAATTTCACATTAAAATGACCAAAAAATCGAGTTCAATTTTAAACATTTTAAATCAGTTTTTCATATATATATATATATATATATATAATATTTTGAAACATATTTTCACATAAATGTGAAACATAAATTTACAAGGAGAAGCAAAAAAAAAAAAAAAAAAAAAACACTTAGTTGAGTCATATTTATGCAATTTTGCACACAAAAATATCAAATAGTATGTAAATGATTAATATGCACAATTTTATGGGTGCGTTTAGAATGCATATGAAATATGTACGAAGGGTCCAATGAATATTTTAAATATAAATTGATATTTGATAAATTTTTCAAGTCATATTTGACTTAGATGATACATTGAAAATACTTAAAGACTAGTTCTACTTCACCATAGTATTAGCATTTTAGTATTCTATAATATTTTAATATTTATAAAATGTTAATGTGATATTTTAAAATTCAAAAGTAGAATATGATTTTATCTAAAATTATAAGATTGTCAAGGGTGGCATTAACATTTTAATATTTGTATGATACTAATATAATCTTTAAAATTTCAAAGTATCCTATAACTTTATTTTAAATTATAAGATTGTTAAAATGATTTAGTGAAAAACCAATATTATCTATAAGACCAAAATAATTTATATTTAATTGTAAGATTATATTTTATATTTATTATATATTTGGGCCATACAAAATTTCTTATAAGGATTTTTTATTTATTTTATTTAGTTATTAATTTAAATAAAAAATGTATTCTCTTTTGAATCAATATTAAAAATACTAGAAGGATGAATATACCATACAAATATTTAATAACCTTTAAAATATAAATATGCCAAAATAATATTTATTTTAATATATATTTAAAATATAGTTTCATCTATTATCCATTAAGCATTTAGGACATTTCACAACTGTACGTTGACTAAAATTTTTTCCTCTAATTATGTATTAAATCTATCTCCATAACTTGAGATTTTTTTTATTTTTTTTTTGGAATGGATAAATGATGAAATCGAGATTTAATAATCTGAAAATAGGATATATCTTTGAAAATTATCATGGACTATATCATTATTTTAGATATTAAGTAAAAAAATGCCTAATTATTTTCATGTCGGTTAAGCAATTGCCAGCCACGGAGGGATATGCCTGCATGTCATATCGTATATTCAACAAATTCAATTCTAAAAATATCATATCTTATTCATTCATACCCCCGACCGTTCTTCTAATGTTTCGGTGGGACCCACGCCTTTCCCTCACCTCTCTGGTCAGTGTCTTTTGGGTTCGTTGACTCTGCCCCAAGGACCACTGCGACTCTATTCAACATGGATATCCAAAATTTGGACGGTCCGGATCGACCGACGGCACGATTCCAACCCCATCACACCGTCCCTTTAATAATTATTTATCTTATTTTTACCCCCCACTCCACACCCCAACCAAGCCCACCTGTCTTCCATCCCAATTCCGGTCTCCCTTTCCTTCTTTCCTCTCCTCGAAACCACCGTCGCGATTGCAGAAGAGATCAAGGGAGAAGGACGCAGGAGAGAAGGAGCACCTCGTCGCTTCACTCTCCCCCGTATCGGAAACCCTGACCGTGATCCAGTCTCTCGTTTTGTCTCCGATTTCCGTCGATCAAGGGGTAAAAAGAAGATTGTAGGAATGGTTATTCGGCCGCCATTGAAGTGATCGAGGGTGTTTAATTCGTCGATCATGTCCTCCTCGTCGGCCGCCGTCAACTCGCAGTCGCCGAGTCTCAAGACCTATTTTAAGACTCCCGAGGGCCGATACAAGCTCCAGTACGAGAAGACCCACCCAGCCGCCGTCCTACACTACTCGCATGGCAAGGCCGTCTCCCAGGTACTGCTTGTTTGCATAGGGTTTCGGGCTTGTTCATCCCGTGTTTGTATCGATCAATCGTGAAAAGTTGGTTTTTGTTAGTTGACGATCGCCTATATGAAGGAGAGGCCCACGGCCCAGGCTTCGACCACGCCGTCGATTCCGAGCTCTGGTGGAGTGAGGTCAGCAGCAGCTAGGTTGCTTGGTGCAGGAAATGGAAGCCGGGCGCTCAGTTTTGTTGGTGGTAATGGGGTGAGTCGGCCGGTGTCGGGGAGCAGCAGGATTGGAGGGTCTGCGGGAGCCTCAACGGGATCGGGCAGTTCGCAGCCGGTGGCCAATTTTGACGACAAAGGGACTTATCTTATATTCAACTCGGCCGACACTCTTTTCATCAGTGATCTCAATTCTCAGGACAAGGTTTTTCATCTAGTGGTTCAGATTTGCTTCACGTGGGTTGTATTTTATCTCACGACCGAATCCGTTATAGGATCCTATCAAGTCCATACATTTCAGCAACTCGAACCCAGTTTGCCATGCCTTTGATTCAGAGGCGAAGGGTGGGCATGATTTGCTCATTGGTCTGCACACTGGAGACGGTCAGCTTAGATACCTATCAGTTACAATTAACTTATCATCTATCATTTGCTTGTTAGAATGATGGATCATTGTTCAGCCAACTTACATTTACGTGCATGGTTTTCTAGTCTATTCAGTGTCTTTGAGGCAACAACTACAGGATCCAGGGAGGAAGCTTGTTGCTGCTCACCACTACAACAAAGATGGCAGTATTAATAATAGGCACGTATGGCTCACTGAACCACAATTGAAATGCTCAACTATTGTAACTGACCACATTCTGATATTGTAATCGATGCCCTTCTATAAACTAATAACTAGTTTTCACACACCAGTTTTTATTGTATGTTGCTTTTTATTTTACATGAGATGATGTGGAACATGCATGCCTGCTTTTTTTATGGCCCATGGTGCGTCATACAGCAGCAACTTAGCAACTAAATAACTTTAATCGGCTTTTCAAAATTGTTAGATCAGTTTCTTTCAAACTAAAATAAAATTCTTACTACTTTCTTGAGGTGGTAAGTAAGCTTCATATTTAGGCCAAAAAAAAGCCATGAATTGTAAAATTTATCAGTATTGGTTTCTGCAAAATACTGATTATATTATACCTTAGTTTATTTAGTAGATGACTCTTCGGATTTTGATTTGTCAATGATGAATGAGTTGTGTCTTAACAGCTTGTCTTTGAAGGAAAAATACATCCAGGAAACTTATGTCAAATAAGACTTCTCTCATTTAGAAACTAGGTATGATTTTTTAGGCCTGAAATACTTGGTGTTGATATGGCAAAAAGAAGCAGACGAAGCATTTGTTTCTGGCCACTGTATATCTTAGTATCACATGTAATACATAAAAGTCCATGCAAATTTCCATGAGGCCAGCCATGATTTCAAAGATTTCATAATTGTTGTTTATTTTGGCACCAGAGGGGTTTCTTGCGATATATTTTAGGATATGGAGGGATTGCATATCTTCCTTGGTTGTTGCAAGATAGAGCTTACCAATGTTGCAAACCTTCATGGTTCTTCTCTGATTTATAAAAAAGAAGACAAAAATAAAGGATAAAGTTCAAACTTCTATTTGTGAGAATCTGATTCTAGTAAGTAGTAAAATGAAGAAAAGTACCTCCTTTGGCAGGTAACTTGCGGACAACCTAATAGATGGTATATGAGGTTAAGATAGCTGACTGCTTCAATATAATTTTTGAAATGTTCAGTAGAAGATGATTGCACAACTATATAAGATTTTTGAAATGTTCAGTAGAAGATGATTGCACAACTATATAACTCCTAAATGTTTTGGTGAGAAAAATGTTTTCCAATCATAAAATAGCTTGTTATTTTGTCTAGAATGACGATTCAAATGAAAATGGTTTTGGTATGTAAGGTGAAGGCATCACAGGTTGTAGGTACTTGTAATGTCATTTAGATTTGGCACATCATCTGTCTCATGTATGTCATGGCACATGCTTTATGTTCTAGGAGGTAACTGGTTGTCATAACTATGGCTCATGACACTTCAGCTCTTTTTTGATAGAGAATTTATCATAAAAAGAAATTTGATACCGATTGTGTATGTAGAACAGATTTTAGATTTTTAAGCAAGCTCTAGACCCCTTAAATGTTAGATACTTCTTTCTGAAGAAGAGTTTCTCCCTGAACACCAGACTAGTAGTCAATAGTGATGGAGGAAAAAAGCACCTTGTCATTATATTTTCGTTATTTTTTGTTTTGTATTTATGGTATTTGGCACTCTCTCTATTTCTATCTCTGTATGTATGCTTGTCAGAGGGGGAGAGTAGCTGTGGCTGGGAGGTTGTTCGGGCATATTCTTGGGTTGTGTTACTTTTGTTGTTCTTGTCTGTTGGTTACTTTGTTAATAACAGTTATTTGTTATTGATTGCTGAACTTTGGTTGGCTGCAAGGTTGTTCGGGCATTCTCGGATTGTATTACTTTCGTTTTTCTGGTCTGTTGGTTGCTTTGTTATTAGCAGTTATTTGTTAATGATTGATGAACTTTCATTGTTTCTGCAGTAGATGCACTTGTATTGCCTGGGTTCCAGAAGGTGATGGCACATTTGTTGTTGGTCATGCTGATGGAAACATATATGTGTATGAAAGGGTTGGTCATTAACAAACTATGTGATCATATTCTCAGTTTTATCTTTTCCTTTTTGTGTCTTTTGAATGGTAGCTGAAATGGGTACTTTTTTTTTACTTCAGAACAAAGATGGTACTGCTGATTGTTCTTTTCCTGCTATTAAAGATCAAGCTCAATTTGCAGTTGCACATGCACGGTCACCTAAGGTAACTTGTGGCTATATCTTTTACATTTTAAAACAAAATTGGATTTACTTTATGCTTCTTCTGTGTGCCACATGATCGTGTGTTCAGGAGATATTTGTTTGTCATATTAAATGTTGGTGAAATTGATATAATGATAATGAAATTCTGGTCACCATTATAAGGCACATCATATGCATTGTCTATAGATGCATGTATTTGGTGTTATAAGATATCTTGCAGTTAGTATCTTCTGTTATTGTGTCAAGTAAAAAAAAATTAACATTATTTTCGTTGGGCCTTAACAGTCTCTCTTCTAGCCATAAGTTCAGCTATACTAATCCATTTCATCTTCAGGTCCTTCTATGTTATGCTTGCTACAATTTCTTTTTTTTTTTTTTAAGAAAATTTCGTTAGTAGGTTTCCTGCATTATGTTTGTGGGCTGTACAAGTAGGCATTGGTTCTTTAATTTTGTTTGATGCTTTCACATGAATTTTATCATGGATCATTCTTTTCTTTTTTTTCTGTGTTCTTGTAGATTTGACTGTAAAAGTTGATATGGTGATGACGAGTTCAAAGATTCATGGATAAAATTCTTGGAAGTCAGAAAAAAAAGGAAACACCACTACCACATGACTTGGTTTCGCTAGTGTGCAACCAAAAGGCAAAATGACCACTGTATTTTACTACATTCAAGAAATCTTTCAAACTGTTATGCAACCATGTCATGAATGTCATACAGTTATCTAATTGAATTTGGATGGTAAAATGAGAGAAATTTTTACTGGAATTATTGCATCTTCCATATAAGCTTATATCCTACTATTAATGGATGAAGATGATATGAATCAATCAAACATATATCCAGGAAGGTCATGGTTATCAGCAATGTTTTTAATTTCGTACCGTACTGGTATACCAAGCTTTGCTCGGTACGGAATGATACGGTAGGGCATACCGAGTGGTACACCCTTCTTTTAAGAAGAAACCATCTCGCATGCAAGCGAGGATGGTTTCTTCGTAAAAGAAGAAGAATCCATCACCCCCTTTCCATCTCGAGAGACAGAAAGGGGGTGATGGCGGAGCGGCCGAGGATGCGATAGGTCGCCTCCATCCCTAGCTCGAACTCATCCCCCGCGAGGCACTCTGCAATGCTCTTGCGACAGTCGGATCTGGCCGGGATCCGGCCTAGGGCGAGCTCATCTCCCGCTCCCCCGTCGCTGCCGCCCTCAGTGACTGTGAGGAAGAAGACCAAGATGACAGCGAGAGTGAGAAGGGGAAGCAACAATCCAACTTAGGCCACGATCCCTTTCTTCGTCGTCGACCGCAACCTCCCCGACCACAGCGGCCATGATCCCTCCGCCCAAAATGGGTCAGGTCCATGTGCTAGTTTACACTCTACAGGTTACATGCTGGTCACTATGTATCAGACCGAGCGAAAAGGAGTTTCTTGTCTGAAAGTCATATTACAACTTCGATTTTGGCTTAAGATTGGAAGGTTCAAGCTTGATTGGACTTTGAAGTTTATGTGGACTATGAAATCCATTTCATTTATGCGTGACTAAATTTGAACTAAGCTTGGCTAAATTGAAATAATCAGTGTGAATTAGGCTTCTGCTTGGTTCTGCTTGAGAATTTGCTTATTTGCGCTTAATAGTTTGTATAATGAGACCTGTTTGATCAAGATTTTAGGCCTAACTAATAATTAAAGCTGAGTGTGAACAAGATTAATTCGATCAATCTCGACTTGGTTATACCCCAGCTTGCGTTAATGTGCCTGATGCTATCATATAGAATTAATGTAATGCAAAAGTTGGATGTTGTAAGTTGTAACCCAGTTTACTAAAAGAATTTGATCAAAGAAATAAAGAGTGCAATGTTCTCTTACATTGCCCCTACTCATGCAGGGCATGTGCAGATACCAAGTACAAAGTTAGTCCATTGTGAAGATAGGCACAAGTGTTCACATTCATAAAATACCTGTCTGGCTTCTTTCCTTGTGAGGTTGAAATCTCATCATCTCATTTATCCAGCAAATTTGACTTATTAGACCAGAGTAATTTATTATCCTATCCAGTGTGCATATCTTTGATGCCTACAGTGTGCTAATTTTCATTTTGTCGCTCGAGGATTCTATCAGATCTTTATTGACTGGATCTTTCTTGACACCTAAGGACTAGTTTGTGATGTTCGTTTGGAAATATTTGATTCTTAGTTGCTGATGTTATTTGGTGTTCTTGCAGAGCAATCCAATCGCTAGATGGCATATTTATCAAGGTTCAATCAATAGTTTATCTTTTTCATCTGATGGAACATGTTTGGCCACCGTTGGTAGAGATGGTATCCATTTGCTCGAGAACTCTAGATCCTTATCCTGTGTTTTTGCAACATCAAGATTAACCTTTAACAGCTTCCTATTGCAGGTTACTTAAGAGTATTTGATTTTGCAAAAGACCAACTAAAATTTGGTGGGAGAAGCTATTATGGTGCCTTGCTATGTTGCGCTTGGAGGTAGCTACGATGAGTCTAATGATTAACTTTCACATGTGCTTACAGTTCTCGGACTATATATTCTGCACGCTCAGTAGAAGATTTTCTCCCGATGGTTGTACATATTCTATGTCATAGATGCTTTTGCCATACTTTTCAATTACTGCCCATGTCAATGTGATAAAACTAGCCTTTCAATTAGCTCAGATGACATCCAATCTTTGGACCCTAACTACGTATTTTCTCACTACTACAGACAAAGCTTTCTTCTTATATTCGTGTTCTGTTCTGTTGTCTTGCATGTGCCTTGCGAGCTCAATGAGCTTTTGAGCATTCTATCCTTTGTAAGTGGGACTGTTAAGATTTCTCAAATAACCCTGCTGTCTATGCATGCACCGGTCTAAATCAGTATCCTTATCTGTGTTTTTTGGATGTTTTTTACTAGGAAATTACTTTAAGTGTATCTTTGTTAGTTTCATTACTGTCCATTTGATGAACTTTTTGGATTTGTCAAGTCTTTGTTTCTTTTTGAAGAAAGTTGACTATGGATTTGCTATTAACTCTCTTAGTTCGGATGGAAAGTATATATTGACCGGTGGAGAAGATGATTTAGTGCAAGTTTGGAGTACTGAAGAAAGGAAGATAGTAGCCTGCGGTGAGGGCCATAATTCATGGGTAAGTTTGTCATGCAGTCAGATGTCAAATGGCTTTAATATTCACTTGGTCACTTATAACATACTAATAAGTTGATTGGCAGGTTAGTGGAGTTGCTTTTGATTCGTATTGGTCAACACCAAATTCAGAAGGAACAGGAGAAAATGTCGTCTATCGTTTTGGTTCTGTCGGTCAGGTAAACTATGCCTATGCAAAAGTCAACTAAACAAGCTAAGATGAAGCTCTGAGAATATGCTTGATGTCTGTTTTTCTTTCACACACTGTTACAAATACAGTGTGAAATTGAGCCTCGACTATCAGTAATGAATGCTCTCTGAGGATGTCAGATCTGTTAGCATCAAATGCTTATTAGTCTGTAGCAATTAATCTTGTATGAGTTGTATGTAGTTTGACTTATTTTTGTACATAGCAGTTCAGTTTGACTACTTGGAATTTCAGTTAATTTTCCCAGTTTGGACCTTTAGTGTAACAAACAAGAGATTAAGATGGAGTTCTATGAGGCTGGTACCAGAAAATATCTCATACACTAAAGCTTAGTGTGTAGTCTATCGGCATGCCTACACTCTTGTATGATGTTTTGTATTATGGTTTCGGTTAAAAGATTAAAATGCTTAATTAAGAGCAGTGTATTTTGCTCTTCCAATATAGAGAAAATTGGCAATGGAATTTTTTTTTAACTGCAAATGAATTATTTAAGATTTAATGTGACTCTACTCATCAAAAGTTTGGCCAGTGTTTATTTTCAATTTTTTGTTCTCTCTTTCTATTATCGTTCAATTTATCTACATCTTACAACCCTCATTGCAGATTATCATCACTGGGTTTTATGCTTTCTTATGCTATGAGGTTCTTAAATTTTCCACAAATTTCTCCATATTGTTTTAGTTATTCTTCTTGGTTTCTGTCTCATGAATATAGATTGTCTTTTTGTCATCCTTAGCTGGAATCCTTGTTCCTTATCACTTTCATAATTTCTACTCTTTAAAAATTCCTTCAATGACACTTCTATCTTTAGATTGCTTATTCATATGATTGTGTCTCAAGTTCATGCTAGATTATTCTTCATGAGTCTTGGACCCTTTTGTGGAAAGTGGAAACCAACATGCATGTACATAGCTGTAAACAACTAGACAAGCATGCTTGATTTAACTGGTTTTAACTTCCTGCTGACCATCTGTCTGATTTTGTTTCTTTTTCTGTCTGGAAATGAGGTGGTTAATTCCACCTTTTATTTTCACCGAAGAATCTGGTTTTAGTTAGTTACCACTGACCACAAATCTGAGCGGTAAAATGCCTTGTAAGCTTTTCATCACCTCCTTTTGTTGAATTTCTAAGTATCATTTGTATGTTGCTTGCTTTCTGTCGACACTGCATTTGCAAGATGATGTGGTACTTGATTTTGTAGCTTTTTTTTTACAATTATTGACTATCCAGGTTTGTGCTTTTTCTCTCTTTCTGTCTGAAAGATCTTTTTGGTATACATGCTTGCAGGACACACAGCTACTTTTGTGGGACTTGGCCATGGACGAAATTGTTGTGCCACTGCGTTGTGGTCCTCCTGGTGGTTCACCTACTTTCAACAGTGGAAGTCCTGCTGCTCATTGGGATAGTGTTTGTGGTGTGGGCTCCCTCCAGCCTTCTCCGAGCATAAGAGATGTGCCAAAAATTTCTCCTCTAGTTGCCCATCGTGCGCATGTGGATCCCCTTTCTGAGTTGATATTTACTAATGAATCTGTTGTCACAATTTCACGGGAGGGGCATATCAAAATATGGATGAGGCCCAGGCATGCCGAGAGCAACGAATCAAGCTCGTCCGAGGCAGTTGTGCCCACTGCTAGCGTGAAGGACAGACCTACCACATCTTCCATCAAGAACAGCAGTTTCTGTTACAAGCAATCATCATCGGTTCTCTTTTCGTGATATCGCCAGCCTAATCATCAATTGACGTTCTTTGTGAATGCAGAGTTAATTTGACCACTCAATCTAAGCATGAAGAGGTTGTCAAATCTCACTGGCATCATTTCCAGAGTGAGTTGTCGATGAAGTTTATGGGGGGCTCTACGCCGGACGATTTTTCTGTTAGCAGTATGTTGAGACTGCCAGTTTGTGTGGCAACTGAGCAAATAATGGAATATACTCTCTTGTAGATAGATAGATATATTCCAACCCAAAGGCCAAAAGTAGCCTCATACCGTAGCTTGCATGTTATAGTTTTACATGTCCGATTGTGGAATTGCATTGTGGGAAATATATTCCCTTTCCGCCTATCAAACATTTCTCCAAATATATAATCCACCAGTAGTCCTGTAAATCATAGTGGAGAAGATTTTATTAGCTCACAATTTTCTGCTGGTGCTCTCGAAAGGCTTGTTGTCTTCTTTGTTACACACTTTCTGCTGCAATTTTTCTTTTGATTAGGAGACATTTCACACGATAGTCTTCTGGAAGATACAAGTTCTAATTAGAAGTATACTTCAATTTATTATTCTAACACTAGTTAGGTTATTGTGCATGATTTATTCATCTGCTTTGGTGCATGATTTACCCAGAAAAATCAGAGTATCCCTATCATGAGGTTATCTATTGGCATTGAAACTAGCAACTATGAAGTGCAGAAGAGCTAAAGCCACCGTCTCTGAAATCCGAACTATGTTCATAAATATGTTGTAGAAGTATATCAAAAGAATCCACAAATTTATGAGATTAATGGATGGAGTGGATGTGCAATGGATATACAAAAAAAGGAGGAATCAGGACAAGAATGCCTTTCTTGTAAAAGAAGAGTGACTCAAGAATTGTTGACACAAGCAACTAAAAGTCTGAGATGTTGCCTCTGCTCACCTAAGCAGGATAAGAGTATTCTCCTGTCAACAATCATGCCTGCCACCTGTTTTGGAGACAATAGTGGAGGAGCTGCAAATTAAAATGCAGCAGTGACTGGGATAGCCAATCATGCAGCTTAAGTTAAAAGGGAGTAGGTGGCGATTGATGCATGAAGCGGGACACTTATGATTTAATTAACTCATTAGCAGCCAAGCTTTGCCAGCATTATACTTCCATCAGTTGACCATCACACTATTCTTGGCTTCTCTTTTGAGAAAATTGCAAGGACTACTGCACACCAGAATTCATTGCAAAATATTTGAAAATAAAAGAACACAAGATCAAACCATTAAATAAGAAGAAAAAGAAAAAAAAAAAAAGAAGGAAAAGGAAATTAAAAAAAGTTATTATACAAGGAGAAAATATGATATTTCGAATAATTCAACCACATACTGCTATTTGGATGGATGGTCCTCTAAAAGTTTCTTTTTTACTCTCTTCCAAACGCCGAATCCGCCGGAACCGATTTCAACATTCTTCCTAGTCTTCCTATTTTTTGCGACATATATATAGAGTTCAACACCCAAGAATCAAAGATATCTAATTCAACATTCTTCCTGGTCTTTCTATTTTTTGTGACATATATATAGAGTTCAACACCCAAGAATCAAAGATATCTAATTCAATAATGTTCTACGCGAAATATTCCATTCTTTCCTCTGACAAAATATGAACAGACCAAGAGATATGCTCATTTTCAAGTATCACTTGAAAGAAAGAAAGAGCAACAAACTGTAATAAATTTTCAAGGAACAGTCAAAATGGAAGTTCAGTATCAACATGGAAGATCTGAATCAAATGACAGTGTGAGTTTTAATACAATGTAACATGCTGATAAATGAATTACTGCAGACATGAGATATACATCACAAACTCCAAATGAGCGATAAAACAGCTTAGGCAAAACTGCTTCTCCGAGAAACAGGAGATCAAAGTTTAGGATAAATGATCAAGGAAACCATCAGAGAACTGAACATATGTATCATCTCTGTGATTTCTAGCTATGATCATCATCCCAGATGATTCAACTTCGAGCTCTCTCCATTATTCTGGACAAGCTTCAAGAACCAGCATCATTTATGGAAGGAGAACAAACTTTCAGAAGTATCAAATGATGGTTGCTGAAGCCCGTCAATTCCACCAAAGGTGAATGAGTCAAAGTTCATAGAGGAGAAATAGCCAAGATCATCGTCAGCGCCATTTAACCCTGAAAAATTAGTATCCTCGGTAACATTTCCAGATATGAGATAATCTATGTCTTCCTCTTTAGCCATGACTTCATCGCTCTGCCCTTGAACTGACATTCCCTGGCTTTTAACTTCATCCATGGAGAGTGCAGGTGTATGACCTTGAAACAAAGCAATGTGCCCAAACAGCTTGTCCTTCCTAGAGAATGTAGTACCACAAGAACAAAGCCACTTGTTACTACCACAGTGCTTCTCATGAGTTTTCAGGTCTGCCATAACCGAAAATTTCTTGCTATTGCATCTACGGCAGGTGTAACTTTTGTCACAATGGCTCCTCTTGTAATGGTTCTTCACACATAAAATTGTCTTGAGAGGCTGGAAGTTCTTGTGTTCTTTGTTCCTCTTGCAACCAATAAAAGGGCACGAATACCTCTTTATAGGTACGGGCTCGGAGCTTCCTTCCTTGCTTGGCTTGGCAAGAGCAGACGGGCTCTTGTACTCATCCCCGTGGCCTCTCATATGCATCCTTAGGTTGGCATCCCTTTTGAATCCCTTTCCACATATTGCACAGAAGTGTGTATGTGGCGCTAATATTTCCTCCTTCTCAAGTTGCAAGACTTCGTATGATCCAAGAGGGAGGTTTTCTCCACTTACACCATCTTCATTGTCCTTCACATCATTGTCTTCTGTGGAAATTGGCTTCATGCCCTCATCATCCCAGTCACTCAAACCTTTGATCAGCTCTTCATATTCAGAATCTTTGGTTCCCTCTGAAAGAAGATTATTATCATTCTGTCGTAGCATATCAACTAGATCCAAATCAGAGGCAGAATCGGCGATACCACCAATTTGTCCAGAAGAGTTGATGCCAGATGCCAAAGCATTCTTGATCAACGGAAGAAGGGTACCAGCTGTAGAGATTAACTCAATTATGGTGCAAGTTAGATCGGTGTTTATGAGCTGCTGCTGTGCAGCAAATTCATTTGGTTGGATCGACAGCTGCCTTTCGTTGCTAAGAGTGGATCGGACTATGTCCTGAATTTGATGGATCTTCTGCCCAAGGATATCGAGGCTGTTAAGCACAGCCCTTGGATCCCAGTTCATTGCTACTCGCTGGGCCTGGTTTGACTGATGAAACGAATTATCCAAGTGCGAGGAGAACTTGGGCAGGGATTGTTCGGTTTCTCTAGCATCAAACTCGGTGGCTCGTTGGTTCTGATTAAGATTTCTAGATTGGCTACTCATGGAAGAGCAAGCTTCAAAAGTTGGCATCTGCTTATGGTGCATCCGCCACTTTTAAGGTTCTGCCATGAAAAAAACCATCACTTAAGCTTATACCAAAACATAATAGATTCTCCAAAAATGTTAGTTTCAATTACATACGAGAAATATCCATAAATCAAATTACGGGGGACTACTTGGGGCATGGCAAAGACAGAGAGGAATTCGAATGTATAGTTCTAAAGAAGCCCTTTAGTTGAACTGAAACATAGAAAAGATAGTTCCTTTACTCAGAAAGGAAAGGCGAAGAACACCCATATAGATCAAGAAGCTCTTCTCTCAATCAAAACTAACCTATTCAAATGATCTAAATGATTAAGCTTCAAATCATATGAGCGAACACCATACACTTCACAGCACCAGAGCATAAAATGGCTGTAGATTTTGCTCAAAAGCTGCAGCCTTTCCACAAGGATCACACAAAAGATCCAGCTTATACGACTCTCCACATCAAAGGGGAAAACGGGGGCTTACAGATTTGGGATCCGACGAGTTGGAACAGCCAAATCGAGCAGAGACTCGACGCTGCCACCGCTGAAAGTACCGATCGAGAGCCCATCCAAGCGGCGATTCAACGCCTTGGGTCTCTCTAAGATCCGACTCCCGGTTCCCCCGCCACCCCTCCTTCCACGAAGACGATCCCACGTTGTGGGTTGACCTCTACGTTGTCTTTTGTTTACTTTCAATACTGATACAGTGAGTTTTGTATTTGAAGCTTAAGGTGTACCTCAAGAGCTCCAGATGTTATTTTGGGTCTCACGCTTCTTTGCTGGAAGACATATGGCTTATCTTTGTCTCACACGGGGGCACTAGTTAATCTAACGTACTAATGTGGATCATGAGCCAACTTACGTTCCCGGACGGATCCACTGACGATCCGGACCGTCGAGATTCGAAGAGAGCCACGCGTCTTTGAATGGGAACGGTCCGTTTCAACTGGATCATCAAGGTACTGGAGAATCTATTATTGGACTAAATGTTGGGCCACACAGGCCGTGGCCCAATGTCATTTCCACTCCCTAAACTGGGCCATAAAGGCCCATTATGGTATTCTTGACACGAGTCCTATTAGCTTCTAACAGTGGACTTTTTAGGAAAATAAAATATTATATTATATTATATATATATATAATGTCAATTTTTTAATAAAATATGTATATTTTGGGTATTTTCCAAAAGGGACATCATCTTTTGCTTATTCACAAATAATACTTTTAATTTATAAAATACCTAAAATATCTCTCAAAAGTTTTGTTGTCAATTTTTTTTCACTAATTTTTACTATTTTTTAATTTTTACAGTACTTTTATTTTACTTGTTTATAATATTTTTAATAGTATTTATAGTGTTATATTGATGTACTAAAAATACTATATGTGTTATTGAAAAACACTATAAGTGACATCATATTGTGTTTCTTATGTTTCCATTACTTATATACCATTACAATAATATATTTTTAGGCCTGTAGTTAGTTTAATTGAAGTTACAAATCTAGTTAGATCATTTATAGTATTTTCAAGTAGGTTCTATAGTGTTTTTGTTGTGACGATCAAAACATTATAAGAAATCAAAAATATTATAACAGACGAAAAAAAATTAAGGGACAATTTAAGTATTTTTTAAATTATAACTACTATTTGAGAATAAAAATAAAATTGAGGGTGCTGATTAAAAATATCCAAAAACATGAGTATCTTCTAAAAATTATCACATACACACACATATATACATATATATATATATATATATATATATATATATATATATATATATATTACATATTATATATGCACGCGTATATATTATATAATATATGATGTTTGGACTTGGATGACTTTTTCCAACCTTGAAAACAAATCACAATGTTCCAATGGGTTCAATCAATCTCCAACTCGAACAAATTCAGCACCACTTTGGACTCTTCACCAGCTGATGTGTCGATGAGCTGTAGATCATTTGTATCACCTGTGTCCTTTCCTTCTCATGCACTTTGTCCCTACTTGTTCTGAGAATAGTTTCACTTCTTTTCATGTGTATAAACTCACTAACTCATCCTCTAGCTTGTCCTTCTCAACTGTGGATGGGACTGTACATGCTTCAGGTTTTGACTGCTTCTGCTGTCTTCTTCACTCCAAGCTGTTCCTTTGTTCATTTTTTTACTTTTGGCTTTTCCTTGTCACTGTCTTGTTGTGAGGCAGATGTTTTCTACATGATGAATTATTCTGAGCTTGCAATGCTCCTTTGATGTTGTTTCATGGCAGAGAGAGAATATGTTTACTCCAGCCTTCATCTATCTTCCCACCACTGTCACAGAGGCTGTTTGGAATTTGCTCGAGTAAAAATATACTAAGAAATCTAAGACAACAAATCAAAACAATTTGCATCATAAAAGTAATTGATCTTTCCTAATCAAAGTTTGTGCTATCAATTGCTTTGGAAGTAATTGTTTATGATGAGGACAGAATGAAAATTTTACAATCTGTAAGAATGCATAATATATCTTTTTATTCCAATAATTAAATAGGATTTTCAGACTAGTACTTAGTTTTAAGAATAAAGGAGGCAAAGAAAAATACTTCTTATTTTGTTGTTGAATAAAATAATAGTATTTCTGATACATTTCACCTAAAATGAATGCACTGATTAATGGATGATGATGTCAATTGATAGTACAGTCAATGATCTTTTAAGGGCTAAATTTAGTGCACAATTCATGTCAAAGCCTCTAACAGATGGTCTTGAGAAGAGCAGACAACTGATACGGATGATTTTGCTGATTGATTTATTGTCGCCTGAAATCAAGGTTTAATTCTTCTTCCTTTCAGTTTGACTGAATCTTTCAGAGATCTCTCATCCGATGGCCACATGGAATGATCTATGTTTAGTCTGTCAGAAAACATTGACCTCCTTCCCCCAGAAGATTTTTGTTACAGAAATCCAGTGGGTATTTGAAAAGTATTGCAAGAAGATCAGCCCTGTGAGCACAAATTGACTTCAGTTCTTCCCATCAAACTTTTTCCCAGTTTTCCCGTGGGCTACTCTGCAAACACAGAGAGAGAGAGAGAGAGAGAGAGAGAGAGAGAGAGGTGCAAAAAGAGAAACATTCTTGTATTGTTTACGTTTTCCTATCTATAGGAGCAGAGGTGACCTGGTCTCCTTTTTGTGTTCTCAACCCTCGGTCTTTCACCTGCAAGTCCATCGCTCTCTCTGCTTCTCCCTTATTCTTCACCACAACACTGCAAAAAATCTCGTGAACTACGAAATGTGGAACTCTAAATCGCAACTTCTCCCTCCTCCGGCAAGAAGCCTCTACCCTCATCCCTGAAAGCTGGCTCATCGTCCAAGAAATCCAAGCCAGAAACCAGAAAGAAGCAATCTTTGTCAGGCGAAGCACCTAAAAATCCAGTTTTTCTTGCGACCGGCGAGAAGCCTCCGCCCTCATCCCTGAAAGCTAGCTCATCGTCCAAGAAACCCATTACAGAAACCAGAAAGAAGCAATCTTTGTCAGGCGAAGCACCTAAAAATCCAGTTTTTCTTGCGACCGGCACGAAGCCTCGGCCCTCATCCCTGAAAGCTAGCTCATCGTCCAAGAAATCCATTTCAGAAACCAGAAAGAAGCAATCTTTGTCAGGATAAGCACCTGAAAATCCAGTTTTTCTTGCGAAAGCGCAAGATCGCATCTTTCGTTCACTATCCATGGATCAATCCTCATCCCTCCCTCCCCACCACTCCTCGAAGCCCTCCTCGGTCCTCCCTTACAAGACGCCCAATGTTCGCGACCATTACCGTGTGGGGAAGAAGCTCGGGCAGGGGCAGTTCGGCACGACGTATCTCTGCGTCGATAAGGCCAGTGGCAAGGAGTACGCCTGCAAGTCCATCCCCAAGCGCAAGCTCCTCTGCCGCGAGGACTACGAGGACGTCTGGCGTGAGATCCAGATCATGCACCATCTCTCGGAGCACCCCAATGTCGTCAGGATAAAGGATACCTACGAGGACCCTCTGTTCGTGCACCTGGTGATGGAGCTCTGTGCCGGCGGGGAGCTCTTCGATAGGATCATCCAGAAGGGGCACTACAGCGAAAGGAAGGCGGCGCAGCTGATCAAGACTATTGTGGGAGTGGTGGAGGGGTGCCACTCGCTAGGGGTGATGCATCGAGATCTGAAGCCGGAAAATTTCTTGTTTGCAAGCCAGGATGAGGATGCTGCTCTCAGAGCGACGGATTTCGGGCTGTCCGTGTTCTACAAACCAGGTTGGTCAGCTTGTTCTTCTCTTCCTACTTAGAATCTCCTCACTGAAATAACTTTATCTTTGATTACTCATCGGTATCTTATTTTTATGGCATTTTAATGTACATGTTGTTCTGGTATATTCGTAACATTAATGTGATACTATTTGGTCATAGTATTGGCTCTTTGTTGGAATCGCATTGATTATATTGCATTTACCTATTTTTTCTGGATACGAGTATTAGAATCGTATGCCCTTCGCACTCGCCGATAATTGGAAGATCTCTGACAGAGTATTGTAACAGAAGCTTTTGGAAGATAGCTGTTGGATGTTTAGATTATCATTCGTTCATTTTAAGTTTGGACTGCACGTTTCTTTATGCCATCACAGATTCATGAGCTATTTATCATCATTGCTGGAATTTGCCTGCTGAACTCCGAAAAGATTCTTATATCTGAAAGCAATGATATTTACTAGTCCCATCACTTGAATCCGCAAACCATGTTTAGTACAGTTTTTGATTTAAAACAAAGGTTTAATGTTATCGTTGCAAGATATTGCTCATCGTTGAAGATCGACACTGCTACTCCAAAATTGATCTGACTTTCTGGAAGCCCTTCTGGATATTCTTCATCATGTTAAAGTAATTCCATGACTGACTTCAGGTGCATATATGTCCTGTTATCCAATGAAATTGATTGAAAGCTCTTCCTGTGATAGGTGAACGTTATGTTTCACTTATTCTATAGCTCATTTTTTCAGAACGTTTGCAGGTGACACATTTTCTGATGTTGTCGGGAGCCCATATTATGTTGCACCTGAGGTATTGCGGAAATACTATGGTCCAGAAGCAGACGTGTGGAGCGCAGGTGTCATTTTATATATTTTGTTGAGTGGGGTGCCACCTTTTTGGGCAGGTATAATGTTTCTGAATCTCGACCTTAGGATCATCGAGTCTGCTGTATTTTATACTACATGGGGTACTTAGTTGGTCTTTTGTTCCTCGTTGGCTTTCAGAGACTGAAGCAGGGATCTTCAGAGAGATTCTACAAGGCCATTTAGACTTTGAATCAGAACCATGGCCTTGCATTTCTGATAGTGCTAAAGACTTGATACGGAATATGCTCAACAGGAATCCAAAGAAAAGATTTACTGCTCATCAAGTACTTTGTGAGTATTCTGATTAGCGAATGTGATTTTTAAGAATTTATTTTGATTGGCAAAAGGAATTTCCCAGAAGGTTGGACAATTTTCAACTCTCTATAACATGAATTGTCTGTGCCAGGCCACCCATGGATTGTTGATGACAGAGTTGCACCAGATAAACCACTGGATTCTGCTGTCTTATCTCGCCTGAAGCAGTTCTCAGCAATGAACAAACTCAAGAAGATGGCCTTGAAGGCAAATCCTTTTTCCCCAAAACAACTTGTCAATGACTTTTTATATGAATATGTCATTGAATTTCTAAGTACATCTGGTTATTAACTCCATTATGCTAGTTGACATAGCATAAATGCATTTAATTACATAGATTGATAAAGGTTTTCTAGATTTTCATGTCAAAATGCTAAATAATCAAATTCCTTATACCAACAGAAGCTGCTTCTGAACTTACTAAAAGCTATCTGTTTGACTGCATATGTACTAACTATATGAGGCATCCTTTCCGTTCCAAGAAGCACTAATTGAGGTTAAAATAAAATATTTTTTGCTAGGAGACTAGGAAATTTTTACCAAAAAATGCCTCAGGAAAGCCAACATGGCTGCTGTTTTAGGAATGATGATTTTATACTGTACGCAATCCATTAATTGAATTGATGGTTCAGGAAAAAGTAAAACTAAAAAAAGTTGATGGTTAAGAGGTGTTTTCTTCAGAGTAGATTGTCTCTTCTGGCAATGGCAATGTTCCATAACTCTAAGAAATTGGGAACCCTGATGTTCCATATTCAGGTAGTATAAGTGATAGCTTTTCAAAAGTCGCTACACTGATATTGCATTTGACCACTATGGAGGAAAGATAATTTTCTGCAGAAGCATAAGCGTAAATCTCCATTTTGTCTGGTCCTTCCTATGCGGTCTCATGTAAATATGGAGAAAAAAGGTTTGCATCATATTGATGAATTATTATTGTGGATGCATCCAAAGCCAAAACGCTTTTGTTTCGTCAAAAGCATCAGAAAATTGAACTGAACCACCGTTGGTTACCCTGGTCATTTGCTTCAACACGTACATGTTTGAACCATGCCATAAACTGCTAGAAACCATTTTTTTTTCATTTCTTTATTCTATCACATTCTGGTTTCCTAGTGGTTGAACATTTAGGCTTTTCTATCTTCCTTTCCATTCTTTTGTCTCTTTTCTTTTTTTGGTGCTGTAAAGCTTTTGATGTGAAGGGGGTTTCTGGGAGATGGTTTGGGGTTTCCAAGGGTGCATCTTGCGACAAGATTTACCAAGTACAAATTGATGGGATGTACACTGTACTCTACCTCATTAGTTCGGGAGCGTGATTATGATCTGAGGAATAACCTTCGTTGCTTGTACATGCTTGATCATTAACAGAATATGCATCACTAAGATGACTGATATGATTGTATCAAACGCTTTTGTTGAATTCCATTTACATGTGTTTCATAAGTAGATTTGATCAATTCTATGTTTTCTTGTTCGGCATGCTAACTTCCTAGATGATTATACAACTATATAAAACTTGAAAATTTGACTAGTTTAATGTATTTTATGATCTAATTTAACTATATAACATTTAATAACTTAATTGCTGTCTCTGGTTCAATTTACTTGTGCATATAGTACAGGTGAATATTTTCTTTGTTGGTGGTGGGTGAATTGCCATTTGCATGTATAAATGTAGATTTGCTTTGACAAAATTTGCTGGTTTGGATCAATTATCGGACTGAAGAACATCACAAAAGTCTGATTTATCAAAAATGTCTTGAGTTCATATCTCAAAACTAGCAGATTCTAGCAATGTTAGTAAAAAAGCTTTCGATTGTGCTCTCGTGCAGAATGTCTATTTTGAAGCATGAGTTTTCAAGTTAATATTGTGCATTTCCTTGTTCGAAAGGTCATTGCTGAAAGCCTATCAGAAGAAGAGATTGGTGGTTTGAAGGAACTGTTCAAAATGATTGATACAGACAATAGTGGGACAATAACATTTGACGAACTCAAAGATGGTATGAGAAGAGTGGGTTCTGAACTGATGGAATCTGAAATCCAAGCACTTATGAATGCGGTACACAAAACAAACACGGAAACTTGTGGCTTTTGCTCTCTCTTGCATTACTAATTGCTTTCAGCAACTCTTCTTCTCCCTGCTTCTTGTTGGTTTTTCTCGCAAATACATCTCTGTTGGTGAAACTTCACATTGTGTTGCTTGAACTGGTGGCAGGCAGACATAGACAACAGTGGCACCATAGATTATGGTGAATTCCTCGCGGCGACATTGCACATGAACAAGCTGGAGAGGGAAGAGAACTTAGTGTCGGCATTCTCTTTTTTCGATAAAGATGGAAGTGGCTACATCACTGTCGATGAACTCTCACAAGCTTGCAGAGAATTTGGTCTCGACGATGTTCATCTTGATGATATGATTAAAGAGATCGATCAAGACAACGTGCGTACCATATCTGTTATTTTCTCCGGCCACTGGTTTTTGCTTCTTCCTATCAAATTGTTTTCTACTGTGTGCTTGCAGGATGGACAAATAGATTACAACGAATTTGCGGCTATGATGAGAAAGGGCAATGGAGAAATTGGAAGGAGGACCATGAGAAACAGTCTGAGAATCAACCTGGGTGATGCCCTCAAGATCACTGAACGCTAGCACGGTGCCTGCCGAAAATGTAAAAGCTGGGAGTTCCATTTTGGAAGATGATTCCATTATCACATGAATGATATTGTTCATGCAATCCGGACATGTTTAAGGTTATTGTGCCGGTAATGTCCCGACTTTGACAATTAGTTTTGCAGTACTGTTCTCTATATGAACCTCTATATGCTCTTTGTCTTGCATAAGAGTTCATACTTTAAGAATAAATTTGCCGAAAGCAGCTCGATTACAAGACACCGATCATGTAAAGATCTTAACTATCGATAGGAAAATCCCGAATTCATCACTCATCAAGGTAACGATGGTTAAACTATAAACATGGATTTATCTAGAGTTGCTTAACCTGAAATGTATGGAAATCAGATTATTCTCGAATGGCTATTTACTCCTTGAACTGCATACTTTACATTATTGATTGTATAAAAAACTATATTGATTGATCTCTCAATGTTAATCAAGTATTTTCTGCAAAGAACTTACAAGACTATTATATGTTTGCCTTCCTTCTTCCCCACTTACCTACCGATCGTGCAATTTCAACGCCTCCCACGATCACCAACCGAGAGAAGATAAACCAGATGTCTTGTAATCCAGCAATACATGCTCGGATCTGTTTGAGCCCTCTGCGGCATGACAACAGATCGTCTTGTAATCCAGCAATACACACTGGATCTGTTTGAGCCCTCTGCAGCATTACAACATGAAGCCAATGAAAACAAGTGTTGGGTGCAAATTTCGTTGGTTCGGAACTGTTGAAATTGTTGAGTCAATGAGTCCAAACTGCTTAGTTAATATACATGCGATCTGACATCGATTTGATCTAAAAACTTCTGATATTTTTTAGTTTTTATTAATATCAGATTACAACATCCGAATTTGGGATTATTGAAACATCGAAGAGATTACGTTGAAAAACTCATCCGAATTTATTTGGTCCTCACACAGATCATTAGCTTAAACAATACAAAATAAGATGCCACTCAAGTTTATACAAAACATTTATCACAAACTAAGGGAAAACAGATCGATAAAGCTTCATCGCGTCGCAGAATTCAGGCTAGAATATCTCCAGTTGGCTATCGGGAAAGATTTGAAGGACGCCAGGTTGCTCTGCATCATCAGATCAGCAACTTATCATGACCATAAGAACAGTGCAGCACGATCGTAGTCTCAAGGAGAGAGTACGTACTCATTAGTGCGGAGGCTTGTCGTGGACTGAGGCGTGCTTCGAAGCCGGAGAAGGCATAGTCGTAGACACGTATCAAAGCTTTCGTAGCAGCCTCCTCGCTGAAGCATCACCAAAGAGAGACCAGAATCAAAGTTGGGAGTCCATGTCATGGGGAAGAAGAGAGCAGCTCACGTCACCTGCCGAGAATGGAGGCGAGGATTCTGATGGTGAAGTGCTGTGGCTTCTCGCCCTTGGGCAAGTCCACGACGGCGATGTAGCTACCTGCCGAGGACGCAGGCGCAGGTGCGACTGCTGTGTCGACAACAGGAGCGCTGGAGTTGGAGTCGTAGTCGTCGTCGCAGTACGAGGAAACAGAGGAAGCAAAGCATGTGCAGAGGACGAGGAAGACGAGGACGTGCCTCTCCATTGCCAGCTAACGTTGTGCTTCTTCCCTCGCCACCCGGCTCGAGAATTTATAGCGTGTGTTTGTGCACCGTAATTGGAGGTCAGTGAATGCTTGCAGTTACTTTCCTGGAGTTTGTGAAGACAAGAAGGCTGGAAGACGTAACCCACAAGCGTTTCCTCACTGCAACTCGAAAGTTAACACAGCTTTTAGAGGATCGATCAGTTTCATTCCAAAGGAAATATACACTGTTGCAGATGCACTGCACTACAAGCAGTTCTTTGTTGTATGTTTATTTATGTGTCGGTGTCGATAAGATTTTTTCAATTATACGAGAAAATCTCTCTATTTTGTTGAGGAAAATTCTTTCTCCTAATTTGTATAAATAGGAGAGGAAACATGTTAATGTAATCTATCGAAATATTTTTATTTCTTTAATAAAGTTTTTTCGATAATTATTTTTATCTTCTATTATTTCCTTAAAAAACAATTAAAGGATCAATAGAACTACTTAAATACTTCAAACGTTTTGGGTCACGCCAGTAGGAACATGAGGACGCTGCGATTCCAATTGGGAGTTGGGTGGTGCATGCGTCGTTAGCTCCAACGCCTCCCCGTCGCCCCACAACGCGTAGGCTTCCTCGCCATGCACTTCGTCGTCGCCGATCTTGAGCTGGTCCTCGGACATGCGGAGCGGGACGACGAAGCGGATGGCCGCGCAGATGGCGGTGGTGACGACGGCGTTCCACGCGACGACGAACCCGGCGCCGACGACCTGCTTCAGGAGCTGGACGCCGCCGACGCCGCCGTAGACGCCGCCGCGAGAGTGGGTGACGGGGAGGAAGAGGGCGCACAGGACGGGCTCGGCGAAGAGGCCGGTGGCGGCGCCGCCGAGGAAGCCGGCGACGGCATGGGTGTGGAAGACGCCGAGCGTGTCGTCGATGTTCTGAAGAAAGGTCCATCTGCGGTGCACCACCATCATGGTGAACCAGGGGATGCTCCCGGACAAGATCCCCATCACCATGGCAGCCCAGCCTTGGACCAGTCCTGACGAGCAACACCGTAATGGATCACACCATTCCTCTGAAAGAAATCCTCACAAAACAAGACGACAATAAAATATGTCGCTTGCTGCAGAAAGGCGTTGACCTTTCTGCTAGTTTGTACGTCTTTGTGCACCCCAATACAGAACACGGTAAGCACTAAATTTCCTGTTATTTTACAGCTAAATAGGAGGCTAATTAAGCATCACCTAATATTCCTTATGGTCGAAGCTTACATGCTATAGCTTTAATTGAACAGTTCAAGAACGTAAGCATCAAAAAAAGTAATAAAGAAATCAATGTGGTCGTCTGCTATAGATTCAGTTCGCTGCGGAAATGGTCGATGGTCAAATGTTGGCAGAAGTCAACAGCAGATAGATTTCAGTAAGGGAGAAGGCGGAATCAAGATTCTGGGTCGTCGTCTACGAATTCTAAGGTTAGGCGTGTTACCTGCACCGGGTGTGATGCATACGAGGCCGGTCATCATCCCTTGCACGGCGCCGATGACTGACGGCTTCTTGAAGAAGACCACATCGAGCGTCGTCCACATGAGGAGGCTCGTCGCGGCGCATACGTGCGTGTTGAGCACCGCCATGGACGCATCGATGTTGGCGGCGTAGGGCGCCCCGCCATTGAACCCCGCCCACCCCATCCACAGCAGCCCCGCCCCGGCTAGCACTAGCAGCACGTTGTTCGGTGGGAACCTCTCTCTGTCGCTCGCTGTCCTCGGCCCGACCTACACATACATGCGCCAAGTGTAAGTGATCGGCGTGTGTGGAGACGCAGAGGTTAGTGTGAGATGGATGGAGGACCCAGTAGGCGGCGGTGAGGCCGGCGATGCCGGAGGAGAGGTGGATGACGTAGCCGCCGGAGTAGTCGATGACGCCCCACTGGAAGAGGAAGCCACCGCCCCAGAGGGAGAAGGCGCCGACGGTGTAGGAGAAGGTGAGCCACAGTGGGACGAAGGCCATCCAGGCTTTGATGTTCATCCGGCCGAGGAGGGAGCCGGCGAGGAGGACGACGGTGATGGCGGCGAAGGAGCACTGGAAGTAGACCACGGAGGCCATGGGTAAGTAGGGGGTGGACATGGCGGTCTCCACGGTGCCGTTATGGTAGAGGTGGGTCGTGGCCGGAAGGGCCGCCCGCTTGATGAGGAACCTCTGGCCGAGGGCCGGCTTGGCCTTCCCCCAGAAGGGGACGAGCTTGTCGCCGAAGGACATGTTGTAGGCCCAGGTGACCCAGCAGATCCAGACGGCGGCGAAGGCGTACAGCGCCATGAAGGCCGAGTTGACCGCCCACTTCTTCTTCACGATGCTGCCGTAGAGGATCACCAGTCCCGGAACGCTCTGCAGGCCGACCAGCGTGGCCGACACCATCTGCCACGCGTTGTCCCCTTTGTTCAGCCACTCCGGCACCGCCGCCGACGTGTTGCCCTGGTACGCCGTCGGCACCGCCATGGCCACAAAGCTTGCTCTTCTTCCCCCCGGCCAAAGGAACTACTTAGTCGGGTTCGTGGCTAACAGATACAATTGCGTGCTGCCATACCAGCGAAGAGATGAGAAAAAAAGGACAGATTAAGTCGCTAAATTAGTACAGAGTTAGAAACCAATGCATTTGCTGTAACAAAAAAAAAAGATAGCATGCATGCCACTCTAAATATCAACATCCGTCACTATGTACTTGCGCAGTTGTTAGTTGTCAAAAGTACACTAATGACAAGGAAAGCTAACGCTAAACTATGTTATCGAAGCCTGATTTGTCTTGTAAAATTGTTTCCGGGATAGAGACAGCCAGAAGAATGAATTAGTCAGAGTTTTCTTTTAGTTATTTGTTGAGGGGATACTGATGTGTCGATTGATCCATTAATATTTTTAGCTTGTAAGGTCTTACCAAACACCATGGAAATTTCTCCTTGTTGACAAAGGGCTAATATTCTATGTGATGCATGTTATTATCATAACAAGGAAGATAATGAAAGAAAGCTGTCAAGCATTATATCAATGGGGACAAAAATAAAAAGAGCTAATATATATATATATATATATATATATATATATATATATAAAGATGACAAGTATTAGTCAAGAACTTTTGGTCCCTTGGCTGCAGAACATGGAGATTTCCCCTGCCAATAAAGATCAGTATTTTCATGTGGCATTAAATGATCAAGGATAACTCTAAAATTCGAACTGTTAGGAGATCATTTCTAAGTTTATGTCAAGTTCGATATTTCTACTTTATCCAATTGATAAAAACTGACCTGGTTGAAGAAGACTGATGGATCAGTAGCTCATATGGATTGGAAGTGTCTTCAGGACTGTTAGATTTTATGCTCGTAATCTCTTCTCGGCACTCGCTAATTTGATAAATAAAGAACAAAATTTTCAGATTTGATGAGTTGGAGAGTTGTGATGCTCTTGATCTTTTCCCAGCACTGACTAATTTTCGGTGTAACAACACTATGCTCAAAATCAAATTTAATTTGAAATTTTCAAGAATTACCCTAAGGATTGGAAACAAAGATCCGAGAGAGAATATGCTTGCAATCCTGGAAAATATGAACAATTGCAGAACCTTGTGTTGAACAGATCTTATTCTCTGTAATCAAAGTGGGGCTCTATAATGCCAAAAGGTACCCACTTATTTCCTGCTTATCAAACTAAAGGTGACCCCAAAAAAAAAAAAAGGAAAATGCATAATTCTTGGTATCATATGGATCTTCAAAGGGGTATGCTCCCACCTACGTGCATTAGTGGTCTATACCAACAAATATGCCCTCTTAGAACAAGTCAAAGAAAGTAGTAGCATAATTTTTCTTAAAGACAAAAACATAATGGAACGCGAGAATTTGCTAGTCATGAGTATTGACATAGTCTTTTTACTTATTATATTTTGATATTTATTATTTTAGATTAATTATTATTATTATTATTATTATTATTATTATTATTATTATTATTATTATATATATATATATATATATATATATATATATATATATATATATATATTTTGTGATGTCCTTGAATCTATGTAATGAGAATCAAATATCGATTCATTTTTAAACACAGATCCTAAATAATCTCGATCATAGGTTACTCGAGAGGGACATCAAGATAACCGAACAGACTGGTGTTGTATACTCATCCATATGATGGATGTAGTTGGTCTCATAGCTGCTCGTGTTGAGACATTAGGGATACGATACAAGTGCTCATCGGCGAATGAGTTCACTAATTGATCCACCTACGAAATGCTGGATGATTGATGATGGTGTCCCTAATGAGTGATAATCCACTCTCGGTGTCATGAGAGGAATATCTCATGTGTTCTTACTCAAACAAATCTCGGATTAGAGCAATAGTTCTTCGGGGGAACTCTTACGAGGTGCTAGGATCATTCGGATTGAGAGAGAAATAGTTCTATGGGAGAATCCGATTAAAACAAGACTCGAATAGAAATCGTACGAGTCTGACAGCACCATGCCTGGTATATGGTCTCCGGGATATTAGATGGATGAGGGACTGTAGGTACATGGTAATTGAGAACAAACAAGTCTAATGGATTGGATTCCCCTATATCGTCTGGGGACTACAGCGTGGTGGCCTAGTACGTCCGTAGTCGATGAGTCGAGTGAATTATTATGAAGATAATAATTTATTGAGCCAGAAAGAGTTCTGACAAGTATGACTCACAGCCAACTCGATATTGGGCCTGGAGGATCACACACATATGGTAAACATTACGATGAGTAGAGGTTAGAATATAATATATCCGTCGGAGCCCCTATCTTATTGGATATCCAATAAGCCCTTGAATTATTGGATCCTATGAACGAGATCCAATAAGAGCCAATGAAAGATTATTGGATAGAGATCCACTAATCTAAAAGGTCATATCTTATTGGATATCCAATAAGCCCCTGAATTATTAAATTCATGGACAAGATCCAATAAGAACCAATGAAAGATTATTAGATAAAGATCCACTAATCTAAGATGCTTGGTAGTTGGATGAAAATCTAATACCCAATATGGAAAGATTCATTAGGATTAAGTTGATAAAGAACCTCTATAAATAGGAGAAATTCAGTGATTCATACACTAGAACTTTTGCTTGCCTCTCCTTGTTGTGTTCATCACTGCTAAAAAGAATGACACTTAACCTCATTCACCCTTTCCTAGATATCTATAAGAATTCAGAGATATACGATCTCCCTATGTAACACAATCTTTACTATACATAATTTTTTATTTCGTGAATTTTACGCACAACATCTATTTGGGAATAAGGAATTTTGTTTTCTATTCTTCGGCTGCGTATATGATGTCACCCCCAAAAATTTCCCAACAAAATTATGATAAAAACATTTGATATTAATCAGAGTTAGCAGATACCAATTTAATTTAATATTAATCAATCACTTCCAAAAACTGAATTAAAAAATATGCTATAGTAAATAAAAAGTGACTATTTTGCTCATTCAACAAATGGTATGATCATAAAAGGACCAACTTAACCATGGACTCAACCGTCTTTCCGCATATCGAAGGCAAAATGTCAGGCAATACATTTCAGCCCTTGAATGCAACTAAAATTTCAATGACCATTTTCCAATAACAAAACCTCATTTACTGCACCATCTACCTGAGGAGATGCATCATTCGACACCCGGGGAACAGTGGCTATGTTTTTGATGATTGAAGAGTAGAAATCGAAGTCCGCTTTCAGTTTGCAGCAGCTGGCTTCAATCCATTTTTCAGCAACACTGGTTGAAACACTATCTTGGTTGTCCCTCTCATGTTCCTCGATAGCAGGCCTTATCTCATCGTAAAGGGAATCAAGTTGAGCGGTAGCCTGCTTCTTTGATTCCTAAGATGATTCAGAAGCTTCAGAACAATATAGGTATTGACCAACAACACTCGTTATAGTTTAAAAAAAAAAACATTTTTTAATCAAAATTATTAAGTTTCAAACTTATGTTAAAGTAGTCATTTGGAGTCATACAAAACTCAGATAACCAAGGTTCATTCAATGGAGGATCTCAAATATGGAAAAATATACTCTCAAGATCCAAAGCCAATTATCATGAAAATAAACAGAGTAAATCAATCATACACTACAAAGAAGTACCAGCACTAATAGTGAATTAGTAAAAGAAAAGTTTGCAGTAATAGGATAGAGCATTTCAATCTGATTTGTAGTCAAACCAAAAGCACTTTTTATTAAAAGCATATGACCAAGTTATCTTTGAATAACTTGATTTGGATATCACATTTGGGTTAATCCAGGAGAATTGGACAAGCAGAACTGACAACTGAAACTTCAGCATCTAAATCATACCAAATCAAAAATCTACAATCTACCTTCTTAGATGTTTAAATAACAACATATCCATAGAAAAGCATCTAAGGAATTGTTCTTACCTCATAGGCAATAATTTCTTCACGTGCTTCAGCCACAGCTAAACGTTCACAGATAAGTTTCACATTGACTTGCTTTCGTACTCCAAATTTTGCTTTCCCACCAGGATAGCGTGAAGAGGTTTTTGATAAGGAATTAGAGTCTATGTGATAATTTCGGCAAGCACTGTTACTCCGAATACGAGAAATCATTGCACTTTTACGAGCAAAATTTTCTTGAGCATTCTCTGCATACATACACTCATCTTCTGTTGTTTCATACTTCACTCCATTGACTTCCATAGGAACAAAATTCAGCGGTTCCACCACCATCGGAATTGATTCAGAAAGCACTACAGAACCAAAGCCATCTGCATTTCCCAGAAAATCTTCATTTTCTTTATATGGGACAATGGCTTTAAGAGACTTTGATGTTGGTTCATCATCCTCAGAATCATAGAGGGGTACATTCTCAACCGAGTATCTGCCATCATAAAAAGTCGATAATCACATGAAAGCAACCACACAAGCTTCTACCAGATTTGCTTTAATGAAATTGTAATCGCATATAACCATGAACATTTGAACAAGAGACACAGGAGATTGCAATGACAACAACAAAAAGCACCAATCCCTAAAGTCCCAACTATTTTGGGGTTACAGGATGCGGGAAACCAAAATCTTAATTTTATTAATGTATCATTTAGGTGAAGTAATCTACATTTGTTGCTAACTAAAGTGACTGATTCAAATGTTTTAATTAATTGAGATGAATCAACTCAAGATGCATATCCCTAGGGAACAAAGTGGTTCCCTTTTTTGCTGTAACATGATAGCCATGCATTGTTAGTCAATGTAGATTAAGCTTACACCAGTATAATCCAGAAAAAAAAGTCATACATGTTTAATCATACAATAAGTACAAGTTGCTTGGTCTCAGCCTAACCTTGATCGGAACAGGATTTTAGCTATATATTCATACTCCACTTCTATCCACATAAACTAGCCAAGCTTCCACAGGAATTACCAAGTGATCAATGCTTAAGATTGGCTTTTTATTACCTTATCACCTAATGCAACTCGGCTTACTGTTAACAAGCCACAGCTGAAACTGCTATCAGACCAGCTCAATCTACCATGGATTGCTTTGTTTATTTACAGTTATATGCACAGTAAATAGAAATTTTCAAATTCGAGCAACAGAGTCAGGGTAGCAGACTTACCGGTCATCATTATCTTCCCAAAGATAGGTGGCCTCCTGCAGAACATTAGTATCATGATAAGGGGAAAGAAAAATTAAAATAATTACTATTTCTATGCAACTGAACAGAAACAAAGTCTAAGATTATAAAACCACTGCAGTTGCTGGCTCAACAATAACAAACACCAAATCAAAAGATTGATAAAAGAAATATTTTGGAAAGACCAAAAGTGTCTATTAAAATGAACACACAAAACTTGGTACTGCCCTTATTGTGTGTATACCTATGAATAAACACTTTAAGAAGAATACCACAGAGGCAACTTTGCAAGGGCTACATGTACAAATATATGATTTTTTAATGGTATATTTCAACAATGAAAATTTATTAACCTCTAAGAGCAACCAAATTCAATTTAATGAATATTAATTCTACTTCACCTGGAAGCCACGAGATTTAGCTCCAAGAAATCCAGAGCAACAGGCTGCACCACAAAGACAGCGCACCTTAGCACCACCATACCATTCAAAGTTGTAGTCATAAGCCAGTTCAGTTCCGGCAGGAATTTCTTGCTTTGCAAAAATCCCAACTCTTACTTCTCCCAACACATTCCACTTCCTTGTTTCACAGTTTGGCTGACTGCAGTTTGCAAACATTAGATGTCAAGCAAACATTATAGGCTAGCAACATATTGTCTGTCCAGCAAAAGAACATACAAATGAAGGGAAAAGAGAAGTAAATTTAGTAAAATAAACACAAAAGATTAATAAACGGGAGGCCTTCATAAGACTTTCCAATGTGGGTATAGGGAGGGTCAATATACTCAACCTTACCCACACAAGACACATTATTTTAGTTATTCAAATGTTTCACCAAGGTCTTAAAGAAACAACTTTACAGTGGTGCATGCGAATGGTCACCCTCAGTCACAGAAGACATGATTGATGAATCTAGCCAAGCTGCCTTTCTCATGCCAATGGCCATCATTGCAACTGAAGAAATTCAATGTGCAGAAAAGAATTCATGTTTTAAAAATTCAAAGATACTAACCAAGAATGGTTGATGAATCTAGCCAAGCTTCCTTTATGAGTGGCATCAATCGATTCATATGCATTGAGATAAATAATATATGCATCTTTCAATCCTGGAAAAAAACACATTGATGCATAACTAGAACTGGGAGGCTACAAGATTTCACCCAAACAAATTGTTCTGCACCTGCAGATTCATAGGCTTGAGACCGTTGCTTGGCTTCCTTCCATGATATCACTTCCCCACAATACTCGATAACGAACTGTCCAGCCTAAATCACTCACAGGTACAATAACCCATTAGATGAAAAGATATAACTTGCTAAATAAGCACAAGAAATGCAGCAGCCCCAACAGTGTGTGACAAGAAAAAATCACACAGGTATTAGAAAGCTAGTTATAAATTGCTAAAAGTTCATGAGTGTTTTTACATAAGCCTGTCTCATGGAAGTTGGATCTCCCATTACCTTAATATTCTCATCAGCCAGAAGACCCCATCCACGACCTTCAGTTTTAAATAATCTTGACTTGGCGTATTGACATGTTTGAAATCTCTGGCAACATAGTTATATTGTCCAAAAAGAAAACTGAGGATGCTAAAAGATAGAATAAATAAGAACAGGAAGCAAAATGACAATTTTACGGTAACCAAAGGATCACCTACAGTAAGATAATGAAATAAATTAACTCTTGACTTTTAAAATTAACATATCTCACAGAAACATGAACTCATGTGTTTTGATTTTCTTTTGAGTAGAAAAGCTGGCCAACCAAGGAACCAAACCTTGGGCTTCCCTTTTCTCAGCAGAATATATCTTATTAAATTTGCATATCTCATGAAATGAAAAATCTATAACACAATAATATTTAAATTTTACCAATTAGTTAATATAGATTCATGAGACATTTCAGGTTCTTAAGAAAGTATATGAGCATAATGTAGGAATGAGAAGTGGGTGAAACTGCAGTCACACAATTGCAGACTGGTAACAAACAATAACAGGAGGAACTCCTTCATTGAGCATAGTTTATAAACTCGCTATAGACTTAGCATAGCAGAAAATGAGAGTAGAGGTTTGTAAGAGTAAACATTAAAAAATTTCATATTAACTGTTGACATTTTTTAATATTCATTTGTTGATCTAAATCTTGTAGGTGAGGTTAGTTTATGAACTCACTATAGTATCAATATGCATTCACTAAACCAAATTCACTTCCTCCTGTATTTCTAATAGTCAATCACATATAAAAGCCTTTTTCTTGCCTTGGATGGAGATATTTTTATATAAAGCTTTAACATCAGGAATAGATTAGAAATGGAATCATAGTAGATTATTGCATCATCTTTGTTAAGTTCTTCCATTTGTTATATGATTCATCCCACATGCAAAGTGCAGGACTATGTCAAGTCGGTGATATTATGAAAGACACCATAACTTATCAAAAAAATATATATTTCAAGCAAACAGATTGACTATAAATTATAAAAAGCATTAAATAGACTAGTGGTTGAAAAGAGATGATGTTCAACTGGAAAGTTGATAAGAAAAATGTTGAGAAGTTTTTAGATAAAAACTAGCAAGCTCACTCCATTGTGTATTTACAATATGCATAAGTCAGTATTTCATCATTCAGGAAAATAGAATGTGTAGACTGTAGAGTAAGATATCCAGACAACAAACAGTCTGAAGCATGCGTGAATGTCTTTATTATAATATAATGTTGCAGAACTTTGTTGCATGTCTTTGTTATAATGTGATGATGAAAAGGTTTAATCTACAGAACAAAATGTTGTAGTTCACATAATGTGTCCTACTTTGTTATCATGCTCCACATGCTCCTTATAAATTTAAGCTATTTAATAATCGGATTGTGTCAGACATTCTTTGACAGGTAAATTAAAAGGTATCACTGACCTGATTTTTACAGTGGCTGCCACTAGGACAATAACCAGGTGTACATTCTGTGCTAGTCAATACATTCAAGCATCGATCTCCACATGCGGATTCTGGATTACCGGCATCATATTGGCATTCACAAATAGCTATGTCTTCCTCCTTTTGCTTCTTATGTCTGAACAAAATGTCAAATAATAAAAATGATGCTGCATGCTGTTATTCATGTTTATTGATCCAGTTACTCAAAAATTGCAGTAGGCATTTTAATTATTGATCGATATACTCAAGATGGTAGTGATTGGATGAGCTAGGTCTGAATCACTGATCAACCTGCACTAAGTCGATACACAACCAATCACGTCAACCCATCATTAATCAAGTTTTATATAATGTTTGGCTGATATGTCCTTAAATAACTGGAGGGGTGACCAGTTAATTATAGCTGCAACCATTATTGAGAAGAGAAGAGGTACATTCCCTTAATTCCTCTGAGAAAGGATTGATACTTCTACTGGTAGCAAAATTTCATATCTTACTTTATCATCTGCTATCAACATACCAGGCACTTGACCATATACCAACAGGAACAAAAGAAGACATAATGATGATTATCATAATAATTTTCATAATAAAGTACAACATCATTTTCATAATTGAAGCTAAAGTTTTGTTATCACTGTGAATTTATAGCAACATTTCCTAGGAAGTGTTCAAATTATTCACAAGTGTTTCACTATCTGAATGTCCTTTAAGTATTTTTAAATTCAAAAAATCAATTTAGTCAGTTGAACTATTTGGTCAGAGAAAGTTCTAAACTATACATGATTTACTATAAGTAAAAAGAAGTTATCAAATGTCCTATTTTGTCATTGTTACCATCATTCTTTGTTCTCCAATGTAACATATTGTTAAAATTGCAAAATGCTCGATCATGGAAAACAAGATAATAAGTTGGTGGTGGTTGACTAGAACTTTGTAACATGTTAATCAAACCTGTCAGGCCATTCTTAACCAGAAATGTCAATCAATAATAGCATTTCATATGAAGTTTTTAAAATTATTCCTAAATTTTTCACTATCTCAATTGTGCTCCAGAAAAATCCTCAAATAAACAATCTAGTCATAACTGTTAGTAACAAAATATTTTATATTGAATATAGGTGAATTATTAAAAAGATGTCATCAGATCTGTTACGTTATTGCCATTGCCTTCTCATTGCTTGTTCTCAGTGATTAGCATATCACTGACAGTGATATTTTTTTTTTTTAAAAGAAGTAACATGGTGATTAGCATATCAGTAATTTCATCCCTTTTTTTACCTCTTTACAAGCTTTATTAGTTATCACTTACACGATGAATGGCTTTTTCCTTTTTTAATAATATTGCATGCTTCCAGCTTTAAAACTCCATAACTTGAGATAAAGGTTATCGGTTTACAAAGTTTCCATGTAATCAGATTTCCAATTTCAAGTTACCTACGTCCACCTAGTCAACAATGGGACCAACTTAAATCATGGAGCAATTATAATATCTAAATTTTCATATACTATGAATTTTGTTAATAAAATGAAAGAATTCATACAGAAGAAGAATAACTCACTTTCGATACAAAAATTCATTCCTCTCAATAAGTTTATAAGCAGGTGGGAATTCACCTTGTTGATCCTACAAAGTTGGATTTCCATTAATCCCATCATCACCTCAAAAAGTAATTAAATGAGAAACAGAAGTCACAATTTTGATAGTTACAATTGTACTACTAAGGCTACAGGCTACTATAATAAATTACTGATGACTTAGTTTAAATCACATTGAAAATCTCAAATCAAAATGCAGAAAGTACAAAAGAAATGACAATCAGACGAAAGATCTTACACAACAACGAGTGACACTTCAAAAGACATAAATATCCTTGATCATACCACGTCAAACTTCTCATAAAAAACTACAGGTTAATTCTCAGCCATTGCAATAAACCCACTTATCTAGGGAATCATAATCAACTAAGTTTGAAACATGTAGAACTCATCAAGCAAACTAAAAATGAGGAAATACCAAAACCAGAGAAAATAAGAAAGTGGTCTGTGGAAGTAAAACGTACCAAGTCATCATTATATGTTCCTAAATCATGTCATCCAGGGTTCACTAAGAGGTATCCTCCAGGTGCATGGGCTTTTATCACAAACTGTTTTGATGGCTTTCTTTTAAGGTACAGTAGAGACAGTTCATATGGATGTAGAATCAGCCAAGTAAAATGTACTAGTCCAGATGGACTAGCACCGAACTCAGTTGTGTTATCATGACTCATATTCTGTTCGATAGAAAGGATTCCTTTGAACACTATGAACACTGTAGAGAAAATTATAGGCGATGTGCATATTGTCCACATATTTATAGTAAGCTAACTTTCCTGCGTTCTGTACTTCTAGAAAATGCAATGAATTCCCCAACTATCTTTTAGACTTCTGTCAAAAACTAAAACTTCATTATGACAGGTTAGTTCATATTGCAATCTTGCAAATGCTAACTCTTTTTTTATAAAAAACAATGTCATCCAGAAAACTTCCCCTTCTGTCTTTCTGATAGCCTTGAGTTTTCATAGGATTTGGATCTCAGATTTTGAGCATATAATCAAAATGTGTAAACTAGATTCTCTTTTTTTGCCTGACCAAAGGAAAATATATCATCTAAATATGATTTCAAAATCAGTTCCATCAATAAAATTGAAAAGAACTTACGAAGTCTGTTGATTCAAATCTGTTCCATGCTTCTGGCAATTTAAATGTGCATCTTATACATTGCAGAAATATTTTAAAATATAGAAAAAAATTATTGCACAGAATACTAAAACCACATAAAAAGTTAACATAAATGGTTGGCTGTGGTTCGATAAAAATTTTGTTTATCTCCTAAATAAAGTAATTTTAGAAGATTGCCCAAATTAGAAAATAAAAAATTTATTTATAATCTTGTGAATATACTAAAATAGATACCATCGATGTGCTAGCACTGCACAAAGTACACACTCTTAAATCAGCATAAGAAATTATAAATGGGAAGTTTCTAGTCAAGGTGTGGAAAATTTGGAGATATAAAACTTTCAGGTTGTCAAGGGTAGTCAATTCATGCAAAGCACCTTCCAACAATCCTACAAGAAACTTTGGGACAGCTTTCTCAATATCATTAGAACCTGGAAACCTTCTCATACAATTCCGACCAGTAGTCCTGTATCTCGAAGAATTAGGCAGAGAAAGTTGATGAGTAGATCCAAGTACTTCCAAAATATACAAGGATCCAACCAACACGACGTCCTTTGTTGGCATGGACTTGAGAGCACGTGATGCAGATATATAAAAACTAAATGTTCGAATTTAATTATATTTAAATTATAGTAGTCTTTAATTCCCAACAAACATATCTTATAATGAGTTTATTTTCAGTTAAAAAACTAACTGTCAGAAAATAAATAAATAATTTTATTTTCAGGAGAAAAATAAAATACTAAAGGGGCTAGCTTTTTTTAAAAGCTTAAGTAGGTAGGAGCTGGTTAGTTCTTTTTAAATGAGAAGACTGTCAGTTAAATTTATGTAAGATAACTACACAATGAAAGAAAGTTTTTTTCATTTGGTTGGCTCATCTTTATTTGACTCTCTTCAGCCATATATCTTGAGGTTCTGCCAGTATTCTTGATACTAACCACACTTTTGGCTCCTAATATGACATAAAGTTGTTATCAAATCCATGTTCTCCTATCATTAGTTTCAATCTTCTTTATCGTGCTGGAACTATGGCAGCCTCCGAGGCCAGTTGTATGAATTGGTATGATAGCTCTTTTCAAGAAGATGGAGAAAAGGAACTATTTCCACACATTGCTGAGAAGACATAAGATGAACTCCACAATTATTAAAGAGACAACTTCAAAATCTGAAGAAGAATTAATTATAGAAAAAAATACCAAAAACAGAAGATCTAAATGAGCTCCAGTAGAAGTTGTTAAAAGTTTAGACTAATGAGTTGGAAATTATAATGAAGTGTAATCATATGACATCATAAAAGTCAGGAAATGCACCTCAATACCAACCAAGAAGCTGGGTTTGAGTTAACTTTGCTTCAGTTGATTCTAAAATAGAATTTCTATTTCCATTTCCATAATCTTATACTCTAATTAACCACAATGTTAATCATATTACAATTGCTTTGAATGAATCACTTAGAAAACTAGCTTTTCGTACAATCAAAATTTCATAGTGGCGTGTTCCAATTCAAATTCTAGAAATATAATGTATCCAACATTTTGATGCATGTTTACAGAAACAAAAGAATTAAAAAAAAGGGTCAAGCATAGAGCCACAGTAAACCGGTAGTACAACAATATGAACCGGTCATCTAAGAAAAGATGCAAACCTAAAAGGAAGCATTCCCATCACCAATCTTCATCTAGTTATGTAGTTGAGATCTCAAGAGACATCAGCATGATAAGTATTCACATTAATACTATTCGCTCATAAAAAAAAGATCATTATAATTACAAAATATGAAATTCAAGACGCTGGACACTGAAACTGAGAGTATACAGAATCATCATTATTAAGCAACAACAAATATAGAAATATTTGTTCTTGCTTATTCAAGTAGAAATCCCAAATATGAGTGCAGGATATGGAATCCTACCATTTAGGATAGATACGCACTCTAATGGTATATAGCTAGTCCGATTCAACAGAATACCATAACAAAGTAGCAATCGCAGAGAAATTTCGCCAGGTGCAACAAAGAATCAAAACTATTAGGATGAACTCGAAATAAGAGCTTATAACCAGACTCTCAGCAAATCAGTATAGCAACACACATCTGCAGAAGAAGTAATCGGTTGACACAACCAAAAAGCCGAAAGAAGTTTAAGAACGGACACGCTACATGAAAAATTCCACAAGGTTTCGTCCGTGCTGCAATGCTTGCTCAAGAGAGATAACAGAAGCAAACAAGGAGAAAAGATCGAGCGGCGCACCATAAGGTTTCGGAGCCCCCCCCCCCCCCCCCCTCAACTGGGAATCTCCTCTAAAGATCCGCCGGCTAGAGTATCGCCGGGTGCAGAAGGCAAGGGCAAACGCGCAAGAACGTGTCCTAAAGTGAAGAACGCCGGTCAAGAACAGAGAGCGCAATTGGGGCGAGAGGCAGAGAGAGAAGACCGGCGGCAGAAAATGGGCGGTCGTTGGTACGCAGACGATACGTGGAGTAGTAAGCAGCGCACGATCAGACGGCACACAAAATCCACGGGAAACAGTAGGGGCATTAACTTAAGCAAACAATAAGAAAAGATCGAGCGAAGTACCATAAGGTTTCGAAGGGCCGTCAATTCCGAATCCCTTTAGGAGGTCCGCCGGCTAGAGCATCGCCGGGTGCAGAAGGCAAGAGCAAACACCCAGGAAGGTACCCTAAAGCGAAGAACGCTGGTAAAGAACAGAGAGAGAATCTGGGAAAGGAGGGAGGGAAAGACTGACCGTAGGCCGGCGATGTGGCGGAGGATGGACTGTGGGAATCGGTCGCCGGGCCGGGCCGTAGGGAAAAGGGGTTTTAAATTTGGGTGTTGGGTTTCGTTTCCTCTTCCAAACCCAATGTACATTTATTTAAAATAAAATAAAATAACCTAACTAACTAATTAATTTTGGAGATTACTAACAACCCCCTTTTTACTATTTGCATAATCTTATTATATTTTTTTAAAATTTTATTTTTTATAAATAAATAAACATATCATTTTCCTTTTTAGAGAATGATCTCGAGGAAGTGACGACGAGTGATAACGACTATACATCAAATAAAAGAGAACTTAAAAAAAAATAAGAAAAAAAATAAAAAATTAGAGATCCCTGATAGTAAACGCTTAGTATCGGAATCGAAGTCACCCCTCCACCCATCAACCTTGTCGGAAGCCATCACCGAGAAGGAGATCATGCATAGCAGCATTGTCGTCGACGCTCGAAGCACAACTACTATCCTCCTCATCTCACGCTCCCTAATGTTGTCGTCCCGAGTCCCCACTCCCTTGCTCGCACGCCGCGAGCCTCGTCCACCTTTGTTACCGCCGAGGCAAAGGTGATTCGTCTTTGAGAGACGCCAAGGAAAGAGAAATTATCGAACATAAGATGACTCAAAACAGTGCAGCCACCATGCAACGATTGTGCAGTGAAGGGGACATCTTTTTAGAGATATATTCAACCCATAGTTTCACATCGTTAAGAATTAAAATAGCTTATGATCTAATAAGCATAAACCTTTGAATTGAATCGAGTCTAAAGACAAAAAAAAAAAAAAAAAAGGTTGGAGTCAACATGGACTTGGTAAACAAGATCAAGCTAAGATATGACATGTAACATAATAATTTTAAAATTTTGAATTGAATTTATAATAAATCTAATATATGTTAACTTTGACTAATCTAAACTATATGATTTATGATTTATTCAACTAATTATTCGCATGTTTTTTAGGTCACGGTGTATTGTGATATGCCGTCATCCACACTTATCAAAACCTATCACCTTACCGTCTTCATCTTATGATCATAAATATTATTGAATTGTGTATGTATATGAGATCTGAATCAAATAATACCTATATATTTGATGGTTAATCAATATTGACAATATATCATAAGAAATTAGGCTTGCATCCTCTCTTCACCTCTTATCATACATACATATATACATACAAATATATAAGCGAGAGAATTGTCAACATGCCTACTCATTTGACACTCATGTGACAACGCCAATTAAATTGGACGACATATTACGAGGAGTCATAAGGGCTATGATGGATTACAGGACATGGCTCCTCCTATTATTATTATATCATAATAGCTAGTTGATAAGATGGAATCGTGTTCCGACACTACACCACTCCGCTGCCCCCACCTACTACAGGAAAGAGAAAACCTTCTTTAAGCCTTTTATGCATCTCGACAAGATAAAAAGTCTGTCTTCCTCGAGAAGGGAGCAAAGAGAAAGGAAATGGAGATCCTTTGGAAACGCAAGTGTGTGTATTCATGACATTTTTTTTATGTACATTAGCTTAAACCGAGTAAGATTGATTAAGACATTATTACTAATTTTACATGTCAAAGTTCTACCGACATGGATAGACTTGCAGTGCTTTTAAGGATCGGTGGTGAGAAGGTCGGAGGATTCTGGTCACAGAAAGATGTGTGCGAAGAGTCAACAACACCGACGTGATACCTAACATTACGGAATGGGAAAGCCAGGCGAGGGAGAGGGCATCTGCTCGAGCGAAAGCCATGGAAACGTCGAGAGGAGATACGAGAACACAAACTGGCCTGAAAAGACCTACGGCTGAAACCCCTCCACATGGGGATATGAACACAAGTCTCTCCTCTCCGGTCCTCGTGCTCGATTTAGGTCAAACAAACAATAAAAGATACAATTGGACTTCCTTGTTTCGTCGGAGAGGCTGTCTTTTCTCCAATCTTGTGACATCAACTGCTTCTCCTCCCTCATCTATAAACAATGAACAAGTTGATGTGGGAAACCAGTACAATCTCCATGTGCCCTACAATAGCAAAGCCATGACCATGACCATGACCTTTACTTAGCTTTCATCGAAGTTGCAGTCATGCATCAGAATCTTACCTTTGCGGTTCGACTGATTGCCCGATGGGCTGCTGGTTGTCTGTCGGCTTTTCTTTGGCCCCGACTTTACTCTCTGCATCTGCCACGGCAGATCTTCTTCTTCGGACTGGGTCAAAGATGGCAGCTTGAGAAAATGGCCATGGTGCCTTTTGTTTTTTACAGTGGGGTTTTGCCCCTCACCTTCCCCCGATGCAGGTGGTCGAGATACGCTCCGGAATACGACTTGAAGAAACAAAATACTTCACGTCAGAGTAACAATAATACTTGGATGAAATGAATTGCCAATCACGAAAACAACACAGATATAAGATATTATGTGTGCGGATTTGTTTGGATGATGACCATATGCAGCTTTAGGCTTGCTGACTATTCAACAAAGCAATTTAATGGTCTTTTGTTACCTTGGATGTGGCGACGAAGCTTCCTGGTGGAAATGACTCCACGAGTGGACCACGAGCAGGGAACGATGCACCTTATCTGAAACATGGAGAAGAAAATAATGGTCCATTCATGATCTGTATAGCCATTAATGCCTATAAATGAGGGTGCGTCGGAGTAGGAAGAGGCTTGTGCCGAGAACGAGCTCTTCTCCTTGCTCACCACCCATGGCTGCTACTGCTCCGACGTCTCGGCTGCTGCTCCTGGTCTCTTGCATTGTCTTCCTCTCCTCCACTTCGGAAGCCTTTGATTACCCTCCTCTGGTGAAGGGCCTCTCCTTCGACTTCTACAAGACCACCTGCCCCAGCTTGGAGTCCGTAGTCAGGAACTACCTAAAGCAAGAATTCAAGAAGAACATCGGCCTCGCTGCTGCCCTCCTCCGAGTTCATTTCCATGACTGCTTCGTTCAGGTAGCTCTGCGGCACCCGGTGGCTACCGTGAGTGGCCACACAGTGTTCGCTAGCTGGATTTGTGATGGTGGATGTGCTGCTCATGTGCAGGGCTGCGACGGATCGATATTGTTGGACGGGTCGGCAGGTGGGCCGGGCGAGAAGGACGCGCCGCCCAACTTGACGCTCCGGCCGGCAGCCTTCAAAGCTATCAACGACCTCCAGGTTCTCGTTACCCAAGCTTGTGGGCAGACCGTCTCCTGCGCTGACATCGCCGCTCTCGCCGCCCGCGACTCTGTTCACCTGGTACTGCCTCTCCTCCTGAAACCAAACCACCGATGGCCATTAGAAATCTAGACATCTGGATTTCAACCCACATATATGCATCAAAATCTGTGTCTAAGCGTCCGTGTCCTTCTGTCGTCTTCTTCTTCAGTCGGGTGGCCCTGGCTACAAGGTTCCATTCGGCCGGCGGGATGGCTTGACTTTTGCAACACGGGATGAGGTGCTCAATTCCCTCCCCCCCCCCACATCCAACGTGACCCAGCTCCTCGCCGCCCTCGGCAAGCTCAACCTCGACGCCAACGACCTCGTCACCCTCTCCGGCGGCCACACCATCGGCATTGGCCACTGCACCTCCTTCGAGAACCGACTCTTCCCATCCCAGGACCCCACCTTGAACAAGACCTTCGCCAAGGACCTCTACCTGACCTGCCCGGTCAAGAACACCACTAACACCACCGTGCTCGACATCCGGTCACCCGACACCTTCGACAACAAGTACTACGTGGATCTCATGAACAGACAGGGGCTGTTCACCTCCGACCAGGATCTGCACACCAACACGACGACGAAGTCCATCGTCATCAACTTTGCTGTTAACCAGACCTTGTTCTTCGAGAAGTTCGTCTACTCCATGACCAAGATGGGTCAGCTCAGCGTGTTGACGGGCAACAAAGGCGAGATCCGGACTAATTGCTCTGCGATCAACAAAAGTAGCAAGTCCTTGTGGTCTGTGGTTGATGACGAGGGTAAGAGCGATGCCTTCTAATTGCACACTAACTGCTCTTCGGTAATAAAATGGTGGGTTTGGCCAGCGATGCTCAATATACGTACACCTTTGGTTCCTCTCTGGTTGTCGCTTCCAGTCCAATGGTTCAGGTCTTGTATGCATTTGGTACAACTAGTGAAGCTTTATGATGCTGAACATGAATAGTGCACGTTGAAAGATACACTGCTGCTGCTGCTGAAATGATAATGGGATGTCCGTCTACATTATATTTTTTGCTGGAAATTCTTTTCTTTTCCTGCATGATAAAAACTTTCAGGGTGATCAAATGAGGTTAGCTAGTTGCAGACAAAATTGTTGAAAGCAAAACTGCATGTCCCTCAAATTGGAAGAGGCAAACTTGATGCTCAAAGATCTGTTCAAACATAAACTGTCCTGCAGAAGAATGGAAATTTTTCTGTCACAGGCAAAAGTAGAAATTAAAAGAGATAAAATGATTAAGGTCAGTGATATGAGAGAAAAGATTAAAAAAAAATCTATTTTTTTTAATAAAAATTATAAATAAATATTTAAGTATTTTAAACTTATATATATATATATATATATATAATAACAATAAAAAATATATAACCAACTTCAAATAATTGAGACTTACGTGACGAAAATATTAACAGCTAATGTTCAAGGATTTCCTTCAATAGTTCAGCATGCAAAGCAAACACTACAGAACTGTAAGGGCTTATGAATCAGAAAGGCATAATCCTATGCAAATTTTACAGACCAGACCTACTCAATCTGACAGACTGTCCCAACACTTGTGTAAATAATTCAACAAGGTAATTCGGTGTAGATCATGATACTGATGATTACTGGAAAAAAAAGAAAAAATGAACAACCAGAGTAAACCAGATGATGTTGAACAAAATAAATGAAGATAAAATTCAACAAGGTGGGTGGATGTGCTGTTGATGCAGAGTGCAAAATAAATGATGTTGTAGAAAATAAATGAAGATAAAAATTCAACAAGGTTGAGTGGATGTGCTGTTGATGCAGACGGCTACCTGATGCACCACCAGAAAATAAATGCTAAAAATATCTAATGACAACTTGCTCTGCTTTAAACAAAATAAATGATACAATCCCTGCTTTGGTCATCAAATCATGCACTATTTAAATATCAAATCTTGTCGATCTCAAATAATTAGGATTTACGGCTTTGTTGTTATTGTTATAATCACAAAGTATGTCAAGATTGACAAAGACGTAACTGAACAGACTATCTTCAGCTTGGCGAATATACTTGCACACATCAGAAACTGATGATGGACATTCCTCACCTTGAAGCTGGAAAAACTTGCTGAAGATGACATAGCTGCTGTCTGGCTGACAATCATAGTAGTTGAACAATTACATTGATTGAACTGATCTCAGGTGACTACAATAATAAAAAAGTAAAAACCCGAGTAAGAAGATGAAGAACAGATGCATTTTCCAATTAGAGAAGTGGCAACTATGATTGACAAAGAGTATCACCGATATGAAGGTTCCGAATTAACATTCATTCAGGAAAATTAAGTGCATATTACCACCATACAGAGATTCTTTCTAGAACAAGATGAGACAGTTCTTATTTAGGACAAAATACGAAAAAGAAAATACGGTACCACTTATTATAGGTTGACAATTACAAGAATAATGTGATCTAAAAGGTCTCTTCATTCACTAACACTACTATGTTCTCCTGTTAAGTACATGAAAAGGGAGGGATCCTAGACAGTTGTCAAATAAATGAACCACATACAAAGGAGTGCCCGAGTCAGCTTACAATGTTTATAAGAGTTCCATGAAGAATATACAATGTTTACAAGAGTTCCATGAATCTAAACCGATAGCACAGATTAGTTAGAAATTCTGGAATATTGAAGGGCTAAGTAGTTAATGTTTTAGCTGATTCTGTAGACCAAGCAAGAAAACTGTAACCAAAGAGTTAAAAACACAGGAGTAAGTCAATAAAAAAGTTTTTCTGAATAATTCAATCTATAATCTAGATAAGAGATGGGCCTCCCTCACCATCTTTTGCCCATCAGCACACAAGATTGCCCCTTCAGTCAACCTAAGAATGTCGACATTAACTCAAAAATATAGGTACTAATGTGCACTATGTTAAATCAGGGAGAAACAACCTATGTGCTGACTTGGCTAATTTTTGGCATGTGTTGGCTTGCATATAATCATGCTGATCTAACATGACAAACAGACATTAATATGCCCTACAGTATGACAATCCTTGGTATGGACATTAAGATTCCAGTTGATGCCATATACATTATAGCAATGCAGTGAACATAAGTTTTTGATTTACACAAGCAACAAACTGTGCCCAATGAAAGAAGAGGAATAGATACTCTGACTTCATAAGAAAAATTTACATGGAAAACAAAGTGACAAGTGTCCTCACCCCTATTTGATATGTTTATATTAAATGATTCAGGAAATACATTGATGATGACAAACCAATAGTTAAAACTATCGCTTTATATGAAAGTGATATTTGCTGTTGCTGTAAGAAGATCAAACTACTACCAGAACAAAGACAAGCAAACATCATAGCACAATAACAACTTCATCCCAATGTAACAACATTTTTAAGCAAACATTCAATCATCCATTGGCAAGAGCCATCAACATGAACTATGATCCAAACACCAATTGCATATGATTCAGAAGACAGCACAGAAAATATGATATTTGTTTCCAAGAAGTCCAACTGATGTGTATAAATAACAATATTTCTTAACCAGAGCTTCCTCATTGGACTCTGTCATACTATGTGAACCAGTTTCCCCTTGGATTATTCTGAATATGTTTCTAAACTTATATAAGTAACCCTTTTTCCCAACTGGAGATTCATCATGGAAGACGCTCATGCTATCTTAGCCAGTTCTCCCTTGTACAGTTCTAAAGAAGTTTTTGTTTGTCATGTGCAGCCATCTTTAAATGTTCATATACAACCTAGCAGACAAAACAACAAGACATATTAAAAAAGGAGTCACTAAATATTATGGAGAAACTAATACAAGTCTAGCTTACATGACTTAACAGTGATCGACAATCTGCAAAATCCAAAATACAGTCCACTGATGCAAAGACATTTTTAGGTTAGATTAGACCAAAGAGCAAGAAACCAAACAACACAACTTTGGAATTATACTTCTTTTCTATCAAAGAGAAAGTTAATTCTACAAAATTTTCTGAAGGACATGAGCCAACATGCGGAGGCTTGGGGGAGAAAGAGTAAACTCAAGCACTCCTGAATTGACCATGGCTTTCCATGAAGGGCTGAAGATTTGGACAGACAACTTGAAAGAAAAGGCCAAGACAATACTAGAGAGCCGTGTATGCGAATCAGCAACAGAAATAGTTGGTCATATGCTTTACACACAATTTATCATGGTAAATACAAAAGTACTACCTGATTATTTGTGTGAATGAAGACTCATTTGCTCTATATCAATTCCTTCACTTTATCTACTTCACTTCATTTTTTTCTCTATTCTCATTCCAAATTGTAATGACAATGACCCCATATCATTAGCATCAGATAGTTGTTTCTGCCACAGGACAAAAAATGGGAGCTTTCATTGCATAGTCTGAGACAAGCGATCGAAACCGTCAATGCGGCTGCACATGATCCTAAGGAAGACCTCCCTCACCTGGCGTTCCAACGGGCCAAGTCCTTCCTTCAAGACCACACAGACCTGTGCTAACTCTTCCACCCTCTGCCTCAGCTCCTCCTGCTTCTCCTCTGACATCGGGAACTGATTGGCCTGTGTCAGCTCCGTCAATTGGTGCGTGCACCTCTCGATCTGTTGGATTTCCTTCAGCAGTCCGGTTGAGTTCCTCCGTTCCTTCTTCTTGGACTCCTCCACGATCCGCTCATGAATAGAGATGATAGGCGCTGCCCACGGGAAGGTCCGCGGAATGGAAAAGTGGGCCTGGTTGCTGCGATCATGGCATGGGATCGCAGCCACCAGGGACCGCATCGCAAACAGTAGCACCGCGCTCATCGTGTAGATGGGCACCGCGAGTCCGGCGGTGGCCTCGACCTCGTGGCCGCGAGGTGCGGCCATGTTGCTCCCGATGGCCTGCAACTGCCGCACTAAGGACCATGAGCGGGACAGGCTAGAGGAGAGGGAGCGGAAGTGGGAGAGACGGCGGCTGCCGCTTGGCGAGGAGGACGAAGAGGAGCCAGCGCTGCCGCTGCCGCTGCGGCCGAAGGAGCGGTTGCGGTGGGAGGGGATCGAGCCGGAGTCCCTGTCGTCGAGCATGACAGCGAGTTCGGCGAGGGCCTTGCGGGCGCGGCGGAGCTGGCCCTCGCGGTGTCCGTGGCGGGCGGAGGAAGCAGCGGCGGGGCCAAGCGCGGCAACCACGATCTCGAGGTGGGTCCCCAAGCGGCGGAGCTGGTCGACGCCATCCCGAGCTGCGTTGCAGATGTCGAGGGCCTTGACGGTGCGATCTGAGAAGTCGGCGACGAGACGGTCAAGGGGTGGGCGAGCGATGAGCGACCAGCGGTCTAGGAGGAGGGGCCGGAATGCCTCATGGCACACAAGGAAGGAATGGAGGAGCTTGCGAAGCCAGGAAAGGGACAGAAGACCATCGGCGTCGACGACGGAGAGGTCGAGGAAGTGTTCAGCGACGCAGCGCTGGAAGGCGAGCAGATCCGGCTGCTCGGCGGCGGCGCCAGCGGCCATGTGGTGGCGGGCGTCAATGGCGTGGATCTGGTCGCCGCGGACGCTTGGGATGAACCGGCCGAGGGAGGGCGAGAAGGAGGAGGACAAGCCCTGGTAGACCGCAGCGGGCATTCTCGGTGGAACCGAACCACTCAATCCATTCTTACGGAGCAAGAGATGTTTCAAGGTGGGGGCGGGAATGAGAGGAAAACGAAAGAGACTGGAGGGAGCGAAACACTACCCCGAAGACCTTCGTCGAGGTAGCGTTTGCTTGTTGGCTTGCTTGGAAACCTTCGATGATCGAGGGTAGGAGAGAGGCGAAGAGGCGCCTTTTATGAACCTTCCTCGGAAGGAACAAATACGCGGACAAATTTAAAAGAAACGAAAGGAAAGGAGACCGCGACTTGCCATGTCCCACCAAAGCGGGATATGCCCTTCTAAATAAAACATAAAATGTCCAAGTTAACCGCGGCGTAAGGAGCCCGCAATGCCCATGGACGCGGGCGAGACGCGGACCGCGACACAGCGCGCCCGCGTAGCAGCAGTGCCATGAAGTCATTTGTGCTTTGAGATCTGTGATTCTACGTATCTCGAAGCGACACGGACGGGCTTTCTTCCCCGGAGAGCCGCGGGGACCGAGTACGCGCGCGTGCGCGGAATGTTTCTGGAAGATTAAGGTTCAATAGACGAAGATGCTCTCACATTTACACCCACTCCGTCCGCAAGGATTGAGGGCTTTTTGGACATTTCGAAGCCCCACGCGGACCCGAAGAACTTGGAAACTTGGAACGGGTCAAAGATCCCGTGTTTAAGAATATGTTGGTAGGGGAAGGCACTGAAATAAAAATGTAACTGGTGAAAGGACTTCCGACCAACATAACGTTGACAGTGACGAATGGAAGGAAAATATCTATTAGAAAGGATAACGAAGAGAACCTCTCCGTGTTATAGTTTAGCTCAAAAGGCCAGTGCTCGCGCTTGCCTACAGCAGCGGAAATGACGGAACACGCTATCTCAGGCCCATCCTCTTGTCATGTCAGCATGTCAACGGAAAGATGAATGAAACAAAAACAAGGATTCGAATCATACCCCTCGAAGAGTTCGTCCGATAGAAAGGTTGTCGGGTTGTTCCCGATTTAAATTAAAAAATTAGAATAAAAAAAAAGAGGGAGAAGATAAGCAAACCTATAGAGTTCATACAAAACAAAGGTATGCCATTCAGTCACTCTTATCAGGAACTCAAATTGACTCAAATAAGAGTTGAAGGCTTATTGACTTTTCTCTGCTACATCTATAGGTGAAGGAGAACATGTCAAAGAGGTCAAATTTTGCATCACAGACTGCTTATTTACTATATAAAATGCCAACAGACATACAAAGGAATCTAATAATGAAAGCAGAATAGTTGCTATCGTTGACCATCATTAAGTTCACCAAATACAACTGTTTTATGTTCAAAGGGTAATAAACTTTTGATAGTTCAAAATTCTATGAATTCCGTTCAAGAAAAAAAAAAGAGAAAGCCTGAGAATGAATATATAATTCTAAAACAATATGAGCTTCCTCTAAACAGAACTTTCTTCCCATTGCTCTTTTATTTCTTATTAAGCAGCAAAAAATGATGCCATGGAAATGTTCACCGTGTTATGTGAAACAGCAATGCTAACCTTTCAGGAGGGTCTAAAGAAAGCCACTGAGTGCTGACAGAATGTAGAATGTGATGAAGAAAGACAATGGGAGCTCTTGAATCACAAACCTAACCAAAAGAACCTGAATATGAACCAATTAGAAACAACAGTAATCATGTCGCAGCAAATATAAAAAATAGTTAAAAATTTATGTGTACAACAAATAATCACTGGCAATTAATTTTAAGGGACTAGACTATCATCATGAAGATTATTTGTTAAACAAACTCGATTAGAGAATTCAAGCTTGCATAAGAGTCAGATGATAGAATAATAGTTAGCTAATCTTAGGAAGCCTGTGATGCCCCAGATAATTATTTATACAAAGCAGGGCCAATTCTGAAAACACAAACCTGATAGACCTCAAGAAAAGGCCTTTGCAATGTGTTCCAACAGATGATTTCCCCAAAAATGACAGGGAAGCTCAATCACAATTAATAGCTTCGAGGCAATTAATGGAAGCCTGCAAATGGGAGGAACCTGACCAAAATGCTTAAGTTCAGTAGTTATAAATAGGTAACTAAGTCAATATATACAAGCCAATATCGCTTTTCTTTCCCTGATTTGGGTTTCTGGTGTCTCATGAAATGTGATGGTTTTGAAGTCACTACCCATCCAAACCAACAACCATTAACTTTTTTGAGGACGAAGCCACTGAGGTTTTGAACTTGTATGCGATAGAATTAATCGCTCATAATGCATGAGCCATATGAAGAGACAAGACCTATCATCCATATCAATGGATGCATGATGATGTGACAAAGATGACAAAGAGTGCAGTGACAAGAAAATGGTGAGCTTGTAAGCATCCAGATCCTAATACTTTGATGTGCTTAATGAATTATCATATTTATACACTTCCCACCATTGCCTTAAACACTGTGGAAGGACAAACTCTGACTTGGATTGTACAGAAACAACTGTTGTGCTACTTCCCTTCTTTGCTTACTATGATAATCTCAACCAAGCCAATGTATTGCGGAGATGATGCCAAGCATTCAACCCAAGTAATTTTCTTAGGGATTCTTAGATGATCATAAATCAAGGTAGTTAATCTTGATATAAGTTGTTCATGGGTAAATGACAATAACATAATAATCGGGCCAAAAGATGCAAAATGTATCAGCTTATGTGTAGCTTATAGGAATATGTCATCGAGTAATGATTCAATAATCCAGTAACATCTAGTCCATTGTAATCACAGTGATAAACAGCAAAGCTAATCTGAAATGTTTCCTTATGATATCCATATTATCGTAATGTACGAATACGTACTCATAATACTTCTCACATGATCATTTTAATGCCAGATTAAATTAGAACAGAAACCGTCAAACCAACATATTAACTGAAACCTAAAGGTCATTCAATCTAGGGTTTATTCATATGAAAGAAGACACTCAGATCAAGATCAGCCAACATATTTACATCAGATTTCTCACCCAATTCCAAAGAATCAAGAATGGACAATGACAAGAAAACAACGGAAACGGTCATTTCTTGCAATAAATTAACGATCCGAAGAGCGCTGAGTTGTACAGGGAGATCCTACCTCGTTCTTAAAGGTCCTTCGTGGGGAATCGACGTGCAAGGTTCCAGAGGAGCTGCCACTACTACCCGATGGCGATGGATCGAAGGAGAAGAAGGCGCGGATTTGGGAGGGAATGGAAGTGCGATTTGGGGGACGAGCGCACAGTTTGCTCCCACGAGAGCGGGAACTTTATTGACCTTTATAGTGGTCGCTTGACTGGAACATTTGGACGCCGCTTCGTTCCGCGACTCGAGCTACGACTTGGCTCGGACGTGGCCACGTTGGCTGGATTAGCGTCCTAACTCTGTTATTTATGGGACTCTAAAAACTTCTTTTATAGCGCAAAGGCGCCAAATAATAGCCACCGGATATAGATCGTACGGTACAATTTAATCAGCAGAATGAGATATTCATGTCAGCACAAACCTATATAAAATATATATATTTTTAATTCATTCATAATTCAAAAAAATTCCCTAAACTAGTCATAATTATGATACTTCGAACTGTCGACATTTGTATACTAATTGTGTGCCTCTTTTTATAATAAATTAATTATAATGATTAGGGGTTGGTTTTTTGCAACATATAATTCACATGAGACAATGGCTATTTCCCCCTTTTTATTCTAAATAAATAAATAAATCTTATCTCGACCCACCAACACGGAAAAGGCAAAAAACTGTTTCCTGCCTTGGCTGAGACAAGTGATCTCCGCCATTACGGAAGATATAATATGGTCTATTCAAAGGTTTTTAGCCAAAAAAAATACTCGAGGAGACACTGGTGGGCCCGATATTCGGTCCCAGAGAAATACGTGTTGTCTTTCCAATCACGTTGCGTCACGCGTCTGGCGGTGGGAGACGAGGATTCGTCGCAAACGCACCCACTCACACTCTTTTAGCTGACCGGATTACAAAGCAAATCATACACGTCACAACCATCACCCACAAAAGTCTCTCAACACGTGTCAAATCACAAAAGGGTCCGGACGACGCTGTAGCCTGCGGATCCCCTCCAGCCATTCCTTCATCTGAAATACTTAGAATCTTCCAAGTTTTCATGTTACAACCGTCCACTAAATGTGGGCCCGCCGCCATAGCCCCCCGATCGGTCCGATACTGTTGGAGGGGATCGCCCGCGGGAAAGAATAAAAAACAAAGAATATTACTTTCCCACCCGTCCCTCTACCTGCCTTTCCGTTTAGAGCCCCCACTTGTCCACACGGATCCACATGCGGGCCCCGTCAGCTGCCCTTTACCTCCCTCCATTTTGCTCTTCGTATGTACGATTTCGCAAGCCGACCCTCGTCGCGTAACCTCCACCATCCTATCTCCGAGCACCCTGCGATGGACCCTGCCGGGCCGCTGCAGCCGACGAACCCCCGGTTCGGGCAGATCCCTCTCCCCACCCCCAGAGGCCTCGGCGTCGGCGGCTGCGGTGGCGGAGCCGCCCACCGCCGGGCCCACTCCGAGACCTTCATCCGCGTTCCCGACGACCTCCTCTGCTACTCCGACCTCGACTTCGGGATCCCGGACATGGACTTCTCTTCTTTCTCCGACGAATACCTCTCCGGCGACGGCGGGGCCCCGATCGCGGCGACGGGGAGGCCAGTCCCCGGGGCCCACCTCAGGAGCCTGTCGGTCGACGCCGCGTTGTTCGAGGGGCTGTCGTTCCAGGGCGCGGCAGCTGGAAGCGGCGACGACGGCGTCTTGGGGTCGGAGAGTAAGGGGCACCACCGGCGGAGCGGGTCGATGGACGGGGCGGCCTCGCCGCTCGAGCAGGAGTCGTTGCCGCCGCTGTCGGATTTCGCGAAGAAGGAGATGGCATCTGATAAGCTCGCCGAGCTGGCACTGATCGATCCCAAGCGTGCGAAAAGGTCTGCTTTTTTTTCCCCGTCCTCCTTTGCTTTCATATGTCCTAAAAATCTACAGTCCTCAAATTGTGGACCTTTGTTTGATTTTAATTCCACGATTGATTTCCTCATTGTTCTGTCGGCTATTTTACTTTTTCTTTATATCTTTATTTATGTGAGGATAAAATGCGATTTAGCAGGTTCTTTTTAATCCAAAATCCCTTCTTTATCTTGCTTTTGGACAGCGACGGACGGTGTTTCTTTCTCTCTCTCAAAAAAAGGGGGAAAAACCCCTTCTTTATTATCTTTCAAGAGATATTTACTCCACACAATTTAATAAAATACTTAGATATTTTGACTCTAGAATCTCGACATGATTATGATTGTTGGATTTGTGCCACAGGATTCTTGCAAACAGGCAATCTGCTGCTCGTTCGAAGGAGAGGAAGATTCGGTATACAAGTGAACTTGAAAGAAAGGTTCAAACACTCCAAACAGAGGCAACCTCTCTCTCAACACAGCTTACACTTCTGCAGGTAGGAGATATTGTTAGCTTTAGGGTTTACTGTCTTTCCTTTTAAAGATTGTAATTTGACTAAATTTATACGATACTCCCTAAACTAAAGGGATCAGTCTGTCTACTGTCAGGAGTCCATATTGCAGTTATATTAAGGGTTCATACTGTTTACACACCTTCTGGTTGATGAGTTTTTAATTTGTGTTAAGTCTTGGTTGTTGCATTGTTGTTTTTTTTTATTTGGCTATTGTATGATCTGTATACTACTGCCAGAACTGAGTGTTTTTGACTTTTGAAATGTCAAATAATCAGTTCAGACTCCCATCTCAGCGGATCTCATTAACATCCATAAGTTGCATTTATGTCATTCTATGGGCTATCATAAAACGTTATTTCGGACTGTCACCATGTATTCAACATTTCTAAATTCTAATTTTACTCATGTGAAGTGAAGCCAACAGTGACCAATGTTCTCTTGTACTCAGATTATTTTGACTAATTTGAAGCTCCTTACTATTTCGGTCTCCAATAGTTCTATAGCCTTGTTTAATCATGGTGATCAGTATACAAATTTTAAAAGTAGTTTTACAAATTTCATTTTAAGAGTTATGTTTTTAATCTAACTAGAAGAATTGAGGAGGTGGCCGATTGGATCTCTTAGTAAAGGAGTGACGTATCTATTTCTATCTAGAAGTTGCTAAGCAGACTCCGATTAGATTCCAATACCCAAATAGTCATTACTTTAAACAGGTCTAATTGGATGCTGTTGAAACCCCTGATCAGTGTTATGCAACACATACATGTAATAGCCTGTCCGATAAATTTCCAAGTATGTTTTCCTCTTATTTTCTTCCTTTTCTGTGCTTTCTGATTAGTCAGCTCACTCATTCTTAATTCATCTATTAATGGTATAAAGTATTGCTTTCTTTGTGTAGTTTGCTGCTGAAATCAACAAGCAACTTTATTCAGATCCTCTTAGACCTATCGGTGTAATCTATCAATTGGCTTTCATTAGAAGGTGAAGTTGGTCTGACATATGAATATTGTGGTGTGGACATCATAGCTTGTAGCTTGTTAATTTTAACTTCTATTTTTCAATAATACTATTTTCGGTATAAAGTAAAATGTGCACTGGAGCTATAGTTGCTAACGATAACTTTTGTGGGAATTTCAAAGTTCAATTTTTGTGAACTTTATAGTTTACTGCCATATCGATGACAAATATTTCGATGTTATGACTCACCGTTCTCAACTGTTGCAGTCTCTTTGCTCCATTGCCACCATAGCATCAGAAAATGCCTCCCTAACTGGCCTTTATCAGTTTCCTTTTCCTCTTTTTCTTTCAGTTCTTTCTGATCTTCCTAATTCTCCTGATCTGTGATCATATTTTTAGAGTGACAGTGTAACAACACAAAGAAATTTAACCTTTCATTAAAGTCAAATTACTTGCAGAAAGGAAAGCATGCTTTTTTAAAAATTAGATCCAATATATTCAAAGAAAGGAATTTGCAGTTCTAAAATTATTTTGTTTTTCATGTGTGGCCTTTGTGAAGGAGCTAATTTTGCTAATTAAGACAGATGGAAGAGGAAGGAACACAGGAGGATCAGATGTGGATCTTTATATATGTTGATGAACATGAGCTGATCAAGCAAGGAAATAGAATTAGGTAAGTGAATTGGGATGCAGTCGACAGGGAGAATATATACTTTTCAAATGGAGCAACATGGACTCTGTATAGTGTAACAGATGAAACTAAAGAATTTTTTCCTACTTCATGCACCTGTCTGTTGACCAGAGTCATAATGTAGGGGCAAGTTGCAAAGCAGAGAATCAAATCTGAAAATTCTATTGTTAGCAGCTTTAGATTGAAGCAAACTTGGCAAATGGCTACACTAATGGTTAAACATTGGAAGATCAGCAAATCTTGGTAAAGTAATTGTGGTGATGAAGGTAGGAAAATCAAAGAAATGCACAAGTATCTCTAATGCGTTATACTAGATTATGCATGGTGTTTGGAATCATGACAAAATTGTTATGACATCATTATTTGATGCTTCCTGACAACTAAGGATTAACCTAAAAAAGTAGCCAAGTGGAGTAACTGGGACATTGAGCTTAAAAGAGTAGGGCAAGTTGGCCAGATATGGCTCCATTTTCTCTTTATGATTTCTTGTCAATAATTTCTCGCCGAAAAAGGACAATAATGAGTAGCCAATGATTCAACATTGGACCTCTGTTTCTTTTTTTACCCTCGTGATTCTGCATTTGGAGTTCCATTCCTGTCGATTCTCGTTGATCTTGAACTATTTATCTTCCTTTAGAAATTATGTTAATTAATAGCAGATATGGTGTTTGTTGCATTCTCATGTAAATATGCAATTTATTTTTTGTTGTGTTTCCCTTAAACATCCTTGCATTTTACGTTTTAGTTCTTTTGACCAGAGCAAAATAACATATTTGTTTTTAATTTCTTCAAAAGGGCAAAAGTTTTTTTTTTTAATTTTCAAGCATTGATTATGATTTCAATTTGTTCCATCTGAAAGTAGTTTACTTGTCAATGACCCCACATTTTGTTATATATTGAATACATGACTAATGTCCAACTTCCTAACAAATCCCAGAAAGATACTACTGGTTTGACTACTGAGAACAGAGAACTCAAGTTGCGATTGCACTCCATGGAGCAACAAGCTCAACTTCGTGAGGGTAGGTGTTAACGATCAACTGTAGATACTTTTCCATTTTATTACTGTAAACCAATTAGAAATTAATGCTAAAAGCAAATCCACCATGCATTTGTTTAAACAATTTGACTCTGACACAAAACGTTACTTATGACATTTCTTTATTATTTCTTGGAGTCAACAAATGATCATGCTTTTACTTTGTTCAAGTGTCACCAAATGCACAAGATGTTATTTACATCATGAATTCATCGACTGACACAGTTACCATATAATCCAAATATTCCACGTCTTTAGCATTCTTAAATAGACAAATTGCTTTCCGTAAAGAAACTAAATTCTCAAGGAACCTAATGGTACTTCACTTATCATGAAAAGCTTTTATGGTTTTGTGCAGCTCTCAATGAAACTTTGCGAGAAGAAGTCCAGCGGCTTAAGAAAGCAACCGGGCAACTTCCAAGGGCAAATGGAAATCCTCATAACATTGTGATTCAGCAGAGCGTACCGAACTACTATTCTCATTCGAGCAATCAAGCTCAGCATCTCCATGCGTCTGAGTCACAAGAGTCCTCAAATAATAAGTCACCTAGTGGCCAATGCCTAGATGATCCAATGGACTTTACGTGAGAACTTTGTCGTTCATCTGAATCGACTCCGGCTTGCCAAATCCACTGTAAATACTATTAGCGAAGGGCATTGTAGCATCAAGATACTCTACGTATCTTCGTATACTTTAGATGAAATTATTGGTCATGTCATGAATGTGTTGCAATGTCTTCAACTCCAGAAGGATGTATAAGTTGCAGACTGCTTGCTACAGTTCTGAGATGTGTATCAAACTGCTTATCCTTTTCATGATGAGTAGTGGAAATGGGATGTCTCTTCTAAATTTCACCAAAGCAAGCAAGAAAGCATCATTTGTTACTCTTCTTTGGAATGCATGGTTTGGAAAATTGGGTGGGAACATCTTGATTTCTTAATTCCTGTGAAGCAAGTAAGTATATTCTCATGGTTGGATCGCCTTTTTTCTTAATTATATTAGAATATTAAATTAAAATTTATGATTAGATAAGAATTGATTGAAGGGTTTTAGTAAAATTAGAAAAAAAAAAATCAAGAGTGGTCAATGTCTCTTTTTTTTCTCTTATCTTCTCTATGGTTTATTATAGTTCATCATATTTTTTATATGTTTTTTTACATCGATAACTTGTCCGATTCAATATGCATTTAGAAAAATATAACATATCATATCATGCTCATCAAATTTTGAGGATTCGAAAACTTATTCAACAAATTTGTATGCATAAAACATCAGTCTTTTATCGAAAGTCCAATAAGTTTTTTTAAAGTGTTAATGGAAAAGAGATAGATCATAACAAAATATTATGACCAAATTAATCACGTCTTAATCACTTGTCGTTTGTAAAAAATTTATGCATATCATCTTTTTATTATGATTGTTTCGGTAATTTGAAACATCCACAATCAAATAATGTACAACCATTTGTCACCTCCATGCCATTACCAAAATCCTGGAGACAGGTAAACGTTGTTTGGGACTGAGACAACAGCTTCCAATTCCTCCGTCGGCCATTGACACCCCCCTCAACTCATATACTCACTCGACATGCCCCACTTTTCCCTTCTTTTGCTTCTGCTTCCTCCTCTCCATTCCTTCTTTATTACGCCCACCCCCTTCCTCGCCTTATGGCGACATGGTCCCTTTCTTCCACCTCTAGTCTCACCTCAACCCCACCACTACACTTCGACTTCGTTCTACTGTCGCTCCTCAAATCCTAGTCCACCTCTTCTCATTTAATGCCACACCATCTCTCCATCTACCGACGCTCGAAGCTCTTCTTCCCTACCACTCCACTTGGCCTTGTCTTCCTCTTACCAAATGGGTCATCTCACGAGGGACTCCATTCTAGCAGCGTGGCTTCTTCTTCTTCCTCTTCTTTTTCTAGTGGTCTCGTGCTGCCATGGCCACAGAGACATGCAAGCCTTCAGAGGAAGAGCCTTGGGGAGAAAGAGTGCTCCAGGTTTTGTCATCGTCGGTTCTTCGCCTAAGGGGATGCGGCCGATACCACCATCGGGGCCTTCAAAGCAGCATAACTCCATGGGACTTGAAAGAGATAGTTCTCCTTGAAGAGTCATACGTACATGACTTTTTGTTTTCGGAAGGCAACTCTCTCTTCTGTACTTCCTTTCGTTTCTGCAGCTGCGATACATGCAGCATGCATTAGGAGTTTGAGATCTCTGCTCTCAGTCGAACATCAAAAAGAAAGAGAGAGAAAGAGATGAAACGACTGGTAATAGGGAGACCTGCTGCAACCACTGCATGATGGAGATCGGATGCAGTTGTATTTCTTTTCCTTCGACCAAACCTTTGTGTATTCCTTTTGCCTCTTCTTAATCTTGTACGTGAAAGAAAAGACTGTAATGATACTACCTACATATGTAGAGTTCTTTTCTGTTTTCCTTTATAAGATAATATCTCTTTACAAACTCAAATTCTATCTTCATCACTTATCCCTTTATATATATATATATATATATATATATATATATATAAAACACATCTACACATTCACCCTTCCCTTGCATTTGGATACCCTAAAACATTGGTGAATACATATCATATCTATAATATTATATATACTTTAATCCCTTTTATTTCTTTAATCATTTAGAATAGGAGGAGGAAATGGGTTTGATGATGAATGTTCATTGTGTGTGGGGGGGGGGGGTGGTACATCATCAACTTTTCCTTTTGTTTATTTCAGTAACATGTCTGGATGAAAGCCTCTCTCCTGTGTGTGGGAGAGTGGGTAAAGGTGTAGGTGAACAAACCCAAAAGATATCCACATGGTTGTGCGATGGAGGATATCATGAATGAGATGACGTGATCTGTGAAGACTTTTCCCAACCCAAGAGAGGAGCAGTACTGCCACAGCACATTCTTGCCATCCTGCATAAAATTGTGCCACAACTCGATGACCAAAAAGACTGCATGTCAAATCATGAATGATCTTAATTCAACCAAAGATGTTTGTCTTACCGGAAAACTCGATGAGATCGATAGTATCGAGCATGTTAGGGCAGATGAAAGTCCCACCACCACAGCTTCAAACATGTACTGTCAATTATGAGCATCTATATCTAAGGCAGACACTCGACTAAGTTGCTGCATGAAGTTGGAACAAGCTAAAACATTCCTCGGTGCCATGGTTGATCATCCTGCAAACATTATCAACAAGGTAGGATAACTCCTCCTGGTCCCAACAGACCAAATGCACAATATGTGGGAGCTTGCTTGGTCATCACCAGTGTAGGAAGAACACATCTCATGGTCCCTGCAGACCAGTGAGTAAAGTGTGTTCTTGGTCTACATGTAGACTATAATAGCTAGGTGACAGTAGAGGCTGGACAACTGATGTTACTAACTGCATATGACAAGAGAGCAATAATATGAGGAACGAGTTCAGATTAGAAAGAAACAATTAAATAGAAATAACAATCTCTAAAGAAGCTCAATCACACTTAATTTACAGTGTGGATTATGAGACTTTGGCTACAATAGGCTGTCTCATCTATATAACATTTCAGCACGCTGACGTGGCATCCATGACTCCATGGTCAGCATCATATGCCTGGCAATTTCCTTGATGCAAACTTTCTTTCAGTGAAGGTTTTGCCATCCCAAAGAAAAATAATAAATGACAGAAGAACAAATTTGGAAAGGAAACAACCCAAGGTAATGCTGCTTTAGTGAAAAGAAGACAATTTGGTCGATACAATCAACCAATTGAAGTGTGCAATGAAGGATCTAGCAGAGAAAACAGCATCGACTTTTGACTTACAAATGAGCAACCTCCACAATCCATCAACAAGATTTACCTTCAGTTGCTCTCCTATTTTGAACAAGCTACAACATATACCTCCGCCATAACCAATATGGAACTCCATCTCTTCTCAACCATAAATCTGTTAAAGAAGTAGAGCACAAGAAAGCCCTATAAAGAGTTGGGGACAGTTGATGATTAAATTATAAATGCAGTCCAAAAGCAAGGTAAACTTAAAAGTTCAATCGAACCACCTTTATCAGACAACAAAACTTTAGATGACAAGAATTTAAATGTAAGTTAAAGCTGCACAACTTGAAAATGAAGTTAAAAGAAATCGTTCAAAAGATGAAACCTAGATACAAGTCAATGAAATGGATTAGTCATTTTACAGATACATAACCACCACCAACAAAGGGAGAGAAAGTTTGACAATTTACCTCGAGTCAATTTTGGAAGAGTTGTGATAACATGAATGTAAAAATTGCTCTTGTTCCTTAGAATACCTCATATAGCTCTTAAAAGTCATCAAATTACTAGAACCCATCTTTATATCAGTTCTTAAGATGTTACATATGTATCTGCCAAAACTATTCAGCTTGCATATATGCTCGAGTTTTGGGCAGATTTCAACATTTAGTATTCAATTCTTTGAGAAAAGAATGTTTGCATCTGGAAAGAGTAATTTATCAATCTTAATTAAAAATGTAGTTTAAAATGCATAAACAAGAGTCCTAGGAGAGCAAAGAAAAATAATGGTGATGCTTAAGCAACAGGAGGACATAAAAGAACAACTTTAAAGGCCACTGAGAAAAAATATATATATATTTCATCAGCAGGCTGGAAAAAGAAACATGGCAACTTTCCATTCACATGCAAAGTCACTTTTTGTTGATGAGGAGTAATCCCTGAAAACATAATATGACATAGCTAATATCTTTTGTTTTAGATACATTTCAATATCCACTATTATTCAAGACAGCTGCCGATAGGAAAGCTTAGGAGTCACTCTCATGATCTTTTTTTCAAGCTCTGAGCTCCACATAGGACCCGGATAACCCAGAAGTGCCGAGAAGTGTTACCTGCAAGCCAAAGATGTTGAGAATAAGTCTTCTGCAAATGTAACATGAAAGAGTGGGCGAATCAAATGTATGCTAGACTTCCAAAACTTGCTAACATTCATATGTGAAGAGATTTTAGAGCAACAAACAACTAAAGTAATAAAGGTTCGTTTTCACGAATATACAAATAATTGAGATATTATGATTTGTTGTTGTTACATAATTTGCACTCATACTTTTTAGTTTTTATCATATTAGAAACTAGACCATTATTGTTGACGAAGCAAAGAACAGTCAAACTCAAACAAACTCATACATAAAATCATAAATATTTACAAGGAAAAAAATAGAGGCTAAATATGCTACAAGTTGTCCCCTGACAACTGAGCACAAGTCCAAGAAACTGACAGGTGACAAGAAATACAAAGAATTGACATCAAACTTTCAAGGGGGTATAGGAGTTGGAATTTTCTAAAAGCAACATGGAGCGATAACAGTTTAACAAACATAGCAGCTTATACATAGAAAAGCGAAAAAAATGTCACCTGATATAACAAAATGCTAATGCATAAATATGGCTATGTTTTGATTCATGAAGGATAAAAGGATTATTAATACGAAAATAAAAGTTACCTTTCCCCATTCGGAACCAATTCCACTACATCTCATCTTCAAATGTATCATCTTTGTTCCCAACTCTGTTTCAACTTTTTTCCGCAGATAGGTTTCATCTGGACTGAAGGAGTCCAGATACGTAATGTACCGTTTATATGCAGTTTTTATGCCATCCTCAAGATACTCTGGAAGTTGCCCAACATTCTGCGAACCACAATCACACGATGAATACCAAAGACTAGAAGCAGCCAGTTTCGAATTAACATCAAGAATTGATGATTTCCCACATGCGTGGAGAGACACAATCAACATACCTCACCACTTATGCCACCCAAATCATCAAGCGCCATTCTAAGAGATACCAAAATCCCAGAAAATTCAACTGATGCCTCTGCTGCACGAAAGGCATTTGCCAAAGCCTCTTGACCAGTCTCATCTCCAGTGGCTTTAGAAAGAGTCTTTTTTGTGTTATGTGTGACTGAGTCTGGAATTTCATCCCAATTCATAGCCATTAAATCCTTAAAGGCAGCTTCTATGTCAGGGTCAGCTATGCCAGGCAATTGGTTTACATTGCAACTAAATGAACGTCTCAAACGATTCACAAACGGAGAACTACAATCTGGGATATCTTGCACATGCAGAAAACAAGTTCCATGTCACAACCTTAAATTTACATGGTTATATTAGTAACAACATAAAAACAATAAGATACTTGTTGAGATGTATAGTAGAAAAAAAAAAAAATTATATATATATATATATATATATATATATATATATATTACTCCAAACCCAGAGTAATTTTAATTCTATGGTTATAAAGGAACTACAAGGATTTACATTGTCAACATGATTTTATATGTCTCCTATGCTTGCATTTATTGTTCTATTATATTTGTTAACTCAGTTTAGTATGACATGAATTACCTAGATTCCATAACTAAGTCCAGGTTTGGCAATTAACAATCTAGAACTAGGAGAAAAAGCAGCATTCAGTTATCAAAGCAATGATCATGAAAGGTGCTATCATACAGAATGGAGGAACAAGGACGAAATCTAGAGAAACGAATTTCCTCTCCTACTGTATTTTTCGAGATCCACTTCTTGAGGCCAACCACCTCAAGCGAAGGCAACTAAATGTATAGCATATGGTATAGGTAGATTGCCCTAAAACATTGGAACAACCAAGAAAGATTAAATAGCAAGTTTGTTAAGCAAAATTCTGATCCTATCAGAATAGAACAAAAGTTGGATATGAACTCAAAATCTTCAATGAAACTCTAAAGGACGCATGCTAGTTTTTAGCCTCAACAGAGTTCATCTACTGCAATCGTTGGACACAACAATTAAGACTAAAGTAGTCATATATGTTGCTAGTACTGCTCGCATCTTTAACATCGTGGAAAACTCAATCATCTGACCGGAAGAACGAAAGAAACGATCGGCACCTGAGATGGGGTGAATGCGTCGGGGCAGTGACCGGGTGAAGCTCTTGCTGACAAGAGCGGTGGGTTGATGAGAGGAATAGCTCCTCACCAAACCCGATGACGACCACAGGTGCCTCCGAGCAGCTAGGGATCGCAGCATCGTCGCCATCTCCTCCTCCGCTTCTTCTCTTCCAAATAAATCGAGATCAGATCAAAGAAGGCAACAACGGCGAAAAGGAAAGACGAGGGTCTTCGACGCTTCTCCTCGAATCGGGTGCGTTTCGGACACGAATCGACCCGTTTCCCCACTTGATGCCACGATTCAGGCGGCGACAGATTGAAACGGCTCTGTTGCGCCGGGTTCGGGATTCCCTGTTTCGTCGAAGTTACGGTCTACAATTCCGCTCAAAAATCGAATTAATCAACTTTATGGTGACCATAAAAATTAGAAATATGAATCCGGTTCGTGACGATGGTCAGTCCGATTCAAATCATGAGCCCAATGTGGCGACTCGATCAGTTCGGATCAAGTTGTCCCTCCTCCCTAACACAAGCAAACCCGGTCTCCACCACAACCCGATTTCTCATCCGGTCGGCTTGGGTTGGGCCGACGGGAACTAAGAAGAAATCTGATGCACAACCTCACCAAAGGATTATATATATATATATATATATATATATATATATATATATATATATAGGAATAGGGTGTAGGTCGTCACAGGGATGTCTGTGGAGACAAAATGAGGCGGTGTTTGGGATCTTTAGCTGGTGTTGTGCCACCTTTTGGAGGCACCGGAGCACCTTTCTGCCTTGGACAGCCTTGGGTGTGACTAAACATCTCCAAGATCCGAAACGGTGAAAGAACATCTTGGTCTTCTTGAGGCAGGTTTGCAATGGCCTAAAGAAGTCTATGCTGATTTCAAGGAACACCATGTGAGAGACGCCAATGAAGCAGTGTCGCTCATCCATGAGCTGAAGAAGTCGACAAACTTGATGGCGATGTTGTATGGGTCACTGGCCTGCCTGCCTCCCTACCTAAGCCTCAACGCAGCTGGTCATTGTTGTGTCTCAAGAAAAGCTGTTCTGCTTTTAGTCTTCCCTGATTTGCTTGTTTCATGTCAAGAAAACACTTTTGAAATTTACCATTAGCTTTGCTGAATGTTCTGAATATGTTTCTTGTTTACTTGTTGTGAATGGAAACAGAGCAAGTGGTGCCTGTCATCATTCATTAGGTGAAGATTGTCAACACTTACAGGTTGCACATTAAGCAGCTGCTTACCAACTGGGAGATTGTCTCCACATGATTAGAGATCTTTCCAAGTATTTTATGGTGAATCTGGGAGATCAGTGATCTTCCACGCCGGTTGATTAGTTTTGTTTGAGCCTCATGAGCACTGTGATCTCACAGATGGCAGAGATCTTTCCCCACATAAATGCAAAAAGGTTTAGGTGGTGATTCGTGCAGATCCCACACTAACCAAGATCATGTTGGAGGTTTCTTTGGCATATTGGATGAGTAGAATATCACTTGCAAGTCAAAGAACGCAATTTATTATGCTTTCAGATCACCTTTTGGCAATTAATGCAGGGATATGCCTGTTGGAATCGTCTTTGGAGTTTGGTGAGTTTGGAACTTATATTAGGTGCCATTAATCCTATCTGAAAGCTCCATTGATGTGAGAACCACAAGTCAACGTATTGTGAGAGCATCCTACAGTACTGCATCTCTCTGCACACAGAGAGAGAGAGAGAGAGAGAGAGAGAGAGAGAGAGAGAGAGATCTTCAATCACTGCATCTCCTGCAGCCAAGTAAACATCATCCCCACTCTTTTATTTTTGATACTTGCACTCGAGATTCTTCCTCATCCAAGCATAGAGTGTCTTCTAGAGGATTTCCAGCCCACTGCTTGATGTCATCTTTTCTACTGCAGAACAGTGCGTTCAGAACAATCATATTATCTTTTGTTGTAGTGTAAATAGGACATTGTAAATACACTGTTTTCTCAAAGCAGTACTGCAGACATCAACAAGTACAGGACAGCTTAGGCATTGATGGAGCTTAAGTGAGATAGTGTTGTCGGGTGATTCTGATGTGCTTATCCACCCCCATCCATGTCTTGAAGGTGAGAAATGACTTTGAGTTGGAATATTCCATCAGCACAGGGAACTGTAAGAGCAGTGTTTTGTCAACAAAGACAGGTCCAGAAGCACAAAATCCCCCACTAAAGCACCTTTTGTACTGAAAGCACAAGACAACAGAGTGTCCAGCTTTCCACCTTTCTTTTCCGTATGGTGCTTTTGACCTATAACCCCTAGCATGAACTCCATTGCTTGAATGATATGCCATCACCGTGTCATCCATGGGTGAATTATCCATTTGTTGTTTTATTTTTTTATTGGTATATCTTATTTTTAGTTTCTTTTTTTCAAAATAATACTATATATATATATATATATATATATATATATATATATATATATAACTAATGGGGGAAAGAATGTTTAGGCCGGTCCATTAGTACGGTTCACCGTATCCGGAAGCGAACCGCTCGACCTCGTCCTCTCACCTACATATGGTTCCCACCACGATCACCACCGCCACAACCCGCTTCTCGATTCCTCCAGAGTTCGTGTGAGCAATTCTAATTCGAGAGTCTCTCGGCAGACATCGACGCCACCTATTTCGACGGCAAGAAGCGGTCGGAGTTGGGGCGGTTCTTGCGGAGTATGGATGGAGTTCTTGTACCCAGCCGCCAATGCAAGCGATGAGGACGCGGTCGCGATCGGGGGAGGCCTTTCAGTTCGCCCGTAAGTACTGAAATCTGACCCCCCAAAGTTTAGAGACCTAGTTTTGTCACCGTGGAATCAGGATGCCGGATCGAGTACTGGTCGACATAAATGACAAAGATTGGATCTTGATGCGGCCAAAATGAGGCAGCGATCTTTGGCGTGCCTCGGGAGCGCTCAAGGACGCGCCTTTAATGACCGGGGCGAGCCTTTGGTAGCGAGCTGGAAAGGCGAAGCCTCCAACCCCTATCATAGTTCATGGTCGTTCAACAGCAACTCTTTTACTGCTACCACTAGGCCACTGGCTCGTGGGGGGAGCGAGAGAGAGAGAGGATGGCAGCTGTCGGTTGGAGACGAGATCACCGCCTGTCAAGAGCGATCGCTTTCTGTAGCTCTGAGCGGGCTATCGACAAGCCTGTCCGGTTCGTTTTCCGCGACTGCGATCCATAAAAAGCACCATTATTGCAGACGAGAAAGGGAATGGAATACAAAAGCCCATCTTTACTAGTATTCTTAAACCACGGTAAAAATAAAACCAGTTTAGACTTCTTAAACTATGTCATTGAGAGTCTCGGAAAGCGTGCCACCGCCGCCCGTGTCTGGGGCTCGTGCGGGCGAGGGTGGCTGGATCGAGAGGCTGTTGGGTCATTGGTTTCTTTCTTCTTTACATCCCCGTGGGCTTCGAGGGGTGGCGTCTTTTGTAGTTTAGTTTAGATTTTAGTCCTGCGCCATTGTCGCTGCCGAGACACAGACCTCAGATTAATATCTTAGGGAGAACCGGAGGAGTTCTCATTCGAATCCTGCCGGTGACGGTGAACCGTGAACGCAATCAGTTGGTGTTGATTCGTAGAATTCGAGGTGCTGTTTATTTGGAATTTTAGGCATTTGCGCTAGAAAAAAAATTCGATTTTTGGTCTACTTTACATATTTATATGTTGCATTTGATATTTTCAGATGCTATTTCGGACATTTTTGGTGATTGTTTTCTCTTCGACTGTTTGCAATGAAATAGTGTGCCTAATGTTTTGCTTTTGGTTTTGGCTTTTAGGGGTTTGGCGTTTTAAATTAAATATATAATACATTTTCTTTTAGATCTTCGATCAAGTATTTGAAATTCTAGGGTTGCTGATTTTTTCTTTTCTCTTCCACATTTGTTTAGTTGGCGTTTTGTGGTGTTTGGATCGAAACTATCACCAGTATATAGAGAGCTTCAAAAAGTATAATTTTTTATGAATTGGAAATTAGTTGAAGCATTGCAGGAGTGAAATCATTTGTGATGTTTTCTCGCTAAATATATGTATATACCTATCTTGCTTTTATAACAAATTACATATGTCATTGAATCAATATGCTCTGTTGTTGATATAATTCTGGTCTTTCAATGCTGCTGCTGATGCTGTTTTAATGCATAGAATTTACATTTTGGTCCTTTGCGCTTTGGTGCTTCTGATTGTTTCCCCCATCTGTTCTAAATGCAGGTACAGCAGCGGGCTCAGGAGACTGAATTACCTTTGGTGAATCTTATGCTTATGGTCCTTAAAATGGCACGAAGAGCTTTCTAAATGGTGTTTGGTTCTGCTTCTGGGCAGCAATCTGATTAAACATGCTGAGCTTTGACAAGGGAGAAGATAACTTCTTTGACGCATATGATGAGATCAGGACTTCCATAGATTCCTCATCATCTGAGAACTCTTTTGTTGCATCTCAAGAATTGGAGCTACGGACACTGGAATATGAATTATGGACAAGGGAGCCAATGAGTGTTCAGGATAGGCGAAAAAGGTTCTTTAGAGGAATGGGTTTTGATGAAATTGCGCCATCTCCCATAGTCTGTTCTGTGGATTCAGTTGGCTGCTCTATGTGTACTGAAGAGTCGACAGTGGATTTATCAGTAAATCAGAGGGACATGGAAAGAATTATGGAAAGCAGTGGTCCTGTCTCGAATGGTATGTCATCTCCTGATGTTGATGCATCTGAAGACTCTTTATGTTGTATAAGAGATCTCGATAGCGGTAGGAAATTTATTGTTCATGAGCTTCGGCAAGATGGTTTACCTAGCACGTTGAAAGAAGTTGGCTCGGGCAAGTTGATAACGCTGCATGAGTTTGAAGATTTACTTGGCCTTTCATGGTCTGCTCAGAAGTTATTACGCCGAGAGGCTGCCGCTTCTGGTGAAAAGACTGTCTGCAGTCTTGATCCAAAGAAAAACAAATATTTAAACTGGTGGAGAAGTTTCAGAAAGAGGAGGCAGTGTGTGGGAGCAAGCAATTATGATATTTCTGTTAAAAAGTCCAAACTAACCAGGTTGATAGGAACAAGGGTTCATCGATATAGAAAAAGTTGCAAGGATTTAACTGCACTATACATGGGTCAAGAAATTCAAGCACACAAGGGTTTGATTAGGACCATGAAATTTAGTCCAACTGGGAGGTACCTGGCAAGTGGTGGTGAAGATTGTGTCATATGTATTTGGCAGATTATTCAAGTTGAAAGTTCTTGCACATGTGTTGCTCCAGAAGGATCATCCACATTTGTTGGTAAGATCAAAGACACCAAGCTGGTTCCTGGAAAAGATAGCAATTTGGCTCCTGTTCTTATTCCAAAAAAAATTTTTAAGATTGAGGAAACTCCTTTGCAAGAACTGAGGGGGCACACAAATGATATCTTGGACATATCTTGGTCCAAATCCAATGTAAGTTCTAATGAACCTAGCTCCTTAATCAGAAGTGACTTTCATATCTTCTGTTTCTATGCTAGTATTTGAAGTTCCATTGCCAAAAACAGTGTCATCTCTTAGCTGTAAAATCATAATTCATTCTCTAAGATGATATCAGGGTTTTATTCTTTCTCCTTAGCTTCTGAGTTGTCACATGCTATAACACTTTAAAACTAAACTATTGCTGAAAACCTTTTGTTTCACGTCTTTTGTAGTATGTATTAAACTTGCCACATTCTTATTTACTGTACTCCAATTTTTGTTGCAGTATCTGCTGACCTCATCTAAAGATAAAACTGTACGCCTGTGGAAAGTTGGTTGCGACGGATGCCTTAAGATTTTCCAACACAAGGATTATGGTAAACATGAGAAGCAAAAAATATTCTTTTTTTTTTGTTTCTTTTCAATTGC